>NC_141790.1:12326807-12655715 GCF_054643075.1 Acanthaster planci | reverse complement strand
GCTCTTCTCTATACCCAGCCTAAAGGGAACACCCCACAGGATATAAAGTGGTACCATTCGAAAGAGTACTTCAAGGCAAACAACTTTCTCTCAGACTCAATCCTCGTATCTCGTACAACACCAAAGTTGTGACGTCACTTCCGGTCAATCTTTTTAAAAATAAAGAAAAACATAAGAAATTTTTTTGTTCCCAAAAGATAGCCCGTGGCTTGATTCGGATGCAAAATGCATCCAAACCTGGATCGCGAGTCATTTTCAGTAATTTTTCAAGGGGTCACCAAAAAAAACAGTGCCCTCGGGAGAAAGGCTATAACTCCATGACCCTATGACTTATGACTCTCAAACTTTAACAGAAGGTTAATGAAGAGTTGTGCTACTTTTCCTGTACGTTTCAAGGTCAAACCTCACGGGATTCAAAAGTTATTCAGGGTCACCGAACGGGGACACCCCTTCTAACCCTAACCCTAACCCTAACCCTAACCCTAACCCTAACCCTAACCCTAACCCTAACCCTAACCCTAACCCTAACCCTAACCCTAACCCTAACCCTAACCCTAACCCTAACCCTAACCCTAACCCTAACCCTAACCCTAACCCCTAAACCCTAAACCCTAACCCTAACCCCTAAACCCTAACCCTAACCCCTAACCCTAACCCTAACCCCTAACCCTAACCCTAAACCCTAGACCCTAACCCTAATCCTAACCCCTAACCCTAACCCTAACCCCTAACCCTAACCCTAACCCCTAACCCTAACCCTAACCCCTAACCCTAACCCTAACCCTAACCCTCGGGAGAAAGGCTATAACTCCATGACCCTTTGACCTATGACCCTCAAACTTTAACACAGGGTGGATGAAGAGTTGTGCTACCTTTCCTCTAAGTTTCAGGGTAGAAAATTACGGGAGTCAAAAGTTATTCAGGGTCACCGAACGGGGACACCCCTTCTAACCCTAACCCTAACCCAACCCTAACCCTAACCCTAACCCCTAACCCAACCCTAACCCTAACCCCTTACCCCAACCCCTAACCTCAACCCTAACCCTAACCCCTAACCCTAAACCTAACCCGAACCCTAACCCGAACCCTAACCCGAACCCTAACCCGAACCCTAACCCGAACCCTAACCCGAACCCTAACCCTAACCCTAACCAAGGGCATAGTTGTACATGGGGATCCCTATAGAGATAGGCCCTTGGCGACGTATTGGGTGCTGGTTAGCCCAAAATTTGGTCATATTTAACCCTTCGCCCAGGATTATAGTTCTTACCCTTTCTGTTTTCCCCACATGGACGTCTTAAAAATCCCTTATAACAATTCAACAAATAACCTTGAGACGTCATACGTCTATGTACATGATCACAAGCAGACACTCCTCCATTCGTATAAATTTGGTACTCATTGGATTCGCCGTTCAACAGTTATAGCCGATTCAAGTCTTCCCTATTAGTTGTGTACAAACTTTATACTTGGAAAAACTGGCGCTAAGGCCCTATGCATTAATACACATACCCTATGGCTCTACTCTATACCCAGCCTAAAGGGAACACCCTACAGGATACAAAGTGGTACCATTCGAAAGAGTACCTCAAGGCAAACAACTTTCTCTCAGACTCAATCCTCGTATCTCGTACAACACCAAAGTTATGACGTCACTTCCGGTCAATTTCCCCAAAAATAAAGAAAAACATAAGATTTTTTTTGGTCCCAAAAGATAGCCCTTGACCTGATTCGGATGCAAAATGCATCCAAACCTGGATCGCGAGTCATTTTCAGTAATTTTTCAAGGGGTCACCAAAAAAAACAGTGCCCTCGGGAGAAAGGCTATAACTCCATGACCCTTTGACCTATGACCCTCAAACTTTAACACGAGGTGGATCAAGAGTTGTACTACCTTTCCTTAAAGGTTTCGAGGTCAAAACTCACGGGACTCAAAAGTTATTGAGGGTCACCGAACGGGGACACCCCTTCTAACCCTAACCCTAACCCTAACCCTAACCCTAACCCTAACCCTAACCCTAACCCTAACCCTAACCCTAACCCTAACCCTAACCCTTACCCTAACTCCTAACCCCTAACCCCTAACCCCTAACCCTAACCCTAACCCTAAACCCCTAACCCTAAACCTAAACCTCTAACCCTCAACCCCTAACCCTAACCCTAACCCCTAACCCTAACCCCTAACCCTAACCCTAACCCCTAACCCTAACCCCTAACCCTAACCCTAACCCTAACCCTCTAACCCTAACCCTAAAACCCTAACCCTAACCCTAAAACCCTAACCCTAAAACCCTAACCCTAACCCTAAAACCCTAACCCTAACCCTAACCCTCTAACCCTAACCCTAACCCTCTAACCCTAACCCTAACCCTAACCCTAACCCTAACCCTAACCCTAAAACCCTAACCCTAACCCTAACCCTAAAACCCTAACCCTAACCAAAACCCTAACCCCCTAACCCTAACCCTAACCCTAACCCTACAACCCTAACCCCAACCCTAACCCTAAAAACCCTAACCCTAAAACCCTAACCCTAAAACCCTAACCCTAACCCTAACCCTTACCCCTTTATCCAGTCTGCAGCTTTTTTGACCTTTCATTTTGTCCTCTTACATTCATCCATGCCTGATTGATTCTATGTGTGCTTGTTTGTCCTGTCCACTTGTCGTTTTGCCTTTGAGAAAGATTCTGCTAGGATAGAAACGTCTGGCACTCGATATTTTGAAATTTGTATTTTAGGTCATTGTAGTCAGCAAGCAGTTTGCAGTAGCTTTGTATTATATATCTTTGAAATTTATCCGCAAGTGAAGAACCTCTGTCCCTGTCCAGTTTTGGAAAGGTGAAGAGACCTGTAACAATGACGTCATGCTTAGTTTACATGTGCATGTAGCAACATTTCCGAAGGCAATGAGGTGGGAAATAATATAGTCCAGGTATAATAATAGCTTGACGTCATTATGTTTTGGTCCATATATGAGGTATTACAAAAACAAAGTATGAAACAGATTCACAGGAGACTTAATCAGTGAATTATCCTTTCGGGGTGACCAACAACATTGGATCCACTCACCTTTTACCCAGAAGGCAGCAGTTAGAGATCAAGTACCAATCAGCTCAACATCGGGCACAGGAACTCCATCATCAAGACATGTCAAGAAACTGGATGTACCATGATCAGCGCCTCACCAGCGGCTTGTGCTCTGGCTAAAATGGGCACACACACTCATTAATTAAAAACAAAAGGAAGAAATGACAACATGAGTGATTTAGCCTGGATTAACCAATTCCCAGAGGGCAGGGGAAGATGAGAAAGGTGGAGAAAACTAATTTACAAGTGCTTCCTCAATGAACTTCTTCCAGGCATGTGATTTCAGATAGATGTGATTGAATAGACACCAAAGAATTATGGTCAAAATGGCTTCCAAAGTTCCATCACACCTCCTAGCCGATGTTAAATTCTTGGTGTGTGTGTTGTTGAAGCCTGCCTGTGACGGTCAAGGATATCATGCGTAAAACTCAGGACTAACAAGGCTATTATACCAACTAAAGCCACCAGCAACCATCTGTGAATGTTGGCTCACATGCTACATTTTAACAAGCCACTGTATTAGGGCTTTGTATTGGGCACAGAAAGATGACCACTGATGGCTTCAGTGACTAATAAGTTGGCTGATAAAACAAAGTGAGAGTCCGTAATTTTCATATGACACTTGTGGAATGTTTACACTCAATCTTGTATATGATTTGGATCCAGGAATGAGGACATTTATCCTTCTATAAATTTATAATCTCCATCCCTCCCCTTTGACATTTCAGTGCACTCCCCGTTCACTGGAAGCAGCCTGTGGATTCAGTTTCTGTCCCATTTCTGTTCAGTTTGATAAGAATCGTGCCACACCTAATAATTTTATCATCCAATTCGTTTAATTAAATTTAAATCTGCCCCAAACGGGCCGCAGATTGTCATTAGTTGAAAACTTTTGAGACAAATCCCAAGTGCCAGATTTACCAAAATGGGCATATTATTATCACCATTACCGTGGACTCATTTCAGAACATAATATAGACTATTTCCATACCTGTCGAGTATTGCCACCAGTGATAAGAAATGTTAAACTCCAGAAAACTGTCTCCAGGGACAAGCTTGTTCTTGTCTCTCTGTCACGTACTGCTGAAACTGGGGAACTAAACAAACTATGTTTGAATTCCAACCTGTATTATTACACATTCCTGGAGGCCTCTATTTCAAAAATAGGTTGCATTTTACAACAGCAATTGAAAAATTACTGAAAGCAGCGACAAATTAACAAAGATCAGAGCAAATAACATACTGGTTCAAGCCTACATTAGTGGAGTTTCTCATATAAAAATCTCATCTTCTAAGTTATCATTCTTCCATTGCTTTTTAATTGTTGCTTGGTTATAGCCAAGTAAATCTATTCCACAAAACACCTTAAATAGATGGTAAAAATGTTGCATCCCGACTCCACTTCAGCAGTAGTGTACAAAGTCTATGGGGAGTGAAGCTAATTTTCCAAGCATTTCCCAACATCAGTAAATTTTTCTCAGTTCAGAATTCGTCTTTCCAGCATTTCTGTAATGACTGACTTTTATTGAAATGATATAGGCAGGCCTATGGTGAGAAAAGTGGAGTCAGGATGCAACATTTTTTCCTACTTTTTTCAGCTCACACTAACAAGGAGAGTTGATCTGGGAATATTGATATATAGATATTCAAACAATCCCACTTATTTTTTTCAGCCAGTCAATCTCTTCTGGTAATGGTTTCAACTGCCATCCCTGCTATCTGTATCAAGTAGAAGCACTAGGCCTACTTGTTGGTAGCAATGGGGCTGTTCACATTTCCTTGCCATTCAGGAACCAGTGATGTGCAGTTAGGCTAAATCCAGAAACTGTCTCACAGGAGTGTTTCTTGTCTCTCCGTTACTGCTACAACTAAAGAAACCCCATTTAAATCCCAGCCTCCATCACAACATACACATGTGGAGGCTGCCATTTTGAAATACATGCACAGTATGCACTTCAACCCAGAAAAAAAACAGTGAAAAATCAACAAACCTACAAAGCCAAGAGCAAAATAACCTCCATTGTAGCCAACATGCACTACTTGGGTTTATCAATGTCACCGGCGGAAATCTCATTATCGTTTTGGCCGTCATTTCTCCATTTATTTTCAAGTGTTGGTTGGTAAGCCAAAGACAATTCTCACCTTTAAATTCTCCTGCTCTGAAGTCACAAAATTTAAATAGTCCCGCCAACGTGGCCAAACATGCGTTCTCGAGCGTGGGCATTGTCATGCTAATAAGTAATGACTCGGACCATCGCGATGTTGGAATAGCACGTGTAAAACTGGTCACCGATCAACTTTGGCACAGTATTGAGCAGGGTACTACGCAGGGTAACAAAAATGCGCTAGTGATTGGCGCTTTCTGGAATATCATTGCACACACACGCGAAAGTAAATCCAAAGAATGACCTCTGTTTGAAAGACAAAGACTATCCGTCTCCCAAAATTTTATTTCAATTCCCATCAATCTCAAAAATCATAGATTTTCTACCCCAAAGGCCAGGACAAACGCAACTAAAACCAGGTTTCCATAATGACCGCGACAAACCGTCCAAAACGGGCTTCCTCATAGCTCCGGCTAGGTTTTCCGTATGCGCGTCTCCGCGTATTTCCAATGGAGTGCAAACCGCCTAAACAACAGAAGTTCGGACGCAGCCTTTTGAAACCAGATAAAAGCGTTTAATTTTAAGATGTTTCATAGGGCTACTGTCTAATTCAACAACTTTCTTTTTTAAAATTGGAAGAAAAGTTTCTCGTAACTGTACTTTTTGTGATCGATGTCCCGAAGATCGAAACTGGCATATTTTTATGAGTGTGATCATGTTTCACCTATTTTGTTAGACCTCATGCCTTTTATCAACCAAAATCTCAAAGACCCAATTCAGTTTCGGAAATCTGAATTCCTTGTTGGAGTTTGGTGTACTAAGTTTTATTCATATAGGTGTAAATTCCAGATTCAATGCCTAGCTTCCTTTTGGGGGTTAAGACTGTTTTTACATCAATATCACATAGAATATAATATTGCTATCAAAATCAAATCCTTAGTCTTCATTATAAAAAATGGAAATTTCAATTCTAATTCTGTAAACCTTATGCAATTATTTCAAATGAGCATGTCACACAGCGACCATCCTTCTAGTAGGCCTATACATCTAACCCTAACCCCCACTTTTGGGGGGGCCGGGGTTCTCTCATACTTTCCTTTTATCTCGTTTCCTCAATCTCCTTAATTTTATATAAATCGTGCCTTTTCTTTTGAGTGTGCTTCTTATTATCAATAAAATAGAAATACGAAAAAAGACGTCGAAAGACGTCGAAATGCAGATAGTTGCAGTCGTTGCGTGACGTCATCCCACCGAAAATGAAGTTACGTCCAATAATCTGGGAATTTTAGCAACAAATGCCTTAGTTCGCAATAATGCCTATATAATAATACATACGTAAGTCGGAAGGAAAAATTGGCGAAAGAAAGGAGTGGAATCGGCGAGGGGGACATCTTCAAACACTCATCATGCACTGATTTGCATACGACCAGAGAAAATTGCAGATACATTACAACGTAGGACGGAAATAGCGCCCTCTGGTGATTCTCAGGGAGGTTAGTCGGGGGGGTTCGGGGAGGTATGGGGGTTGACATTGAAGACAATGGCCAGAATCTGTTTTCTTTTTCATTTAACAGGAGTTAGCTATACCAATTTAATTAGTCTTTCCCCGAAATTAAGAGCATACTTTTGCTTATACTGCGGAATAACAGGTGAATCGCTGGACTGGTGGGCAAAAACGAGCAAAACACTGGGTAAAAAAAGTGGTGCGTATACTACAAATTACATTTCAACAAGCGTTCGGTAAAAAAGACAAGTCTACAAATAACATCGGGAAAGAATCAACAAGGTCAGGTAATGCATTTGCCTAATGGGTAATATGCTCGTCTGCTTCCCAACGTTGGGCAACCAAAAATGCCTGGGGTTTTTCAACGAAAGTAAACGCACTTATCTAGGTTTCTACAACGACTCAATGCAGACGGTATAAGCAAATTTGATGCTGATCCAACTTTCCCGACTGCGGCGATGTTTACGCTAGTTACCAGGTGTTTCATTGGGGCATCGTTAAAATGATCGGAGATGCTCTGTACGTTTCACTTCTTCCAGATGGAAACGAAGAATAATGTACCTTCAAATGTAGCTTTTTGTATTCAAAGCATGACTAAACTGTTGCGAAAGATCGGCAGTAATTTCTGCTGAGAATTATCCGAGTTTGTAACAAAACAAGTTGGTGAGATAAAAATGCTTCTCAGTGTCGTGGTTGTGAAGGTTACGCAACCACAGATCTGGGGGGGTCAACCCGCTCAACAATAACCTGCGACTAAATTATGTCCATGTGTATGTGCATGGAGGAAGGAACACACTCCATGGTATGTGTGAGCATAGTATCATCTCAGTTACGGTGTCTCGTCGCAGTATATGCAGTCTGTGTCAGAGGTCATTTTAATTACCCGCGCAATCACTACTTTTGCCGTGCGTAGATATAACTGGTCTGTTTTATAAAAAACCCATGGCCTTGGACTCAATCTGGTTACAAATATAATTTTCTCCTCATTCCTCAGATATTCCAATTTAGCTAACTGTTTTAAATAAAAATTTGGGTTTTTCTGTCATATTGTGTAAAATTATTGGGATGGTGACAGTGAAGCAATACATGTTCACTGTACAAAATTACAACAGCAGAAAGCTGTTTGTCCTAAATTATACATACACAAGAAAAGCAGAGAAATTTTTGGTAGCTTAATATCAACACATGCACTAATTTAAAATGTGCATTCAAATTACAGAACTGCCAATTTTACATGTTCTATACAAATTACGGTTGGTAAAGGGCAAACTTAATTTTAAAAATACATCAAGACATACTTGAAGAGCAAGAAAAATTATCAAATATATAACCTTCATACGAAGACAATTTGCACTTACTGGACACGAAGTACCATTTGTGCAATTAAACATTACCACTGAAATCTCGACGAAGTGGATGAGGCTGACACTGGTAATGCATAATCTGTCATATTCTTAATCTCCCAAATTTAATCTTCCTAGTGCAAATATACAAACAAAATATTACCAAATTTCAACTCTTGACTGTAAATCTGAAACTCTCGACGCTCCAAAGTTAGAGGACTATTGGGCATTGAAATTTTGATCACAACCAGATTTTTATTACAGAATAATTGATCTTGATGCTATGGATTTACCCTTGTCAGAGCGTTGATCTTCAACCTTCGGCTTTTTGGGAGAAAGCTGGTTAAAAGAGAACAGAAAGAGCATAACTAAATTGAAAACAATCTGCTTCAATCCCATACACAAAAAATGTTTACCATCAACAGTGGATCCATAATAAAACTTTCACATGCACATGTAGTTGATGTACTCAACAGGTGTTCTTTAAAGATTCAAAACCACATTCAATTCCACCTATCAAGGTGGATAGTACCCCATGAAGTAAATGTAAAAAGACAGTGTCAAACATGGAGGCTGGACTGCTAATGAGGCGACACTGTTTAAGTAAGGTGACACTTTTAGTAAAACCTACATTGCCTTTGGGGACACAATTGCTTTCAGTGGTATCTTTGGTATTAACGAGAGGTAATGCTCAGGAGATATCAAAAGGGATAAGCCATTGAGAGCTGAAAAGTACAGGGAAGTGTTACCAGGAATGATTACCTTGGGAAGTAAAAGTAGTTTGTCTTGAAAGGTGTAAGGTGTTTGTGAGAGCTACATGGCCTTGGGAAGTACAGAAAGGGATTCCAGTGGTTACCTTGGCATGCATGAAGGGGGGTTACAGAGGTTGCCTTGGGGTACAGGAAGGGGTTACAGAGGTTGCTTTGGGGTACAGGAAGGGGTTACAGAGATTGCCTTGGGGTACATAAAGGAATTACAGAGGATGCCTTTGGTACAAGAAGGGGTTACAGAGGTTGCTTTGGGGTACAGGAGGGGATTATAGAGGTTGCCTTTGGGTACAGGAAGGGGTAACAGATGTTGGCTTGGGGCACAGGAAGGGGTTACAGAGGTTTGCTTGGGGTACAGGAAGAGTAAATGGAAGCTTAACTGATGTGGCTGGTACAGAAGGCGATAGAGAAAGATGTTGCCCTGAGGTTATAGGAAGAGGTTAGTGAAAGTGGGATTATCTATGAGTTATGGGAAGGTTCAGACCACAGGAAGGTTTAGAGAGACGTTGCCTTAAGAGGTACAAGTAGGTGTCAGTGAGGACTAGACCATCGTATACAAAGCTGTCAATGAAAGGTACACTGCCCTGGGGTGGTGAAGATACAGACTTGCTAACACAATAATTACCTTTTCCCAACGTTCTATTAACTTTTTGTACTCAGCTGTGTAGAACTGAAACACCTCTTCACAATCTCTTCTTATCTCATGGCCTGGAGGATTATACTGTACACAATTATTGTGTACCAGCATCATATCATTGTGAAAGTCAGCAAAATTGTCATACCGTCCATTCTGTAAAGATATAAATTATCCTCACAAAGTTATATCAAGACAAGATCTTAACACTAGCCCCTCAGGTGTATGCAGAATCATGTTGAAATCGGATTGAGGATTGATAGGATTAATGCAGACAATCCTCGAACTATGCCATCTTGATGAATTAATCACATGATTTGTTACTGAATGTTGAATATTTTAACCCATTGACTTTGTACACAATGTTCAAGGGGCCATATTGGTCTCTTAGCAATCTTACATCTTTGTCAAAATTACACCAAGCAGACTGTAATGCAAAGTTGATACCAGAACACCGACTTAATGATGTCATAAGGTGTTATATTTAATCATTATAGAGTTTGACAAGTTTAATTTTGAAATCTCCACAAAAAATCAAATGTGTGTTTCCAAAACTTGCATTTGGCAGCAAGTGGTAGAATAAATATGGGTTTTGATTTTTTCTTGTGCACGTAAAATCAAATGACCCTTGCTTCCAGTCGAAACTGGCCGAAACTGAAAGTGCCTTATTATTAAAATTTGGTAAAAGATATCAACTTGCTGTCAACAGGGTTAGTCTCCAACCAAATAGTAATCCTCAAATTGTTCAAACAACAAATCCCAACGGATAGTCTTGAATTGCCCATCAAAAGATAAACATCAGGGTTAATTGTCCCAAGCATTGGACAAATTTATTTCTCATCATCTTCTACAGTTTAAAGCCCGTTATCCAGCCTGTCCTGGGTTGGCCTGCTACTAAGCCCTGTCCACTGCATCCCCTGCATTGACACCAAGAAGTCACGTGTCTTCTGACACGGAGCTCTGTCACGTCTTACTACTGTAGGTCGGCCAGTAGGTGTGGACCCACCCACAACTACTTTCAAACATCTCACACACGCAATCCGCCCATGAAAAAAAAATAAGGGTCTCCTGTCAGCAATAACTGTGCCACACGGTTAGGAGCATACGCTTTATGCAAGTCTATAAGCTTCGCATTGTAATAAGCCACACCTGTGTTTGATTCCTGCTCACTGTATATCCAAACCAAAAGATTTACTGTACGTTCAAATTTTTGGACACCCAAAGATGAGGCAAGTTTATGTTTCATTTTCAAAATTTAATCCAATAATTCAACATAACTTCAGTTTTTCCTTTCCTGATAGGTGACTCTGAAGAATGTTTTAACTTGAAGTAAGAAAAGGCATAATTGAAATATGAATGTACAAATAATGTGAACATATGCTTTCTCCCTCAATACAAAAAAGTGAAAATGCGCTGTTAAAAAGACATAGAATCTTTTCTAGTATTTGCAAATGTAAGTACAAACTCTGTCAAGTCATGTTGATTTTTTAAATTCTTTTAAAACAAAAGATTCTTGTCTATAATTTTAAAGGTTTGGGTTTTGATGTGGAAAACAAAGATTTGATACCTCCAATTTTCTCTTTACAGTTCCGAAGTCCATTGGGTATTTGATGACTCGATTGTAACCTGGTGCTTCAGATGCTGCAACTACCAAAAGCATAAATCAATCATCAAAAAATCATTACATGCCCAGACACAAATTGAGAGTTTTCACAACTTTCACACTCCCAAGTAAATCTGTCAATTAGCTGAGCAGATTTATATTCCATCTAGTCAAATGTTGCAAATTTTGCTAACTGGACTACTTTCATGAACTAAAAGAACTCGCGAAGGAAAGAAAATAAACAGGAAGTATCTAACTATCTGGCAATTAGATACTGCAGTAACAGCTACATTTTTAGCGAGTGCTAAGGTTCTATACAAAAGAAAATGAATTTCTCTGGCTAACTTAGCCGGCTTCTGACAGTCCTCTTTATTAATAGGTTTTTGCAGCTGACTGCCATAAACGAACAAATAAACTTTGCAATATGCTTCTTGCCTGTAAAAATTAACATTTATAAAGAACAGATAATGGAACCAACTGGCTTATGCACCAAAGGATATAAAGGAAGGATAAATGCAAAGTCACAGCTCACCTGAGCTGTATATTACTCCCAAATCTAGTTCAATGCGGCAACAAAGCGATGCTTAAGAAAAAGAAAAGATTTTGTCACCACTAGCTTGAGTAGGCCAGTCTTGCCCCAGTGAAGCAGGACTACAGTCAAACACGCTTAATACGAGCTCAAAGGGACTCTCCAAAAAACCTCCTCTTACGGTAAACCTTGTGTTATACGTGTTGACAGTTATCCCCTTCATAAAGCGCACGCCTGGCGTCATGCACCAGCAAGCTTTGTTATACACTACGGCAATGTAAGTGTGCTGCAGGCCTACATGTACCATACGATACAGTATTATGCAGTGGATTAGTATTCGATGTACAGCCTTTAACTTGGTGATAAATTTTAAATCATATTAATAAATACGATTCCAATGAATAAAACAATGATTCCGAATACGCCTACTTGTTTGACGCAACAGTGGCTGGCTGGCTGCCCTGCACCACGCGCACGCAGCGTGGCCAGGCAAAAAAACTCCTTGGAAACTGGTACCCGACAATGCACGTTAGTAAAGGTTTAACTAACTTGAGAACCAGTTCATATAAGGACCAGACGTAAGAGGGCGTTGAAATTGGGAAATTCCATTTGTTTCTAATTGGCAGGAGGGATCCATTTTCAAGTCAGGTTCACCAATAATTGTTCATGTTCGGATTAAAAAAAACACCTCTTTCAGACCAGGCCCACTGTGATCAAAACTCCTTTGAAGCCACGACATCACAACACCTATTGTCATGATCTAGAATGAAGCCCCCTTAGTGGCACAAGGAACAGAGTCGCTAAGTCTTTGTTGGCAAAACTGCAGCACAAATTGCCAAGCGGATTAGCAGTTTTGGATTTTTGCATTAAAAATGCCCTGGACAATGGTTTTTGACACTACCGGTTAGGCAAAAGTGCTCGTCTTGTCCGTGTTCTTGTGGTAGCATAGCTCATATTAAGTAAGTTTTCTCTCATAGGAATGTGTACATTTTGAACGGGACTGAACAAATATGCTCGTCTTAAGCACGATCTTGTATCAGGCGTGCTCGTGTTATGCACGTTGCATAAGTACAACTGCTTGGGCTAATAAAAGAAATTCCAAGCTACTACACATTGAAATTTCTTTGTGGAATAACACCACATTCTAACTCGTGATATTCAAATAAAACAGTGACTGTTTGGCATTCACTGTTAAATAGAATGTTAGAATTCTTACATGAACATAGGCATAGACGAAGCTCTTCACACTGACAGAATGCTGTATAACAAGCATACTCCTCACTGAATTATGGTTTTATGGCCCTAGGATTTAAATTTGCCATACTAACTGCTGATGTTATTACCTGGCCTTGTAAACCAAGATGCTGCATTCAAGTCTCCCTTTGATCGATTGGCACCTCTAAACCTCATCACCCGCTGCAACAAACTATAAAACAAAAAATGATTTGCTAAGCAGAACCATACATGTACAGAGGATATTTAGACAATTTAAAATGATATGCTTTTTCGGTTTAGTACACCTGTTGTCTGTTCAGCCTCCTGAGTCAATGAACATGTGTCACCCTTGCACTAAACCCCAACATAAACGTCAACCCACTGCCTTACTTGAAAGCTGCCCTTGCCCAGCTAGACATGCTAGTTGGTCCAGGTTCCTCATCAATGGGTGCTGGTGCTTTACGCTTTCGATTACTAATCCGTACACCCTGTGTTTCTTCAGATCCAAGCCCAGTTCCAGCACTCACACAAACATTAACACAACTTCCTGCAAAGAAAATATGAAAGGAACAAGGAAGACACAATGGCATCTCACTACAAGCACAGGAGGGTCCAACAGTTGTACAGTAGTTGTTTTAATTCCAACAGTTTGAAGCAATGAAAACAAATTCTTGCATGTTGACATAATCTGCAGTATGAAGCACCATTTTACGGGTTTTGACTGCTAAAACAATACAGTCTGCAGCATTGCATGCACTAAACACCCCGAGTTAACCAATGTAAACACTGTCATCCACTCATATATAAAAGAAGCTAGTATCAAAATCTGCAGTACAAATATGAAAAGCTTCTTTCTGTGACAGGATCGCCATTCTCAGTCACATTATGAGTCATCTTACCTGTTATTTTTACTGGACTGGACTCCAAGCTTGTATTACTCTGTTTCTCATCATCAACATCTTCAGAATCTTGAAGTCTCTGACTTGTGAAATCTTCCAACTTCATTTGTGAAATGTCAACTGAAGTCGATTCCATAACAACACTTGCTGCTCCCTTCTGACCACAAGTCAATGTTTCAAAATCCTTCAAAGTAAATAATAAAAATTAGCATTAACAGTGAATTAGCTAAATTCTACCTCAGACTATAAGCTACTGTTCAATGGGGACAGTAACACAACAATGTTTCCTCTCAGCCAGAACGGCATTGTGAATGGATCAATAACAAAATGAAGAAACTCACACAGAGACTTAACTATATTTGAACATGGCCAACAATTTACTGTGAGAGGCCCATGGTTAAAATCATGTACATAGGAATAATTTCACTTACTGTTTTCTTTCTCCATGATGGTAAGGCAAAGTCAGTAGCAACACTTCCACTGGATACACAGTCTGACAAACCAGCAGGTGTTGATGATAACACTTCAGACAATGATTTAAAAGAATCAGTGGATTGTCCAGTCTTTTTTGATACGGATGACTTCTGCATAGCTACATGGTCACTTTGACTCTTTTCCTGAATTTCACTAACCTCCTCTATTCCTTCACTTTCTAAGAATTGTTCAAACTGATCAACAAATGATGATACTTCTTCTGATGAGACATTGACTCGATCAGTGACAACACCTTGATCTTCAATGGTGACTTCTTGTGATTCCTTCTTGCCTTTCTGGGATTGTCCCTTCATGTGGATATGACTATTTGACTGTCTACTTGGAGAACTTGCTCTTTCATCCTGGGAACAGCTAAGCACAGTTTCCTTTAAAGACACGTCTTGTTTCGCTGGATGGATTTTGCTCTGCTCTTGAAAAGCTTTTTCAACTTCCGCAGTAGCTGATTGGAGAAAGGAAGCAGCTGATGCTGGCTTTTCTAAAAGTTGAATGAAAAACAAACACCAAATATAAAATACAACAACTTGAAATTTCCTGTTTCACAAATAAACGTGGTACGGTTTTGGCTGTGAACACTGTTTCTACCAGGGAGGAAATGATTTAGAATTGACAGTTCCTTTTGTTGAGTAAAATGTCTGTATGTGCACTAGAGAAACTGTAGGCTATTACCTGGTCTATCTGACATCAAAGCCTTTTTCAGTCTGCTCTGTATGTTTGTCAACAAAGTTGGAGAAGACTGTGAAACATCTCCAGCTGGAGATCCTATGGTAGGCATATCAGTTGCTGGCTGGGGCACTCTAGTTGTCAGTAATGCACGATGAGTTAATCTTGAAGGAGCTGTTGTTAGCTGGGTAGATGGCATGGTAAGCAGTGATGTAGTCTTACTAGCCGATTTGGAGCCAATGTGACTTAGATCAATAGTCTGGGAATGTTTCTGTGCATCTGTTAAAGAATTGTAAAAACAAACTTATCATATTGATACAGAAATTAATTCATACACAGTTCCAATCCCTGTAGATCAGAAGACTTCCATTAGAGGTGTTTTTAAATTGTAGATGCACATGTTAATTGAAAGATACGTCCAAGCAACTTGATGAACAAATGACTCACAGCTTATAAAATGCAGTGATTATGGGAGCATTTACAGGTCACACAAGTTGTGAGTAGAAAATACATTCATTTGCAAACAAATTGTCAACGACACCACGACTGACACTTGTGGGCGAAGTGATCTCATTCGTGCGCATTTTAGTGAACCAAGTTATTTTTGTCTTCATGAACTGATATCGATCATAATTCCACCAGTTTAAACAACTTTAAACTAACTTTTTGTGCAATGCAACAAAAATATACAGATGGATTAAATTCCTGTCAAAATTTTCTAAGCATTTTTCTTCTCAGTGTATAGCCAAAACAAGCTTAGGTGTCAGTTTCAATGTGTGCATGCAATATCAGGTGTTAGTTTCTAAAACTGAAGTTGTTGATAATGCAGTTTTCATAAACTGATATCCGGTTGTAGGTAAATGTCAGTTGCCAACTCATTTTTTTCAAGCTTCTCCCTGAAGGCCCTTTAGGACTTATTTTGAAACACTAACCCAATATTAATAAAGTATTAAACCATCTCTCAACATGCATGTAATAGGTTTAAATATGACAGACAGAGGCTGTAACTATACAATGGGGCAACCACAAAATAAGACCAAGTTAACCAATCAGGACACCACTCAATTTACCGGGGTGTGATCTGAATTCAAGAAGTGCCTTAATTGCAGATGATGCAGATGAATCAGGTGGACTTCCATCATAATCAATCCATTCATTGTTGGGATGGGGGTAACTACCAAGAAGTCCTCTTGTGAAACTACCTGAGTAATCTGAGAAAAATTATCAGCCTTCATTACTGATCAGTTACGCACGCTTTTTAGTAATTTTTTAATTTTTCATTCTAATTTTATTTCAGGGGTGTTGTTGCATTTTCTAATACAGAAATTGTGGATCAAAGAAAGATGTCATGGCCATGTAATCATACGAGGTCTATAAGAATAGTGTGAAAAGCTTGTAAACATGCATTACCCTTCACAGCTTACTGATAGAAACAAACAAGATGTGGTTTTATAATTGACTGTAGATCTTTGAGGGCAAAGCAAGGAAATTGTAGGGATTCATAGAGGATTTCAGAATTTATTTTGTCCACTCTGGTTCACCATCATTTTGACAGCACATTGTGAACCATTCACAAATGGTCAATCATTGCAACATGCACCTTAGAGAAGGTTCCTTCATGTAGGCATGTTTACATTTTCAAATATGACTTCAACAACAATGGCAACTTTTCTCTGAGTGGAACATTCAGTTTGTTCAAGCCTTTGTATAGAAGAAGCTTTTGAAGATATCTGGGTAGATTTACCTTTACGTTTATTACATATTACATAGAACCTCATTAGAAAAACTTGTTAGATTTAATTTAATTAAATCTATATTTAATGGTGCCCCCAATCTTTGTAATTTTCCAGGGTCTTCAAATACTGCTATTGTAACTCTAACTCAACAGGAACACCACTGCTACATAATCTACTGATGACTATTAAAACCCTGACGACATTTCAAGTGTGGTCTGTGTGTATCTCAATCTGTTGAATAAAACATTGGCAAGGTCTGACAATGAAGTGACCTATATGTGACCCACTCTGTGAAAATGAGTCTAAGTCGCCAGAGCCACTTTTTGAGTTTTCAATTGTACTAGAAAGAGCAAATTGAGTTTTTTGTTTTGATGTATCACTCAGTTTGGCATCCTGATGAAAGTGGATACTCCACGGTGACAAATGCTGTGCGTTCCTATCGATTTACACTTTGCAAAGTATTCTAAAACACTTTTTACTCCAAAGTAGCTCTGGTGACTTAAGACTCATTTTCGCAGAGTGGGTCACATATGTATTATGTGGCTCTACTGCTCCAACGCTACATAACTTGACAAAAGTTGTCAACATGTCTGACCTCTTCCTTGTCTGCCACTCTGCACATCTTCCACTACTCTTGTATTCCCACTACTTTGTAGTGTGTTTGGAGACACTGATCCAACTGACCGTTTCTGAAATGGGAAGTGACAAGGTTTAAATCATCTTATACTGAGCATCGCTATTTAAACAACAAATAACGTTGATCTGTTACACTACCGATATCACACTATCTTTAGTGCTCAAAATAGAACCCACCTGACTTAGCAAACTGCCAGGTGTAACCATGGTGATTGGACTCCTCATTCCTCTAGAGCCTGAAGATTTTACTGATGTCATAGCAATACTGCTTGTATTTTGAGGTGAAGGAAAACAGATACCTGCTGACAAGAAGCTTGGAGCTGTTGTAGAAGTTGGAGCAGCAGACACCATAGAGATTTTTGGCCGTTGCAAAAGTGAACTTGTGACATGTGCCTGTAATATTTATTTCAAACTCATCTTGCTTTACAATCCGTAGAAAAAACTTACAAACTATTCAACATCAGATAAACAGACCCAACAATTACAACGTTTCAGGAAATACTGATAGGTGGGCATGTTGGAATAGACCTAAACACAATAACATAACGCAATGCTTACCATTGGTGCATTGTGGGCAAAAGGTGGGGATGACAGTCACGACATATACAGTCCAGTCTCATTATTACGAAATTCACGGGACCATGTAGAAACATTTGTTGTATCAAAAATTTGTGTGAATGAACCTATAGAAAAATTTGGGACGGCAGTGTTTTTTCGACTTGCAACTGTACAGCTGCATTTGTATACGGTGTACATACATGTAGTGGACTGTTCACAACCCTTTTTGGCAGGAATTGTACATAGACTGGTTGCCGCATTCCCTCATGCCTTCTTTGGCGACATTTTGGCCCAGCGGGAACCACTGTGATGCACTGCGCACATGTTTTCACCACCGCGATTCACAAACATTCATTATAAATGGGTCGTTAACAATGGTTTTTCAGGCAACGGAGTCACAAAAACCATTTGTTGTACTGGAATTTAGTACAATGTGATCTCGCTGTAACAGATTTTTTCCCCAAAGAGATGTGAATGTTTTCGCCGGGACCACAGGCTTGTGTTTGTCATAACCAGAACTTTGTTATAGCCGATTTTGAAATAACGAGAGCAGACTGTAACACAGGCTATTGCTAGAATCATGGACAATAAAATCCCAAGTCAAAAAGATCCTGAGATTGAGATTGCTAAAATGGTTTGTGTTAATTGTTGTGGGCCATTGTGTGTATTACGTACACAACAAACGATACAGCTGCATTTTTTCAAACTTCCACAAAAACTGCAAGTTTGATTCGTCTCAAGTCACATTAAGGCTCGAATGATGATACTATCCCCACATTTGACCTACAATACACTGCATTGCATCATGTTGTTTTAGGTCGATTACCTCTGGGTGCCCTGAGGGACTGCTTACCTCTGAATGAGAGAGCTTGCCAGTGGGCACCTTTTGAAAGAGCTTTACAATGGATAGGCAATGAACCAGAAAATCAGTGGTTGCTACTTACCTGTGGGCTCTTGGAGGGATCTGAGATGACTACTTGAGATCCTTGCGTATAAGATTTGTGAAGAAGCATGCTTGACTTGCTTCCAACTATACTTGTCACAGTCTGACTGACATCTATGTAACGCAATGTAAAAAGCAGAAAAACATTTCAATATTATATCCTTGCATTTAAATAAGGGAATGACCATGTGCTTGACCGCTTCATTTAAGACCAGGATCAGGAGACTGGACTTGAGTAAAATCCTGGGCCAATGAAATGGAATGTTATCAGTCTCCATTCTCCTGTGCCAGTCTTATATGCACATTAAATACCAATCAACAATGCACGGTCAGGAATCAGAACACGTGTTTTAAAAGTGCAGAGTAACATGGGCAGCCACACAAGGAAAGCTATTTACATGTACACGTACACCTTCATGTGTAGGTAACAACTGCCATCTTTACATAGCAAATAGTTTATTTTTATTCTTTTTCCTTTTCATTGAACATACCTGTAGAATGTTCTGACTTTTTGCTGTCTGAAAACTTATATCAAACAGTTTCAATTAAATAAGAATGTTTTAATGACCAACAAGCCTACTCATAAATAACATTTTGAGCCACAAAATCAGAACAAGTAACTGATAAATTTCCAATAAGTTTGTTGAACACATTGACTTTATTGTTTTCAAATACCCCCTTGAGAAAAATTTTGGTATGTGCCTCTCATGAATACTCCAATCTCCTAATACGAAGATAGGCACATGTGAAGAATCTGATGAGCCAGTGTAGTGTGAATTCTGGATTCTCAAAATACAGACTCATGAGTGGTGTCAGGCAAACGCAAATAAAGGCTGTAAACGTTCACCAATACATGGGAAGAGAGACCTGAAGAAATGGCTAAACTGTCTGGAACTTAATTTATACAAAGAGGCAATTGCTGGAGGATTTACATGAAAACGATAAAACATTCAACTTCATTGTAAAATCTTCAGGAAGGAGATCAATAGAGATAATGTAAGGGAGTATAAATTTGTTAGATGCCAACGTGTTAAATGATACTGCGCTACCTACTCCAAAGAAACTGCTAATTAGAAATTTTATATTTGGATTAAGCAGGTTATATTGAACATATGGCAAAGCTTGAGGTTATTTGATTACTTACTGGCAGTTGTTGTTGCTTTGATAGTTTGTATCACCTTCTGATTCACCACTGCACTGGTGACCACAACCTTTGATCCACTTCCAATGTTCACTGTACCACCCTGCACCACCTTAGCATTAACACTGCTCATGCTGCTCACTGTACTTGGCTTTGTCCTGATAAGAGGTGTTGTCACGGCAACATGATGTGGAACAACGCCAGCAGAAGTTGAACTGATTATGACCTTGTGACCTAACAAGTCAAATCAAACCACACTCAAATTTCATCAATTGCAACCAGCAAGAAACATCTTTCATTCTTGACTGCTAGAGGAATTATTTTACGAGGCCAAGTTAATTCTAACTTAAATACTTAGGAATTTACATCTATGAAAATGACTTTGAATTTAACCAACATAAACCAAAGCATTCTATGACACCGATAAACCTGTCATTAAGGAGGGGTCCTGGAGGGGCTGGGCAATACTGGCAAGTAGCTCCCCCCCCCAAATCAGCAAACCATAAGCATAAAAATTATCTCTTCTTCTAGTGATGTTCCCCCCAGCTACATGTAGTACTATGGGCCCCTTCCGAAAACCTGAAGCTGGTGACAGGGCTAACCATAATCCCCCTGTGGGCAACATGTCCATGGATCAGAGGTACCATAAGTGCATGTGTGTCAGGCTTTTCTCTATCATTTGGTACTAATTACATGTAATTGGTCAAATATAATTGGAGGGAATTAATCAAACAAGGAAAACCAGATTAATGTGTTTTAACACACATGCCCTGCCAAGCCATTGCCTACACCCAAAACTTAAATATGTAATTACAAGATTTTAAATGTTTTAGCCATTTTGACCTGGACCTTTAAACCTGGAGTGCAATAGACTTCTTAAGACTAACACGAGGCCATACATGTATAAGGGGATATTGTGTGGACATACAAGAGGCCATACATGTATAAGGGGGATACTGTGTGGACATACACGAGGCCATACATGTATAAGGGGATATTGTGTGGACATACACGAGGCCATACATGTATTAGGGGATACTGTGTGGACATACACGAGGCCATACATGTATAAGGGGATACTGTGTGGACATACACGAGGCCATACATGTATAAAGGGGATACTGTGTGGACATACACGAGGCCATACATGTATAAAGGGGATACTGTGTGGACATACACGAGGCCATACATGTATAAGGGGATACTGTGTGGACATACACGAGGCCATACAAGGGGAAATACAGTGGGACATACACAAGGTCGTACAAGAGGAAACAACTTTTTCAGCAGGGCATAACTAGGCTCTGTGGAAGAATTTCCTTTCCTACCTGCCACAGAAGTTACAGGTTTTCCAGTTGAAATAGTACCAGTTGCCAGTGAAACTTTGTGTGACATTTCAACTAATGGAGACGACTGATTGGATGATCTTGGTAGTTTTGTGCCAGCAGTCACAGATTGAGTTAGAATCTTCATTCCTATGAGTGAAACATAGTTAAGGAATAAAAGAATGTGAGCTTATAGGAACACTGTGTTAATTTCACAAAATGGCAGCTGATGGCACGCTTAAATCATTTTTCTTGCAGATTTTCTGTTGAAGCATGACACAACCATCAAATTTGTCACAAATTTTGAGTAGAGCAGGTACTTCTGATCTCATTTACATTTATTTTCAATGAATAAAAATTAATAGTTTGAAAATGTATGATGTGTCTGTGCTCCGACAATTTTAAGATGGAAGAGCACGTGGTACACTGCTGTAACTAAGTACAAACCAAGCGCAGCGCTTGGATAAAAAAGCAGAAATGAAATCCGGAGATAAGTTAACATTAACCAAGAAAATTAATCCATCAAACCTATGTCAGATTTTCCAGGCTGTTTTTTGCTGGATGTTACTTCTTCTGTGGGGGTTGTAATGCCACATGTTGGGGTCATGTTCACTTGTTTTTGGAGCTTCTGCTTACTAACAGCTCTTCCTCTTGGTTTTCCAGCCATACTGGGGGCAACATACGTCATCTGAGAACTTATGACAGATGCTATAAAGAAGTGAACAAACACAGTAAAAGTAGCACTAAGGTAAAGAAATACTTGATTATTTTGGTTCATCAGGGAATGTGGATGGCGTCAGTGTACGTGTACACCTACATGTATAAGGTCTTTTTAAGGCCCTCTCTTGTGTACATTTGTACACCTATAAGGTCTTTTTAAGGCCCTCTCTTGTGTACATTTGTACACCTATAAGGTCTTTTTAAGGCCTTCTCTTGTGTACATTTGTACACCTATAAGGTCTTTTTAAGGCCTTCTCTTGTGTACATTTGTACACCTATAAGGTCTTTTTAAGGCCCTCTCTTGTGTACATTTGTACACCTATAAGGTCTTTTTAAGGCCCTCTCTTGTGTACATTTGTACACCTATAAGGTCTTTTTAAGGCCCTCTCTTGTGTACATTTGTACACCTATGAGGTCTTTTTAAGGCCCT
The DNA here is from genome assembly GCF_054643075.1 of Acanthaster planci. Taxonomy (NCBI): domain Eukaryota; kingdom Metazoa; phylum Echinodermata; class Asteroidea; order Valvatida; family Acanthasteridae; genus Acanthaster; species Acanthaster planci. The sequence continues at coordinate 12,633,384 of NC_141790.1, read as the reverse complement.
CTCTTGTGTACATTTGAACACCTATAAGGTCTTTTTAAGGCACTCTCTGGTGTACATATGTAGCCCTTTAAGGTCTTATTAAGGCCCTCTCTTATCAAAGGGGAATTCCAATAATTTCACTCCAATCTCTCCCATCTTCACCATCTGGGTCAATGAATTTACTAAACGTCCAAGTGATGCATATTTAGTTAATGTACCTGTAGTCCTTGCTGTGATAATTGAGCTATTCACAGCTGACACGGATCCCACGTTGCCCGATTGCTTTCTTGCGCCAGCCCCACCAGCAGTTGTCCCTGGCATCATGTCAGATGTAGAAATGCGACTTCCACTAGCCTCACCTTGTCTGCCTGAGACTGCTATTTTCTGCCTGTTGATTAATGGTGTATTGGATATGCCTGTATGCTGTCTTGCGCCTGCAGCAATACCTGGATGTTTGCCAACAGATACTGACTCAGACTGCCTGAATGATTGGCCACTCACACTGGTTAATATAACAGATTGCTTGGTGCCAGCTTTGGTAAATGAAGGCTTTGCAGAAGGAACACTCTGAGATCGCTGCAAGATAGACGGCGTGTAAGACGTCGAGCTGCTTGACACCAGAATTACCTGAGAATTCATAAATAAATGCAATGGTCACTGATGTCTAAGAAACAGGCAACTTAAATTGTCTGGCTTGAAGACATACGAGTGACGCAGTTAATTTCTGTGGTGAGAGTTACAGGTACATGGAAATTTTACACAAAACTTCCAGTTACTGAAAATGTATAGGAAAAGTTTGTTTATGAAAACCACGGCAATCAAGTGGGAACTGGCACAAATTCAAACCAGGGTCAATGGCAGACAGTGACAAATGACTACCGACTTTAATCTTACTATGCGGATAGTTCAGGGTGTCAATTCAAGTGTTGCAGTGAGTATTTTAAACCTGTTTCCACAAGTGACTTTTTTCATTTAACAAATAATTATCCATTTTGGCTGACACAATTTCTACCTTTTGAGCTGAAGAGGTAGGCACTGTATTCCCAGACATCGATGCTGTCTTGGTGTAAGTGAATTTGAGAGGAGATTGTGCAGGGCCAACACCAGATTTGTTGGTGGGTGAAGAAGTCAGGCCAACAGAACTTGATTGACCTCCAAGCGATCTATGACTCTGTTGCTTACTAATTGCTGCACTGTAGCCCACCTGGTGTTTACTGGATGATAAGCTTGACGATCTATTACTTGTGATGGTATTCCCAGTGGTTGATTTAGTAAATGACATGCTTGGCACACTCAAAGACGGTGATAAAGATGTTTGCAGAACAGGCGCAACTGAGGAGGAAATGGGCTCCTTGGATTGAAGATGGCTGGAGTCACGACGGGACTTCTTAGCTGGAATACTCTCTACATCTACATCAGGTCCACCTACAATGCCAAACAAGGATTCATATCAGAGAAGGTTGTAATTTCTGCATTCGACAAAATGTCTGAGCACTATCGTTAACCCCTTTGCTACGGAGGACTGCTACTACCGCACCATTGTGTGAGGATTAGTGCATACCACACATACAGTCTATTCACTATGCAGCTGCTGGTTCAATGGGGCCTGCTGCTGGACAAAGCCCTCTATTCAGGGCATACCACAGCCCAGCAATCTCGGCCAAAATAATCCTGCCATGAAGGGGTTAAAGTGCAATATTCTTTTTCTTCCTGCATGTATCTGTTTGACGTGCCTAAACCCTAGCTCCAAGGGTGTATGTAAAATCGTACTGAAATTGGAGGATTTGGGACTGTTGGGGTTAAGTTCTTCAAGCAAAACAGGCTGAGTTGAATGATGATTTCATCTAGCACATTAATGCTGGTATGCAAGTGACATCAGGCAATTTAAATAAGAAACACTTTTCTTTCACGAAACAGTTAATACAAGTACCTTTGATGGGAATGGAGAGACCACTGGGAAGAACAACCACATTAGAGGACGGACTTGGAAGCTTCACGCTATTTTCACTTGATGCTATCAAAGAAGAACATGAAATTGAATCACACTGAATCTCCAGACATTTTAAGGATGCAATAGTGAAATTGTAAATTCTCACATTTATAACTGACTGGAATGGCATTTTACAAGCGAGGAATATGTAACAAAGAAAAATTGTTTTTGAGAAACTGGAAAAGTTTCTCAGGTGAATCATCTTCAAATGTTAATAGTGAGGATTCTGACCTTCTTTTTTGGCTGTTTGCGATGGCAGCGGTAATGTGAGATTATGACTAAATGCTGCATTGGCAGCCTGGTTGGCTGTTAAGGAAAAGACAGTCTGAGGAACAAGTCTGGGCATAAGTGGAATTAGACGACGTCCTTCAATTGCCCATTCTGAAGAGTTGTTCGGTCCACTCAACCTAAATAAAAAGACCCAGTTGAAAAGAAAATACTTTCACGTTTAAATGAGAGTGTTATAGATTTCAACAGGCTTGCTGCATTCAGGGTTGTTGTACATGTACATGTAAATGATAATACACAGAGAGTAAAAACTGAAACTGAAACTTAATTACTCCAAATGACGGAGTCATTTGGAGTAATTAGTTTTCAATAAAATGTGTTGTAAAGTTTTAGTGCAAGAAGTACTATGTCTTTACATGGCATGTCAGTGGTTCCAGACATTGTAAGATGCCTGTTTTTAAGGCATTCATAATTTTTCAAAAGCTTGTGAACAAATTATTCTTCAAATTATGGTTCTGGGCATACACAGTTCTGGTTTTTAACCCCTTGATGACGGGAATTTCTTCCTGAAAGCTGTCTTCAAGAATTCCAGCCTCGCTTGGTCACGAAGGTCACCTGCCAAACTGCAAATTCTCGATTTGTGGCCCAGCCTGCTCTGCACGCTTTGAATTACACTGTGAAAAGGCTGATCGTTCAGAGGCATGCGGCTCTACTCACCCTTCCACATTCCTGTTGCCTCTTTTCAATGTTGGGACTATTGTGGAGCTGGTGATTATGATGCAAATTTGGTCTTTTCATTTCTTGGCTCCGCACAAAAACCAATAACCATATATACAAGAGCCAGGGTCTGCCTTTTTTCACCGTGTTCGTTCAAGCGTGGGCCAAGAATAATAGCTGAAAAGTGGGCTGAGGATCTCAATTTTTATTGCGTGTCTAGCCGCCTCCCGACGCGAAGGGGTTAAACCTTCAAAATGTACATGTATTTCCACATGAAATACTAAAGACAAACTAACCTCTCAGCTACTGTAGACAGTTTCTCATCATTTACTGCTCGTCTTACTTCAGCACGATGACGCTCTGTAGAAATACTACAAATTAAGAAAAACAACCTCAAAGACCTCCAGCAAAAAATTCTAAGGTAATTTCAATATAAACAAAGTAGCATGTAAATTTATGGAAATTCATGTCTAAATAAATGTCCCTATTTGATTTGTGGAATTAAAGCATACACATGTGTAAAATGCTCAAATTAAATGAATCCAAGCAGATGGGATTAACTCGAGTATAATAAAGCACACTTCATACCTCAGAGTTGTTGCTAACTCATCAAGAATTTGTTTCTTGTCCTTTGTCAGATCTCCTTGAGCTCGGAATGCACTAATAATTCCAGCATATGCCTCCAACTCAATGCGTCTCAGTAACCTCTTACATTCATCCTTACTCATGTCCAGTAGTTTGGGCCACATTTTGGACTGCACAACTTTATGGAATAAAATCTGTCCAAAAAATGTACAAAATCAAATGAAATTTGACATTACTACAAACAGGGTAAGTACAAGTTACAATTATGTCTTAGCATATGTTTTACATGTAAGTCACAAAAATGGGGCCACATGACTACATGTACATGTACCATAAGGGATTACCCACAGAATTATAGATCATGGGGTTTGTCATTCAACAGAATCCAGTATGTAATTTTCATTGAGGGAAATCGGAGATTTCACAACTATAATAGCACAACACTATCACAAGTTTGCAATTATGCTGACTGACCAGTTGCAACCAATGGGTCTAGGAACAGCCTGTCTGACAGTGTAGTAAATGCCAAATCTAGTATTTGATTGGACTCCTCCATAATGTGATATTGGTGTAAAGAGACTTACAACCTATCAATTTGCCCCTGTCTACCTCCACATAAGAAGTGACTAGTCAATATGAAAAGTAAGCATGGTAAATGATTGTGTTAAAGAGCACCTCTAAGGAAACATGTTTTTCTGATTTTATCTGTAAAAATAAATGTGGGAGCATCCAAATCAAATTAAACGCAGAGTCATTTGTCTTCAGAGCAAGCTTAGAAGGTTTTTTTCTGTTTATACCAAGATGAGAATTCCGAATGCAACCTAGATTGCGTCATTGGGAGAGAAAACAGAGAAAGCAAGGGGAACCTTCACCTTGTGTTTGCAGTGGATAAATCCTTGCGCGTGCCAACCAATAGCTACATGCAATGTTTGGCATGCACAAGCATAACAAGGGGTTATCCACTATGAACACAGGCCAAGGGTTCCCCTCATTTTCTGTTTTCTCCAAATGACACAATCTACATTCAGAACTCGCATCTTGGCATGAACAGAAAAAGCTCATTACATTTGAGCTCTGATGTGTCTTAAGACAAATGACACTGCGTTCGATTTGGATGCATGGTCCATATTTATTGAAACAGATAAAATCACATGAATCAGAGAAACATGTTTACCTAGAGGTGCTCTTTAAGAAATTGTAACGTGTGTAACGTGCGTATAGTCACCAGGTCCCTAATTTCGACACCTACATGTATTGTCTAGTCTGATTGGTTTTCGCAGTAGCCTAAGTGGCAAAATAAGGCCTTCAAGTTTAAGTTGAGTTCTAAGAACCTAAATGACCTGCCGGGTCGTTCTAATCAGCATCAACACACCGTCAACATGGGCCAACACATTGATAGTAAGGTCAATACACCGTCAACACTTCCAAAATGCAATGAAAAGAGGAAACAGACGTATAAAACTGTAATGTGTATGCCTAGGAATAATTTCTATTTAATCAAGTTTACTTTCAATAATTAAATTAGATGGGAGTTTTATGGACTTATTATGGAGGGTGTTATTTTTGTGAAAAAAATGGCTTTTTTTCCCCACAAATGTCGCCCACTGTTGTTAGCCAAATTGTATTTTACTTATTTTCAGCATGTTTAGGCATTATATTGCTATCGAATTGCGTTTCTGTTAACTTAAAACGTGATTTGGGTGTGTTGAAGTTGCGTTGACGTTAATATCATGTGTTGACGTTATCTACATGTAGTACGACCATATCATGACGACCGGACCTGCAATTGACGGTCACGCACATTAGGCCTAACCACGCAAACGTTAATCATTGTGGGCTGACGGACAATTTTGTTCTTACCTTAGCATGCTTAGTACAAATTAATGACTTACCAATATCACAATATCGATGACAAATTCATATGAAAGATAGGCCTACAATCGGATCGGGCACTCTTCTGAGCACGTTTGGCCGCCATTAGCGCGGTATGCGCCAGTAGTGCAATGCGTGCGATAGCCGAGTTTCAAGATAAAGCCCGCCACCAGAGGGTTGATACGTGCAAGTTGAGCTAGCCCCCCCCCCGTCCCCAGCATGCACAGCCTCATCCTTATGATTATATGCTGCTCGTTCCAAAGTTCAATCAACCGTGATCAATGATTCCTGACGAAGCTTATTTCCGACAAGATGGCAAACTTTGTTCATCGGTTTCCCATTCGTGTTATCACTAAAGTGTCAAAGAGATTGCAGCGCAATTATTATTCTAATCATGGTTCACCTGTCTTGAGCTGCCACCCTCCGTAAGTCCCTATTTCCTTGCTCTTATTACGCCCCAACATGCCCAACTACAGCGTCACGTAGCGTCACAAAGAGCTACTGGCAGTAGTGGTGCAAGTGGATGGACATGTACATATGTAGTCGCATTCGGCTAAGCCAACAATTATTGGCCAATTTCTAAAGAACACAGCCTCTTATCTGCCTATGGTGTGTGCACAGAGTGTCACGTGATGTCCATAATACATTTTTGGAGAACTTTCCAAAGCACCAAAAGTAATTTATAGAGAAAGTCTGCAATTCAAGGGAATGCATCTCTGCATTCTCAAAGAAAACTGGAAAATCGTTTAAAAAAAAGGCTACACTATCTAAAGTGAAATAGGCCGCTGTACCGGTATGTGCCCCATTTTAAAATGGCTGGAGACCTTGATGGTGACCATCAGACATGAGCCTTTTCATGATACTTGACAGACCATTATAGGCCTAAATAGGATCTGCCAAAATAGGGGTTGTCAGTGGGAGGAAAAAGTGGGAGAAGGCCAACGTCTCCTCTTCCAGCATCAGTGCCTATGACAATGATCCTAAGTAATCTCAGCACGGATACACATGCAGCTCAAACATCTGTGCCAAAGGTTACACTCCAGGATGTACTACATGTAGTTCTAATACTACTGCTTGTTAGGCCGCCAGGCCATTATCACAGCTCTACCAGATCTGGCTTGGATGGTTTTTTTTTTCCAAGAATATTTGTTTACAAAATAATTATTAACCAGTCATTTGCTGTATAAGTTGTCAATTTGGTATCAAATTGCATTTTGCAAAATATGTGTTAATGAAGGGCATGATCTGTTTACATGCATGTTTCATTACTACAGACATATCCAATCCCATCAAATGATAAACATCAATCCACTGGTGAAGATACTGCAGACATCCCCTTCATATCTGGCTGTGAAATGTACGTATACATGTGTACATCAGTGCTGTCATCAGTGATTCTTTTAAATTTAATCAGTGACAAATGATGAAAATGTTAACTGTGGTACTATGATGTAAATGTAGTGGTAAACATGCATGCATCTCCATTTCCCATTGTTCAAAGTTGTATTCCCCCCACACATAGTGGTGTCAAGATTAATATTTCTGATTGTACTCACTGTTTCACATCATATACACATAGGTGCACACCAACTTCAGTTCATCAATTTCTTGAGCAGTGATTCTGCTATTCTTGATGAAGATGACATCAATGTCTATTATGACAGTTTGGTGAAGCGCATCAACAGTGGTGATATACAACTTATCGATGTCAGAGAACCAGCAGAGCTTGCAGAATTTGGACAAATTACTAATTCTGTCAATATCCCATGTAAGTTTGTCGTAATTAGAAGCTTACTTATGCATGTTACAATTGTCTCATAAAATGTGTTCCGCTCTTTTTAATTTTGTAGATTTATTGCTTTAGATGAGGTGGTGTGTAAATGGGATGGAGAACTTTAGAGTTAGTGGGGGCATAGTTATGGATATAGCATGGATGTTGTTCAAGGGTCAAGCACTTTCTGGGGTGGGGGGATAGCACTCATCAGCAAACTTACAAATGACCGATGGTGGGAGCAGTTAATTTTGAGGTTTTCTCAAGCAATTTGGCGATTTGGATCCCGTTTCTCGTTTCATTTCTTGATCTTTTTTCCTTTGTTTTCCTTTTTTGTTGATTTCGTTTTGGGCGAGGGGGACATAATGCCGGGTTTTCCTTATTTTACTCTGCATGGTATTTTTCCAACTTTATTTTGTTGTACTGTAATTTCAGTCTGAAGTTTCAAATTTCAAAGTGAACTGTTTTTGTGCTTTTTCTCCAGTGGGTGACTTAGCAGATGCACTGAAGTTGCCTGAAGATAAGTTCCAGGACAAATATCAATGCAGTAAACCCAAATCTAGAGATGATAACATTGTATTCCACTGCAGGAGTGGGAAGCGCAGTCAGACAGCAGTGAACATTGCCAAAGAGATTGGATATTCTAAGTTAGTATCATTAAATGCAGCACAGAAATGTACTGAAATGCCTTGGACGGTGTCACATTTGCCCCAACAGAAAAAACTCTGTGCATCTTCTGAACACTTTCTCCAAACAATTAAGAGTTTTAACATGCCCAATTTTCATTTTAACATGTAAAGTCTGAAATAAGCTTTCAAAAATTGGCTCTCTGAGAATGATCTATCTCCTTTGAATAAATGCATGTTTGAATGTGCAGTGTACATGTACGTCAAATTGTGGCATCTGTCATAAAGCCTGATAAGTGAAACAGAGTCAGTCATATAGTATACATGACATTTACATGTGTCTCTGTTCTTGAGATAATTTAAAAAGTGAAAGTGTATAGTACAGTATTTGTCATTTCCTGATTTAGTTTGTGAATATGTCCTTAAAATGTTCCATTATGTTTTGGTCTTCAGGGCACGCCACTTTCCAGGGGGCTGGCTACAGTGGGCTGAGAAGAACAATCTTCCCTTTGCATGAAAGCTGAAAATAAAGTGACCCATGAAGACTTAAGACAGAAGATTAACACGTTGATAAACTGCTCTTCCACGAGACTGAAAATGAGTTATTAACCTTCTAAAAATCATGTGTTACAAAACATGAAAATGCATCAAGGGTTTGTGCTTTAATGTGCATTTTGTTTCCTGATGAACTGAACGTGCCAAACTGTGGATGTACAATCAACATCTGTGACTTCTTGCAAAGCTTGTGGATGTACATGTTAAATACCACACGTAGCCTGTGTTACATGCTGTCTTAGCAAAAGGTTTGAAATGAATCTTTTCTATAAATACATGTATACCACCAAAATTGCTTTTTTGTGAACAGTGAACTTTATTTAAATTCCACGATAGCGAAATTCATATACATCTTGAAATGAGATACATGTACCAAAGTTTCAATAAGTCCATGTAAATTACATGTAGTTGGACTCTAGAATCTTGTGTTCGTTGTTGCAGGGTCTTATTTGCTCTTTTACAGTCATGAACAAAGACAGCAACAGATCTGCCTCTTAGAAAATGATTTTTAACCAGAATTCGGCATACAATGCATGAAAGATGCCAAAAAAGGAAATACTATTACAATAATTACCACAGCGACTTTAAGCAAGTTGCTGGAATTAGAATCAATGTACATGTATTCATTCATGTATCTGCCCTTAGTCTTTCTTTGGTACATGTACATTTATTACCCTCATATCTATATGCCTTCAAACCATTGTAACTGCAGAGACTGACTTCATCATGTTAGGTATTTACACAACAAAATCTGAAGTGTTTTCAAGAATATCTGTTTGTACAATTTACATTCCCACAACTTTCTTTGTGTTGCCTTAGAATTTTAATATCAACACTTCTTCATATGTACACAAAGAATTTCATGTTTGTAGTTAAAATTGTTATTAAACGTCTTGGACAGTAGACATTTGAATTCCTGGAGAAGACTTTTTCATGCATTAGAGGTTAATTACAGGAGACTCCATTAAAGCTTGCTTATTTGGACGGGTCTTTTGGAAAGTGTCATACAGGAAGAGACGGGATTAATAATTTGTTGACGAGCTATATGTGAAAGTTTGTCATCCATCAAAAAGCTATATAATTGGTAGCTACACTTTAAATCACCCACTGTAAAGACTGCATAAATACATGTTTACACATCAGAAATATAACAAGTATGAGCACTTCATTAGGAGTACCAAGATAAATTGCTATCAAATGCGTCAGAAGCTCACAGCAATGAAAAATTTAAAGAACTTCACAGTTAGTTATGAATGCAACTGCTAACGACAAATTACTTATTTGGAATTAAGTAACAGTTTTGATTATAAAACAACTGCTAAATTTACTTCTACAACTGATGCACTTGGAACTTCCAAAATTTCTGTCATCAGGCATCTACATGTATGATGTTACTATGTTGACCAATGAAAAAAAAATGGTAGTTGCTTTACAATGAACATGGCATGGGTAATGCTTTTAGAACTTAAATTCAGGTACATGAACTGTTCATTTCGGTGGTTAGTTCAGAATTGATGACTCATATGTTGGCACCATGTACTTGATATTGATGAAAGCATCTTCACCACCATGCTTCTCAAGTGCTGCTAAGGTTTCTTCGATAAGATCACCGATGTTCTCCCTCTTTTGCTGCCCATAGTCAATGCCATCTCCAATGTTCAGATTCATGTTTTTGAAGATATTGAGGATTGGAAGGATCTGTCTATAATATGGAACAAGCGCCTCTCCAGCCAGGTCAGCTGATATCACCAATTGCTGTAGAACTTTAAAGGTAGTACAAAGGACCTTTCGGCTTCGCAAACTCAGAGCTTCTTTGATAGGCATGATTAGCTGGGGGATAACTGGTACAATTCTGCTCCCACCATGCTCCAACAAGTCATGAACTCCTTGTCTGGCGAAAAACTCATAGGGGTGAGTGGTTTCCTTTAACCCATCGAAGAACAGTGGAAGGTAGTGATGATAATCAAGTTTGTCTATCTCAATCTGGGAAAAATGGTAGAGAAAGAGGAAACATGTTCAGGGCAATTTGGCAAACAAAAGGCCGAGTTCATCAGGGCACTACATGTACATAGGTTGGGGCCACAATCAGTCGATCAGCTTATTCACTTTGCACTTTATAAGCAAAGACAATTGAGGGTAAAATTATCAACAGATAATGCAAGGTTGATTTATCATGTATATGAATATGGCCCATACTTCCAGAACTGTAAGATTTCTGCAAATCTTACAGATAGACATGAACAAAGAGCCATTGGAAAGTTTCGGCTATTTCAAGTAAACAGACTTTCACCCTGAGGCTTTACACCAAAGAAGACTTGGAAGAATGACTAGCAGTACTGATCACTGGGTTGAGAGGACATCAGTAGTATGACAGCTTAACCAATTACAATTGTGCTGCTATTGGTCAAATTGTATCTCTTATAGAGTCTAAGGCAGGGACCAATTACAGCGTACCTTTCATTTGACGGCATAGGCCACTAACACGTGTTTCTGGGAGGACCATGTTTCACCCATAGAGATATTGTTGCATCTAAATCTTGCTACGCGTATTTGAAAAGAGCAGTCAGCAAAAAATTTAAGTATTGTGCGTGTGTCGAGTGAAAACGGTTGGATTTTGACAGATTTTGAAGTAAGAAATAGCATTGAAACCCCAACTGTTTGACATTGGCATTTATGGAAGCCAGTAGGTGACGACAGAGGTATTTTAGGTGAGTCTTTAAAATTTTTGAGAACTGTTTTAATCTTATTAAATGAACACAGTGAAGCGTTAGTATGACGATCCTGTCCAAAATCGTAAATGAGGAATACTAACGCTCTACTTAGTAGAGCTAGAGTTGCCCTACTTCAGGATCTCGAAGGCACTAATTCTTTGATACTCCGTGTGCCTTTGAGGTGTGAAGGTTTACATGGCGTCGTAAACCTATGGGCATTTGGAATCAAATTTTTGTGGTGCACAGGGTTTGCGGCCCTAAAAAGCTATTAAACCAAATTTTCCCCTGTCAGCAAAGCTGATTTATTTTCACGTCTTAAAAAGCAGGCAAACAAAGTTTCAGAGCATGAGATGGAGTATTTTTGAAGAAAAACAAGATTTTTGGTCACCAATTTCACGCTCCCACCCGTTGACTGTCGCTCCATTCAAGCCGTTCACACTTATCAGACTGCGATTCGTTGAGCCCACCAATGACCGCGCTTGCTCCGCATCTTGGCTTGGCCATTTTCAGTGGCGGGGGATGACATCTTGTGTTGTTTTCATCGTGGGACTGTCCTGGCTGATGTTGTGACCTGGAAACACACATCGGGAGAGATGTGCTGCGCCTTGCATGATGTTATCCCCCGCCACCGAAAATGGTCGAGCCAAAATGCGGTGCAAGCACGGTCACTGGTGGGCTCAACAAATGTGCACTCTGATAAACACGAACAGCATGAATGAAGCGACAGTCAATGGGTGGAAGCGAGGAATTGGCGGGCAAAAAACTTGTTTTTCTACAAAAATAGGCCTACTCCGTTTCATGCTCTGAAACTCTGTCCGTTTATCAGCTTTGCTGACAGGGAAAAATTTGGTTTAACAGCATTTTTAGGGCCGCAAGCCATGTTCACCACAAAAATTTGATTCTAAAACCTCATCAGTCATAGCATTACGGCGCCATGTAAACCGTCACACCTTGAAGGCACCTGGGCACACCGAGTATCACTGACTTAGTGCCTTTGAATTCTCGAAGTAGAGTTGCCTATGGTACAAGTCGTCCAAGGCACGAGTCGCCCAAGGTACAAGTCGACTCGAAAGCAGTACAGTGGCAGTGCTGTTCAGTCTTCCAAGCTGCGAGAAGGCAACTAATGTAATTCACAGGCTTTATCATTTAATTAATTACACTGGAGGAAAATTCTGCACTCGCGTATGGCCATAAATCACCTTGTCTTGAACATGTTAGAACTGAGGCCTAAAGCTAATAGTAATAACCTAACGTCCGAGGTCAGGACACTGTGACCTATTCTGGTGCCTACCTTCCAAGCGATCTTGTTCCCTTTTGTGTCGTGCTCAAGAGCAATTGGGAAATCACCTCGTTCGTAAAATTTCCTAAATGCTGTGGGTCTCCCCTCCTGCTCCACGAACGCACCTGCCTTAGGTGGACAGACAACTTTAGCATTTTTCATTTGTGATTGGATGGTGAAAGCTTCCGCTACGATCTCTTTATCATCACTACGTTTACTCGTCAACTTGGTTTTTAGCCTTGCAACTTCCATACCGAAAAACGTCAGAGTTACAATACAGTCAGTATTTTCACTTAGAAGAAACCACAAGTTTTAGCGTTACAAAACGGAAGACAGCATTAGGTTCTTGCCAGGTAGTTTCACCAACGCTCAGAAAGCGCTGTTTCCAGATCTGTGCTCAGCGGTAAAATGGCGACAGCGACGTATTATTATTATTATTGACGGGCGTTGTCACGCACGCACGGCCGGCCACATACACGATGCACGTACTGTACAACAAACATACAGTGGCTATGGCAACCAGCCACTGGTTTCTGACGTACTGCAGGGTAAGTGCAACGTAAGGTGGTACCCGGCGCAATAGTTTTCTACGCGCCGTACGTATGGTACTACATGTACATGTGCTGTACATATAATTATGTACATGTGCAATGTATATGTACTGTACATGCTGTACAACCTACTACTAAGACTCGACTGACTACTAAGCACGCCGCGTCACATGCACTTGTGGCTTTTGTCTTCGTGTATGGCGTTTTCTAGACCGTTCTGTTGAGTAATGAATAGGGCTGCACGTGGACAGATGGGGCCCAAGGGCGCAATGTGTTGCAAATTCCCCCCCTTCAAAATATCGTGATCGAGTCACTGCTCAAGGGTCCAGCCGTGGTCAAGCAAAGGCCTACACTGCAGGCTTAGTTAAGTGGTGGGGCTCTGCAATTCAAAACGGGCTGGCGGAAGGTCAACAGGGGTAAAAATGGTAGCCTACGTTTTTAAAAACCGGCTTCCAATTTTTCTTCGCTCTTAAGAGAATCCTCATACCTCACCCACAGCTGTAAGATGGGGCAACCACTGGTTGTATACGTAATCAAATGAGAATCGGGTAGCTGATTGAAATAAAAACACTACCAACAGACAAGACACACAAGACCCCACGCACGAGGCACTGTTTAGGAGGTGGAACTGGACGAAACTGATTTCAACATTGATCGAATTTTCAGGTTTATCACGGGTGGATCGAAGAACTCTCCAGGGGTCAGCCCCGTCAGATTTTTATATTCGATTGTAGCGGACAGGACCCATAGGCGATAACAATGTTGTAATCGAACCCATCACAAGTCCACTCTGAAGCCAACTCACGCTACTCAAATGAACCGTGACAAAAGCTTTCCTCTCATTGTTCACCCAGTCACTTTTTACTGGTCTTGTGAAAGACCTTGGACTCGACTACAACATAGATAGGTAGTGCATCAACCAATACGGATCTAGGATGTCATGAGTTCCATAATCATTTCTGTAATAGTAACTTCATTTTCTACGCGTCGTTTTAGTGTCAAAGCACAGGTTGATCAATGACCCCCCAAAACTAGATTCACACCTATTTATCATTAAGATAAGGTATCACAGATTTAACAATATCTCGGTAAAAGTCTGCTGAAAGCACCTATGGTTGGTGGACATAAAACTTAAAGAATGATTTAGCATCTTTTCTAAACTCATACAGCTACAATATATTAAACAGATGGCAATAATCTGATTCTTCACTCGTCACGCTGCCAGTACATTCATGCTGCTTGCTCTGTATGTATCTTAGTCACATTTTATTTAAAACAGATTTCATTGGAACTTCAAATGTACTCAGAGGCATGTACATCCATCCAAAAACAAGATTTAAGAGACAACGTAATTTTTCAACATATTCTTTCGTTTCAGTATACATTTTGCAGGTTTGTAAAATGTATATGATAGGCAAAAAGCTAAACGACACTTGCTGTTCCTGTGACACAAACTACATGTACATGCATTTACATACCAGGTGGTTGTTTTCAATTCAACTTGCTGAGTAAATGTTTTTAACTTCGTGAGCATTTACATCACAGGAAAACTAACAATACCTTTGAAAAGGTCCATACTGTTTTCGTTTTTTTTTTTACAAGAAGATCAGAGAATTAAGTAAAATATACATGTAGCAGGAACTAAATACAAAACCATAGCTGTTGGTAGACCAGAACAAATATACACAGTCTTGTTAGCAACTATCTGCACATATAAATACATGTTAAAGGGTGACAGGTGCAAGCTGTAAAGCTACCGACCTGCATACCATAGGACTGGAGAACACCTTCACAGGTTATCATCTCTTCTTCACTTTTCTCTTAGTAAATGTGGTCAGAATGCCTATTTCTGGGTAATGGTTCGAAAGAAAGTTTTCCCTAATTCTTTCAGGGGAGAGACACTACATAACAGTGCATATCCTTGGCAACTTATACTCAAGAAATCAATGGCATGTACAGGTACATGTACTTTACACTTTTGGGCATAAAACTTAACGTGCTCAATGAAACCTCTTCTTAATTTTTAAAATTCTTGCAGGAAATTTGCTGATTTAAATTTAGTTTCCCATTAATTCCATGCATCTAGTAAATCTTGAATTGTTTCTTGAGAGCTGTGAATACCCAATTTCAAATGCTGAGGAATCTCTTTTCCAATGCGTCCAGCCTCTGCACCAAGAAGTAGCCCTAAAATGGCACCACGATGGCAGTTTTCACCTGCAGATAAATCAGTGATTAACTTCTGTTAATATTTTTTTAGCATTCAACTCTGTCCTTAAGCCTTTCAGTACATGTAGGCTACACACAATGTAATACACATGAATACATTTTAACACTGGAGAAGACAAAGAATGGTCTCAGAGGGACAGCAACATGGCATTTCTTCCACTCAGGCTTGGTTTTCTGGGGAGGCTCGGGGGTCCCTCTAAAAAAACTTTTATGTAACCCCCTTCAAACTGCAAAAATGCGAAAAACCATATGAAAGAGCAGTAGTGAAAGTTAAAGAGTGTTGTCACATGTGGAAGGTCAAGGCCCCCTCCCCCAAAAAAGGAAAATGGCTCCAGAACTGTGCCTGCTTTGTGAGCACTGCATTAAAAACTGGGCACAGAATTAAAACACAAGTCTGTCTTTCATGGATAATGAGCATTGGTTAAAGCTTCAACACCCTGTGTCTGATTTAAAATTTCACTCATAAAAACATTTACGCTAAAAAAAAATGTCGTAAATGTATGTATGGGTAAACCTTTCTTACCTCCACAGTTCGTGTTTGTTAAAACACCTCCCTCAAAGTTGTCATGAAACTCATAAGCTAGGAAGAACATTGAAGTGAGTGCTCCTTTGATGTAGCATGCTAAGCCAAAATGTGATACAGCTTCCTGATACACCTGCAGCCTTTCTTCAGAGCCCTCTGCATACCTGGGTAATATCAAGGATAGAGGAACATAAAGAAACACTGCTAGAAATTAATTGACCTACAGGATTATCATAAGCCAAATAAACGGGTGAAACAATATCAGTTTACCCGACAGCAGACAAGTGCAATATTTCAGCCACCGAGTTACTTGAAGTGCCGAAGAGTAGGAATTATTACAACAGCTAGCATTAGGACTTCCCGACTAAAATACTCTACATGTACCTTGCTGCTCTTTGTGAATAATTCTTGACTCGTTTCCATGTGCTACTTCCTCCTAAAAGTGAGGATTCCAATGCCTGGTGGGCTTTCTCTCTAAGACTGGCTCCATTCAATACACTATGAAGTGTGCTAGCGAACAGCTCCACAAATGGAACCAGATTTGAGGAGCAGTGGGTTAGACTGACAAGTCGCACTGCATGCTAAAACAAAAGACACATATAGAAAAAAAATTATCGACTATTCCAACAATTAAACTTCAATTAAATGAAACCATTCTGTATATATGTTACACCAATGTAAAAAAACCATGACAATACTTGGTTTTTATCAGCAGCAATTAATTTAGGCTTGTCTCGGTTTCATCACAAATCATGATGCACCACAACTGAGTTCTCTCTCTCTCTTTACAGTTCACCTTTCTTCATTGAAGTACATGTACACGTATGGAAAGTACATGTAACATGTTTTTTCCATGGCGTGGAGCACCTTTGATTTACATGTACCTAGCAGCAACCCAAACTTCAAGGGATTGAAACATAATGATTTGAGTTTTCATTCACCTTAACAGCATCAGAAGTGGAGAAATTAGCACAGTGCCAGATGACAGGTACTGGAATCACCAAAGCTCCAATGCTGTCAATGTTGTGGTCAACACGAGTTGTCAGTAACATTTTGGATCGTGACTCAGCAAATGCTAACACGTCTTCTGGTGTAACAGGTGACCCAGCTGTCACCCAATCTCTAACAAACAGGAAAATCAAACAGCAAACAAGTTGAAATAACAACCTTCATGACTTTGAAACCACATCAGGTACACGTACATGCTGACAGGTTTTTTGGTAGGGCAGCTAAGATAAGATGCTAAGTTCTGCTGTGGAATGAAATTGTCTCAATAGTTTACTCTAAAACCTTTCACAAATAAAATGACAGATTAAAAATCAGATATCATAGTTTATTTTACAGGTAGGTTAGCTTCATGTCCAGTTTACTTTCATGTAACTATACAAAGTGTTGTCCATCTTTGGACTAAAAATATTCACACAGCAGGAGAAAGTAACAGCATCATCTGGTCAATAAATAGTTTAGCAACAGTTTACATGTATGTGTATGCATTGTCAACTGCAAGACTCTCCAGAGGGGTTGTCAGAAAAGAAGGTCACATAGAACAACATGCAGCATAGGCCTCAGGACACATGAAATATGTACTGTACACTTTCATGACTTTACAGGTGCAACCTCAATGCAACCCACAACTTAATTTATACAAAAGAGTTTAAATATCTGCGGTACGCATACAACACACATCGTTCTATGTGACTTCCTTTTCCGACTTCCCTCCAGATGCACTTACTTAAAGAATTCTCTATGGAAGGACTCAGCATAGGTGTCACCATGTGATCCAGGAGTTGTCATAAATTTCACATAAGCAGCTAAAATTGAACCATAAGCACCATCATCCAAGGACTGATGTTCCCGATATTCAGTTGATAATGTCAGAGCATTTACTCCAGCCATTACCGCATTAAGTGTACTGTCACCGGCTTTCATTCCTAGCAACCAAAATTTAAACGGTCAATAAACATGAAATGTGATACACTGTAAATGCCAAACTGTAACTAAGCTATGTATGTATGCTGCTTGCAAATGGAATTGAAAGAAACTGTAGGATTAGGAATTGTTTTGTATGCATTAACAAATCAACATATATATATTCCCACTGATGACAAGGTTGACAAACTCAATAACTGCTGGTAACTCATATTAGGAAATGTCAGGAAATGGACAACTGTATATTTTTGATGGGATATCTTGTTTTTCTTATTCTGCTCCCCTTGTTCCATGGATATTTTCCAACCTTATGCAACCTAAATGGAACTATCTGTGGTATGCAATGGTGGAGGTCATGGTGTTTACCACACTTGCTAATCCAGTCCATTGTTTTAGGGGAACTTTCCCACAGTCTTGACCAAGTATTTTTAGAACCAGAATGTCAGTTTCCTTTGTTTGGGAGATTCGTCAAACTGGAGGTTCCTGGTTGTTTGAACCTGGGAGAATATCTGCTGATCCTAATGATTAGCAGAGTTACACAATGAACCTTCAAAGATTTGACATATGGGGAAGTTTATATGCAAATCAAACTTTGAGGAAGGTTTGGTCAAACTTGTGAGTGTCCAATCATATTCTTGATGGAAATGACCATCGAGAGACTCTGAAGGGCATTTAAAGGCCTACGCCAGGGTCAGAATTGAGTCTGCACCACCACCCAGCAGACCACTGGTCAACAGCCCAACACTTGAGTTTACACAGTAGCCATATGGGGTGAGTTGCTGTCCTTGGAATATTTTCTAGTGGTAATCTACCTGTGTGTAACTTCATTTTAAATTTATTTTGATGACTTAGTATTAAGGACTGTATTACTTCTAATGTTGATGGACTTGTACTGCTTGCTTGTTTTGGGGATCAATCCAAATCATTGCAATCATCTCAAATTATTTTATAGTGCACTTTTCTCCACTTGTTTTGATTACCCCCTTGTTTGGCACACAACTCGATTCAACAATGCCCTAGTTTGTGATGAAGGATGATGTTTGTACCCTTGTAAGGATAAATTTCTGTTCCATTATATAGCTCAAGTGGCGTCTGTGTTTGGTGTCTGTGACAGGCAGATGTAGTCAGTGCTAGGAGAGAAGCTTAATATATACAGGTTAGCTCCTGCCAAGCAGTATCACACTCTGACTTTTGCAACTGTTTTTACATGATCTTGTCTGCCAGATTTCAAAGTTAGTATATGCTCACCAACAGAGATTAAGAGGTTTTACTTGTACAAGTCACTTTATGATGTGTTACGTGAAGACTGTCACCCAACATGTAGATGTGTTAATTTGAGGACACAGACTGTCTACCCAAGAAAGTGTTGTGTAATTGGTCACCTTCCTTAAGTGGTCCATACTGTTGAACAGCTGTGTTTTGGTTCACAAGAACTCAAGGCTATACACTCAAACCAGTGTATGACCTATGACCTTTGTACTACCAGCGTGTGTGCACAGTATTTGCACCATGCAATGTGTGTGTAGTAAATGCTGTATTATCTACATGTAAGTAATTGTGTTATTTTCCTAATATTACAGGGGTCTGTCTGTAGAACCATCAAATTGGTCCGTCCACCCATAGACCATCCAATCAGTCCGTCAACTCACCGATCAGTTTATCAGTCTGTCAACCCTATTTTATTGAGGAGAGCTTCAAAAAAGATTTTGTCAGTTCTAGAGCAAACAACACCGACAGTGTCGTCATTCGTTAATTATGGGCGCATCAGTGAGAACTTGCACTTGTAGTGCAGAAACCTGTCCATAGTACAACATTAATAACTGTACCTTGATGGTAATGAATTGATCTCTTGTTACTCTGCCAGTATTTGAGTTTATCATGGAGAATCACTGATCCAATGACTGGGTCTGAATGTTTACTGTTGCCACTACGACCAGCACCACCTACAGGTAACAAAAATATTCATAAAATTCCATAACAATCCACCATCAAGAATCACTGAATATGACAAACACATTGACTCTACTGTGACAATAGAACACTAACCCATTTCATGTTTCAGACATTACCTCAAAAATCACATGACTGCAAATCTAACGAGCAAATAGACTACACAAGACACTTACCAACAGCAGAGATAGTTAAGATGCTAGATGGATGTTTTGTCTTTGGTGCAACAAATCCTGTAAGCCAGTCTCCATAATCACGTTTGATGTCATATGGATCATAATACCAATGAACAGGCATACTCAGTGCATCACCAATGTACAGTCCCCACAACGATTCACTTTGAGCCATCTTCAAATGTTCGGTATGGTTTCCAGTTCTGCATTATGAACAGAGTTTAGAAAACATCCATTTTTTATCAACTGATAGAAAGAAGTTAAATGATTCAAATGAATGAAAATTTGGGATGAAAAAGGACATAACAAGAAGTAGCTATGGGGACATCCCAACATTCTCATTAGTGATTTTACCAACCAAAAATGGTCATGCCTGCCAATCTAAAGCCAGTGCACGCACAACTTATTTTTTGAAAGGTGGTGTTACCTTTCAAAAAATGAATTGTGGGTGCACTGGTTTTAGATAGGCAGGCATGACCATTTTCCATATGTAAAATTTTATACACAAATATGAATCAGAATTGAAAATGAATAATAATAATCGGAATCAATAAAGCAATTCTCGAAAATCAGCCGTGTGAACTATTGGCTACCATGCAAAAATGCAAACCAAATGTCGCCACAGAACCCCCCCCAAAAAAAAAAATATCCCCATATTGGTTTGGAAACAATATGCTTAACTGACAAACTTTAAGAGCACTTCTCTGATTTTATCTGTTTGAATAAATATGGGAGCATCCAAATTGAATACAGCATCATTTGTCTTCAGAGCTCAACTATAACGAGCTAAAGAGGGCTTTTCTCTGTTAATGCCAAGATACACATTCTGAATGTAGCTAACATCATTTGAAGAAAAGAGAATAAAACGAGGGGCACCCTCACCCTGTGTTCGTAGTGGATAATCCCTTGTGCATGCCAAACAATGCATGTAGCCCTGCGAATGGATGCTTGCTTCCATATTTATTTGAACAGATAAAATCAGAACAAACATGTCTTCCTCAGAGGTGCTCTTTAAACCAATTATCAGTAATAATTATTTATCATTATCAAAATGCTAATTTACCACAAACCCCAAAACTTAAGTGTTTCCAAGTAAAAGCACTAGGCCTTCAAGTACAAGTACAAAATTTGGGGAAAAGTTCCATACACAGACATCATTTGACACCCTGTGTAAAAACCCTACACAAAACAGGTCTGGAAAATTTTAAGTGTTTCTGAGATGGTACATGTAAATGTTTTCCAAAATTTCACAGCTTATTGACTTTTTAGGTCATGTCAACTATATTTTTGATGGCTAATGAACTACTGCAAGGGGAACATTGATATACAGAACTCTTATTAGGCCTACATGTAGTTAGTTGAAGGTGGGGGGCTAGGGCCAACATTTTAATTTTAATGACTAGTAGAGTAGTAAAAATATATTATATAATGTTAGGCCTATGTTTGAGTTTTAAGTTATCACTTTCTGATGGCTAAGTAACCACTTAAACCAGTGACGGACTATACAAAATTATTGCCAATATTGGTGTACATGGAATGCCTAATTACCAAACTGGTTCATCATCCATAATGGAGGGATTAACCTGTTTAATGTTAACTGCAAGATTGTACTCACCGAACGCCAACGGTTTCAGTTGTGGACTGCAGACAGCGTTGTAGTGTTGTCAGGCAGATTCCGCCAAGACCAATTAGAACGACTCGCGGTAGGTTGATGGTTTTCATTACTTCGAGTTCCCACCTCACGTAACGTTTCACCTCCACTTCCAACAGTACCAAAGCCAATGCATTTGTTACGTATCATCTTGGGCGCTCGTCGTTTCATAAGGTGCCTATTTCAATTCGGCCCACCTTATGTAACCTGAATATATAACACAAAAAAATGGACAATTTCATAAGCTCGCAGTTTACAGGTACGTAGGTGCCTACGGTGCACACGTTGAGGCCGCACTTCAGGTCAGGATCAGGTCATGTAGAGTTACATCACAGCGCCCTCACACGATGCGTACAAGTACAAGTGAACAACTCAAAGACAATCCAGGTACCTAATAACTGTCTGTTGAAAATTGAATCGCTTTTCAGTCTAAGTTGTATGGTTTCATTATTTTAAAGTTTAAAACCCTGAACATTTTCTTTTCTCATCCTACATTTTATAGGAGATATGTTATAAAACACATTATGACCGGGCATAATTTGGTCACTAGACTTAAGTCTCTTATATGACTGTCCAATGTAATGCACACGGTCCATTACAAACAATGTACGGCAACATCGTGTCAAGACTGAGGGGTTAGGAAAGACCTGCCTACTGCCCCGGTGGCAAGATAATCATTGACAATAATTTTGTGAAGAAAAGAGAAGGTTGTAACGTATGACAGCACATTTAACATAATCGCTGTCGACATTTCCTTTAAATACAGAAACAATTATAAGGTAAACACACAAATATAAATTTTATTTAAAACTACAGCAAAAATTCTTAGGAAACATTTATTATAAATTGACTGAAATAATTTGACTGACTGAAAGGAATTGGTAATAAGATTTAACGGCTAGCAGATACAAACAACGGATAGAAGCGTACCTACAAGTAAATTATTGGTTTTTAACGGCACCGTATTTGTAACTGTAGCGGCAAAATAAATATATATGCCAGGCACGTGTTCACCTTTTGCCCCATACGGGAGGGTTTTGTTATTTTATCAAGTTGTTTTGTTTTGATCTGGGTTTTTTGTTTTGTTTTGGTTTTGGTTTTTTTGTTTGTTTTTTATTTATAAACATTCGCATAAAATACCGGATAAATTCTGAAAAAAAAGGAACGTTACTATCGTTAAATAAGTAGCAAGTTCCTTTCATTCTAAGTAATTCTGCCACAGCAATCAGTTTATTCCCATTTTTACTGTTCTGCCGATTAATTCAAGGTGATAACTACCGACAAATAGTGATATTAAACTGTACAGAACGCCTTCCAGCTGCCAAGAAATTACAATTCCTCACGGTTCCGTATCAAACCGACTGGCTTCCGGTAGTTCCCCATGAAAATAATTGCTTTAGTCTTGGAATCAATAATAAAGAAGAGAAATGGGTGATCTGCAATGAATTCTGGTGTATGACTGATTGAGCGCGCACTGATAGTCACAGCAGTGGCAGCAGCGGCTTCACTGCCTTCTTCATTCACTTCAAGAAAAGCTCGGTGGACAACAGTCGATACAAACAGATCCTTCGTTCCCGTTATACCAGACAGATCAGCTTTATCCTGGCGAAAGAGATCTTGCATTCCCATGGTGTGCAAAACATCATTCATGAATACAGTTTCTTCAAGGCTGAATTTTGGTATCGCCAAATCCACAGTTACATTCGACAGGTTGTTCAAAAAATGCAACAGTTTCTCGTTTGAGAAATGCTTTAGCAGTGTGTCAAGACCGTTTATTTCTTCGGGAAGAATGAGGACCATGCTCAGTTTCTTACCTACGTAAGGTAGTTCTATTATTTTACACCGCAATGAGGTGTCCTCAGCAAAGTTAAATTTCGACTTCCGATGCATCATTGCCACCTCAATGACTTCGCTTTCTGAGAAATAAAAATCCTGGTCAAATGTTTTCGAAGCGTCAAACTTACTAATCCAATCTGCCTTGAAGTAAATAGCATTGACTAATACAAGTCGAGTCATTTCATTTACGTGTCCAGGAGGCAAAACATCCACAATTTTCTCTTCTGTTTCTTGACTGACCCAAGAATTGATGAACTGGCGGGACCCTTCCGAATCCTCAACAAAGTCAAGACTGGCCATACTGCTACCATAATGCTTTTGAACATCGTGAAGAAATTGGTGCCTCAAATCAAGATCTTTTTGTCCAAAAAGGCGGTTCGCCTTTCGAAGTATGTACCTTGTTGCATGCACATCGAAGATAGCAGAGTTGAGCTTGGAAAGTGACGAGTGGAGACGGGATTCTTCCATCAAATTGAATTTGAGAACTTCTTTCATTTGATTAGCGGTGTTTCCACGTGCCCCAAGAAAAGTCATACCAAATGCAATTGAAATGCTCATCGGCGAAAAAACAATGTTATCGCTTGCGGTTGCCTCAGTAAGGGTTTGATAAAGGTGAAAGGCAAATCTATTGTTGGCTTCAGCAAGGTTCAACTGTGTGTCCGTATCAGATGATGTACCAGAGATGTTTATGGAGGTAACTGCAATGGCGGTAAGAAAGATGCCAAGGAACTGGATGACTGCCATTATGAAATCTAAACAGATGACATCAAAAGCATCAGTTCTTGTATCTCCAGTGGTTACAGATGCGTTCACCTGTAGGAGAAGTACATTATCTTTTAATTTTTTATATCACAAATTTGTTATTGAGGCAGTTTGTGAAGCTATCCGCCCAACATAACTGAGAACTGCACCGTGCTCCAAGTAGACTTCCAAAATACACAAGTATAGACAACCTGACCAACTAAGCTGTTCATTTAGAGCCTACACGTAGCCTACATTGGGCAAACAGTTTGGACCTTATGACAATAGGTCCATACGTACAGCTTAGGTATTGTGTTGCACTTAAGCGGCAATAAAAACATAAACAAACAGGTTTATAATAAAATTATTACACCATGTCTAAAGAAATAATGAAAATGTGAATGTTGTGTGGAATGATCCTCCTTGATTCA
Source organism: Acanthaster planci (assembly GCF_054643075.1). NCBI lineage: Eukaryota > Metazoa > Echinodermata > Asteroidea > Valvatida > Acanthasteridae > Acanthaster > Acanthaster planci. The sequence goes on along the minus strand of NC_141790.1, from coordinate 12,609,060 downwards.
ATTTTAATGAGGAAATACATGTGCATTTCTTGCACAAAACAATTGTTGGGTGGATTTCGCATTGCTGCATGTTAATTTTTGTATTTGCCTCTTTTTAATTATCTTCAACTCATGGTATCATTACCACCATATGATAAAACCCCAATCTTTTAATTCACTTTGGCACAATACACGTATGTCACGTGACGTACGTGCAAGATATACAAAAACACAATCAACAAAATATAGTCATTCCAGCATATTTTCATTTACAGGACGAAATTTATATCTCAATCATGTGGAGAAACAGCATTTCTACTGCAAGGCTGTAGTAATATTCCATGGGTATCATCCTTCAAGCTTTAGAGGCAAAACCTTCAAATCACCAAGGGACTGTAGATTCATATCCTTACAAAAAAGAATGCAATATTCTTCAATGAATACAAATTCAAAACCTAACTTCGTTACCAATATTCTCAGTCAACACTTAAGTTATGCTCCCAAAAAGGGAGGGGTATAGTGACTTCAACCTATTTTTTTCCATATAAAACAGAATCGGTAGAAACAAATACCTACTGGTTTGCATAGCTGTTCAATGGATAGATTTCTCTCGACTTATTGTAACAAATAAACATAAAAACGATGGTGAACTGAGAGTATAATGTATTTTAATAAGGCCTCATTGGAAAGCAGGTGGGAGTTTTCTTTACCACAGCTATAGCTGCAGTTGCCACACTGCTTTCTTCATGTCCATCCAAGAAAAACCTTGTGGGCATCTTTGAAGATAAAGAATTCTTTATCTCCTTATACTTTTGATACGAGAAGTCTGATCCGTCTTTCATGATGGAGTAGGCATACTCATCTTGCTCTAGGAATAAGTTTGGTAGAGACATCGCAACAGTACACGTAAAATAACCCCTAATGCGTATAATCCCCGTCATCCACGTGACTCTCAATCTTTTTGTGGCTTAATTTCTTCAATGACCGTTTTCCTATACTCAACCTCGTTTCCGTCGCAGGCTTAGTCTCCGAAACTAATCCCCGATTGTGCGCCTGAAGCATTTAAATTTAATTGAGGTGATGTAATGTTTGGCTCTTTTGCATCTCACTTGTTGCACTTACAACTTCTAAGTCAGGTAGTAAAAAAACTGCTGAAGACTGAGCCGAAGTAGAGTACTGTATTGAAAACGGCCAATACAGTCAACTCTCGTTACAACAAAGTAGCAGGGACCAGACAAATTACTTTGTTATAACCAGGACTTTGTTATAAGAGCAGTGGAAAAGCAAAGAAAAACAGAAGAATTCATGAAAGTAGGATTCTCAGAATTTGTTCTTTATAAAAGTATTTTGTTGTAACAGTGTTCTTTATAACGAGAGTCGACTGTACATGTACGTCAGCAAGAACATCTACCCTCTCAATGAAGAAGTTTACTTCTTAATTCTTGGAATAAAAAAGCAGCTGCAGATACTAGAACAGAGCTGCTCACAGACTCTTCACGAACGTGGTTTCACCTTTGTGTTTTATGCATCATTGGACATAAACGGCCAAAATCGGAGTGGAGAAGATCGTCATTGACAAGTATTTAGCTTCATGGCTTATTTTTAGCTATATGGCTCGTATCACCGTGAAGCGTCTTCCTTATGAAAAAGGCATAGAATGTTACATTGTATATTTATACAACGGTTGATGACCGTGCGGGAAAATTCATCCAATAATAAAATCCCGAGATTTTTGACAGGTTGCTATGGTTACTGGCATATCACGTTCCTTGCATGTTGTTCATCTTTTATCTGACAACATAAAAGAGCCCAAAAATGTACTGATGAAAGGATTTTCTAAGAATGAAAAAAATGGAAACAAACAATCTGAGCTATCATTGTCAAACGTTTACTTGATTTCATCCTAGAATTTCTGTTTACTAAAATGCAATGTTATACTTTACTTATTATGAGAGAGACATTGAAACTTGCATGTAAAGAGAATACAATGCACTAGCTAATTGTTTAACAAAACACTACGTTGTCCTATTTTAATTGAAATAATAAATCTAAATACTACATGCTTTCCAGCTGTTTACAGGGGTGAGACGGACCAATGATAAAAATAGCTGAGAACAGCTGAAAAGTGGCCTAAAGAAGCTGAACTGTGAAAATCTCCTGTGCTTTTGTACACGGCCAGTGAGGAAAAAAGCTGAAATCCAAAACAAAAAAGCTGAAATCCAAAACAAAAAAGCTGAAATCAGCTAAAAAGGTGAGAAATCTCACACCTGTGTTTGGTGTTACGGATTTCTAACTGAAAGTTAATCAATGCCCGAGCATCAATAATTGCATCAATCATTGTGCTCACGCATAACACACACACAAACGGTGAATTTACAGTTAATAATTTCCACATTCAAAGTGTAACATTAAAGTTAAGTGCATTATACTTTATATCTACAAACAGAAAACACTAAAACTATTTCAGATCATTGTAACACAGCAATATTACTCAATACTTTAAATTAACCACACAATTAGTTTCAGGATCATTTTGTGTTCTCTAATAACCTGTACACACAACATAATTTTTATCTCAAGTGCGTACATTACTGATTTAAACTTTTCCTTTCATTTGAAGTAGACAATTTTTTTTCTATTTACATGTTACAATGTATTCCAGATAAGTTTTGAAACCCTTTTTTTCTTTGAGCATTGGTAATGAACTAATTCAAATGTGATTCTTGGTCTTTGATTAAAATGGGTACAAAGTGAAAAATGTTTGATAAAAATGGTGTTCTCTGTTTGAATGCCTGATATTTTCAAGCTGCATTCAATTCATTGGCAATCTAAATTTCTATTTCAATTCACAGTGTTCTTCAAACATAACTTGAACAAATATAGATAATTAAAGAAACACAAATCTGAAGCTTTCAGTCTGTTATCAAACTTTAAATCATCTAAATTACCTACATTCTTAACACAACCTTAGGTTGCAATATCTAAGTAAAATTTAACGTCATAAACTTTTTTCAGAAAACACGACAGGCTGTTACATTATGTGGTCAGTTTCAAATTAAATCATTTTCCGAACTGTCTCATTTCAATTCAAGGAACCAGAATCCATATGCCAAACACGCATCCTATTTCAATATGTGTCTCATTCACTGAATGGTTACACTATTGGTCTGCATAACTGCCCCATAAACAAAACCGCTTGAGATTTATTGTCATAAATGAAAATGAAGAAAGGATGGTCTGCTTTGAAATGAAGAGGCTTCATCATTGGTACAGCACAGCGGAGTTTCATTACCACAGCAGTAGCTGCAGCCGCCTCACTGCCTTTCTCATTCACATCCAAGAAGGCCTTGTGGATAACTTGAGAGATGAAGAGATCTTTATCTCCTGTCATCCCTGAGAAGTCAGCCTTGCCAACATCAAATGGATCAACCATGCCCATCTCTCTCAAGACATCATTAAGAACAAAGTTCTGCTCCAAAGAGAATTTTGGAAGTGACACAATAACAGTAGGACTATCACGCATGCGGCGAGCTTCTGTGACCCATTCCTCAATTTTCTCCTGAGACAATTTCTTCTGAACATCAGCAAGTCCATTCACCTGATCGGGAAGCACAATAAACATGCTTACTTCCTTCTTGATGTAAGGAAGTTCCAGGATAGAACTCCTTACGGAATCATCACGGGCATAGTTGAACTTTCCATCCTTGTGCATCATGGGAACACTGATATCCTCATTTGCCGAAATGTGAAACTTTTCAGGAAATGTATCAGATGCTTCGAACTTGGAAACCCAATCTCCTTTGAAATAGATAGCATTGACAAGCACAAGGCGAGTCAGGGCATCAATAGATCCTGCAGCCAGTAAGTCTTTTATTCGATTTTCAGTTTGTTTCTCCACCCAGGAGTTGATGAGCTGACGAGAACCTTCGGCATCACCAATGAAATCAAGTGTCTCAATGTTTGCTCCATAGTGCTTCTTGCTGCCCTCAGCAAACGCTGGCACTATAGCCAAACCTTTATGACCAAACAGTCTGTTTGCAGCCCTTAGGGTGTAGGGAGCATTAGCACGATAAATAAGAGCACTCAAGTCAGCAAATGACTGATGAAGAAGGGATTCTTCTAGCAAGTGGAAGTGCAGTGTTTGCTTCATCTGGCTTGCCGTCTCACCCTGTGCCCCCAAGAAGGTCATAGCAAGTGCAGTAGAGATGCTCATTGGAGAAAAGAAGATGTTCTGGGAACTTCCTTTTCCAGCTAACATACGGAACAAACCTGATGCAAACGCATTACTTGCTTTGGCAGCATTTTTAGCCATATTGACATCTGAGACCTGGGTTGCCATAGTACCAAAGTAGATTGCTGGAAACGAGAATTGGAAATTAGAGACGTCTATTACATGGGTATCTCTGGACAACGAATGATAGACGTAGACTGGATGACACATAAATCACTGAATATAACCATAAATGAACATGAATAAACATAGGACTGGTGTCATTTAGCTGTTATTACATGTCCATGTAGAGTACAAAAACTCTTCATCAGACAGCATTCCAAAACTATTAACAATGAATAAATACATGCATGCGAAAAATTCCCCTTAAAAAGACAAAAAAAAGAGTACAGCCTATTCAGTTCATTATTTTGTAATTTATTACTCTGATATTTATGAATGGAAATTCCCTGCACTGGTAGAGTATACAAAGCAAAAGTAAATCTCACAGTCTAACAAAACCTTCTATCTTCAGTTTTTATTCAGTTATTTATAATGACGACATATGTTTAGTGTTGACCACATGGATTCTAACAATTTGATGATTTGTAAACTTTGTAAATGATTTACCCACAATGTATACAAACTGAGCCAACTGATACATGTACAATAACATTTTAGTAAATGTGATAAAGTCTGTAAGAACACGGCGAAAACCAAAGTTTTTATGTCACACTGTCCAAAAGTGAGGCCAACACTGCAACACTTTTATTCTCTATTAACATGTGTTCTAAAACTGTCATTTACAACAAGCACGTCATTAGCATCCAATGAAACAAAAAAGAAAATACAACTAAAATTGCCCAATTTTCTTAAGCATAAATTCCTTTAAATGGTTACATAGTTCAGATAGTTACATGTATTTGACATGAATGGCAAAAAGTCCATTCTGCGTCTACATGATTATGGGCTACATGTATGATGAATTCCTCCATTACAGCCAGAATTTTACAAATGATACAAGAACAAAGTGGGAACACAATGCATGATTCCCAATACTAAAATGGAAGTGAATTCCAATAGCTCTTGACATTTGTTTTCTCAACAACATGTAGGAAGTGAAGATTTTACCTCAATATCCCTACCAATTGTCAAATCGAAGGAAAGCCCCATTTCATCATACAGTTATTTCCACAATACAAGGATGTCAGACACAACACTGTTTACCTTCAGGGCATACACACTGCATTTCGATTTTGTGCATCAACCTGTCACACATTTAGTGCCAGGATATTTTCTTTTTCTCTATCTTGTTTATGGAGGATTTTAGAGGAAATGTAGAGTCCAAACTTCCATCAGGTCAGAATGTCATCCCATGATGAAGATAACTTTCATAACAAAAAATGAATAATGCTACGGGAGAATACAATATTGTTCACTGCCGTGAAATTCTAAGTCTGAAAAGCATAAAACCCCACAGCAGGCTCACTTTGAACAACACATTACAAATAATATGAGTCATATAGCGGGCCTGCATGGAGCACCCTCACAGAAGATACGTTTTGTTTTAATGACAATGAATGCACAAAAGGTTTACTTAAGCCAATCCCAGGGAAGAAATTCCCTCTAACATGGGGTCATACGCAGGGGTCTATCGTATCAAATGACTGAGCAACTCAGGAAGTTCATCCACTGCCTATATGTACATGTATTTGCAATCAACTGCCGATGTGGCTGCGATACAATAGGTAGTCAGTGGTACTTGTGTCAGAATGCCACACGGCAAACTGCATACCAGGAAGAGGGTCAATAATTTACTTTAATTGGGGGAGGATGCCCAGGGAAACGTAAGCTAAGCTATATATCCTGCCAACGACCGTGCGTGGGATAACGTTTCAGTACAGACATGACACTTCAACTCAAACCGCCCAAGCCTTGAGTTGTAAACTGATTAACCGGGGGAAGAAAGTAACAACAAACCAAAAACAAATTTACCAATGTGATGATCTTGGAGTTCTATCTTCAAAAATATAGCAACACCAGTCGGACCTGGAACTTAAGCAGAACTAGTTGCTGATATATTAATTAGTGATGGCCAGTATTGAGCATACGACTGCATGTACGGAGCGCACTCGTACGATTCGCAGAACCACCGCCCAGTGTAAATAAAACGGAGCGCCACCACACGTTGCCGCAAACCTTGCAAAAACTGAGGGCGTTGTACAACATTATTTTCCGGTTGCAAGCCAGTATGATAAACTGCCATAGCAAACAGTGATTAATACCTGAACTTCAAAAAAACGGGAAAATACTCACAACTTTCTCAGATGTTCGACATGCACATCAAATTAAAGCCCATTTTATGATTGTGCACTTTCTTTTCAAATTTCCATTCATTAAGCGACGACTTTTGAAGATTTTTTTTCCACGGAACGTCACCCCTAAAATGCAGTCGTGAAGCATTTCGCCAGTTTGAAAGATCAATGCTTACACTTCTCGAAAAATAGACCGTTTTTAGGCACCGGTCTCACTCAGAAACAAGCTGGTATTCTTTTTGCTCGCCCAACTTGTCTTTTCTACAAATCGTCAAGATCATAGGCCACGAAATGCTCTATTTGGCACAGCTGTTCAATCTCTTGATTAATTGTAGAATGCAGGTGGAAGCTTGCATTACCACAGCTGGAGCAGGAGCTGCGCCACGCTGCATGCTTTCTTCTGATGATGCACTTCCAACAAAAATCGAAAAACTTTGAAGATAAAGAGCTTTATCTCTTTATATTCCCGAGAAATCTGATCTGTCACATGAAATGGAATACCCATCTTGCTCTAGGAAAGAGTTTGATAGCGACACCGCAACTGTAAACGTGAGACAGAGTCGACGTGGCCATCATCCACATGACGTCTCAGTCTTTTGCAAGAACATCCACCTGGTCAAGTAGCACAATGAACAGGATTGTTTACTTCCCTCTTGATGCAAAGAACCTCCAAATACTAGAAGAGAGCAGTTGCCTTTAATTCATGACCGGATATAAACAGTCAAACTCAAAGTGCGGAAAATTGTTACAAGTACCTGGCGTCATGGTTTGTATCACTGTTAAGTCGTTTAACTTACAAAAAAACCACAGAATGTTACATTTATACAGCGGTTGATCGTGCGGGAAAGTTTGTGCAATGATAAAGTCCTCAGATTTTTTACATGCTGCTGTCATTATTGGCATATCACTTACATTATTTGTTCTTCATCTTTAAGTGACGAAAGTGCAAAAGCTAAGAGCCCCAAAATATACTGATAAGAGTAGTTTTCTAAGAATGGAAAAGTACCTTGCACCTTCTTACCATTTCCTAAGAAAAGAAGTGTTTTTGTTTATATTGTCGTAACACAGCAATGGGCATGAAAACAAATAAGCTGAACTTCCTCTTTCACTCGTGTGTTTGATTTCATCACAATTTCTGCTTACTAAAATGCAATGTTGCACTCTACTTACTGGGAGAGAAACAGAAAAACGTTCGTACAAAACGAGTATTATAATGCACTAGCTGAATAGTGAACCCAACACTACGTTGTCCTATTTAAACTGAAATAGTGAATCTACATACTCTATGCCATCCAGCTTTTTAGTGTTATGGATTTCTTACTGAAAGATAATCAATGCTAATGCATCAATAATTCCATCAATCACTGTGCTGGCGCATATTAACATACAAATGCTGAATTTACAATCTTTTTCATGATTCCTACAAAATTCTATGCTTTTTAAATTATTTACACTAAACTAATAGACTCAAATGTATCAGAAAAGTTGAGTAGGTATTTTAAGAACTGAGAAAAGGAAGAATTTCAGATAAGTGTATGTGGCAGAGCCCGAAATGTTTATGTTATTAAGTACACGTTTGTACATAGAAGTAGTTCCCCTTTAAAATGTTTAACTTTAGTTTAGAGTTCTTGATTTTCTTCTAGTAGTGTGCCCCCCTGTTTATTTGTTTAAGCCCTGGCTTCCCCCATATAGAGTTACCACATGGTCTGGTCACACTCAGTGTAGCAGATCAGCAGAGACCAGTCACCTTCACATGTACCTATGTATTGTTCCTCCTAACTGGAGTGTGGTTTTCTGCTTGAGTCCTATTCTGCTAGGAGTCAGTGGTGAGTTTCTAAACTTTTCTTTTTCATGTATAAAGTTAATTTTCCCCTCTGTCCCCAATATTATTTAGTTTCTAAACCTTTTTTGCCAAGGTGTTCTTTCTGCTTATTAGTTTTCTGAATCACTAGAGTTTTCCTAAGTTTGTCTAACTTTTATGCCTAGAAACACACTATAAGATTAAATATCATCTTTTAGATCTATACTTATTTGATTTTCTCATATTTTGTTATCTTTCTTACTCTTTTTAGTTTAGGAATGTTAGTGATGCATAAGTATTTCCACCCATTTGCCTCAGAACATGCTTTTCTTTGTCTTCTCTTCCTTAGTTGATTGTTTATTTGGACTTGCCAGGGGATTTGAATACTTAATGAGCCCCATAGACCTGTGCACATTTTCAGTTTTATGATGTGTTAATCCCTGCTCTCCTTCCTGTTCTTTGTAGTTAATGCACTAGAAATTTTGTTGTTTCTTATACATGTATGTATGTTTTCTACTTCTCTTGTTTTCCTACAGATTGAAGTCCGAGTGTAAACTCATGAGGTCCATTTTTACGCACTGTGTTGGGTTTTGGTTTTGGTTTTGGTTTTGGTTTTGAGTCTTTTAAAGTCTTAGTCTTCGGGTGGTTTTTAGTCCTTGAGTCATTTTTGTTTTTTTTTCATTTTTCCTGTACTTTTTCATTAATAAATTATTTTTTGTCCCTTTTTTTTTGAAGTCAAATATTGGTGTCTGAGTCCTTATTAATTCAGTTTCCTGCGACTTTTCCTTCAAAGATCCTTGGTTTAGTTAGAGTTTTTTTGTTGTTTTGCTAATTCCTCATAGTGTGTCATTTTTCCCTGTTACATGTACACTTGCTGCACAGCAATTATTACTCAATATTTCAAATTTCCTTACTGTTACATTATTTAGGAATTATTTTGTGATCTAAAATAATCTGTCATGTGTGCAAAGACCTGTGCATGCAATATAATTTTTATCTCAAGTGCATGAATCCCTGCTTTTAACTTGTTACTTCATTTGAAGTTAATTTTTTTTCTATGATATTTTTATATATTTCTATTTACAATGTATTCTGGATGTGTTTTCAAAACCCTTTTTTCGTAAAGCATGGTGCTCTAATGGTGCTCTAATTTCAAACATTTGATTCTCGGTCTTTGACAAACTTAAAATGGGTACAAAGCGAAAATGCTTAATTAAAAGGATGTTCTGTGTTTGAATGTCTGATATTTTCAAGTTGTATTTAATTCACTTCCAATTGAAATTTCTACTTTAATTTTAAGTTCCTTAAACATACCTTAGCAAGTTTAACATAATTAAAGAAACACAAATCTAAAGATGTCAGTCCTTTATCAAATTTTAAATCATCTAAGTTAAACATAAATTCTTAATACTGAAACCAAGGTTGCAATATCCGAGTAATATTCAACATCAAGAACTTTTTTCATTTAATACAAGGCTGTTATATAAGGCTGTTATATGTACATGTACTGTACATGTATGTGGCCAGTTTTCATAATGAATAGTTTTTCTGAACCTTGTCTCATTTCAAATCAAGGGACCTGAACCTACAATACCAAAGATGCATCCTACATCAATATGTGTCTCATGTCTCATTCACTAAAAGTTTACACTTTTGGTCTGCATAATTGCCCCATAAACAGAACTGCTTGAGATTTATTGTCATAAATGAATATTAAGAAAGGATGGTCTGCTTTGAACTCAAGAGGCTTCATCATTGATAGAGCACAGCCGGGTGCCATTACCACAGCAGTAGCTGCAGCCGCCTCACTGCCTTCCTCATTCACATCCAAGAAGGCCTTGTGGATAACTTGAGAGATGAAGAGATCTTTATCTCCTGTCATCCCTGAGAAGTCAGCCTTGCCAGCACGAAATGGATCAACCATACCCATTTCTCTCAAGACATCATTAAGAACAAAGTTCTGCTCCAAAGAGAATTTTGGAAGTGACACAATAACAGTAGGACTATCACGCATGCGGCGAGCTTCTGTGACCCATTCCTCAATTTTCTCCTGAGACAATTTCTTCTGAACATCAGCAAGTCCATTCACCTGGTCGGGAAGCACAATAAACATACTTACTTCCTTCTTGATGTAAGGAAGTTCCAGGATAGAACTCCTTACGGAATCATCACGGGCATAGTTGAACTTTCCATCCTTGTGCATCATGGGAACACTGATATCCTCATTTGCCGAAATGTGAAACTTTTCAGGAGATGTGTCAGACACTTCAAACTTGGAAACCCAATCTCCTTTGAAATAGATAGCATTGACAAGCACAAGGCGAGTCAGGGCATCAATAGATCCTGCAGCCAGTAAGTCTTTTATTCGATTTTCAGTTTGTTTCTCCACCCAGGAGTTGATGAGCTGACGAGAACCTTCGGCATCACCAATGAAATCAAGTGTTTCAATGTTTGCTCCATAGTGCTTCTTGCTGCCCTCAGCAAACGCTGGCACTATAGCCAAACCTTTATGACCAAACAGTCTGTTTGCAGCCCTTAGGGTGTAGGGAGCATTAGCACGATAAATAAGAGCACTCAAGTCAGCAAATGACTGATGAAGAAGGGATTCTTCTAGCAAGTGGAAGTGCAGTGTTTGCTTCATCTGGCTTGCCGTCTCACCCTGTGCCCCCAAGAAGGTCATAGCAAGTGCAGTAGAGATGCTCATTGGAGAAAAGAAGATGTTCTGGGAACTTCCTTTTCCAGCTAACATACGGAACAAACCTGATGCAAAGGCATTACTTGCTTTGGCAGCATTTTCAGCCATACTGACATCTAAGACCTAGGTTGCCATAGTATCAAAGTAGGTTGCTGGAAACAAGAATTGAAAATTAGAGACATCTATTATATGGGTATCTATGGACACTGAAGGATGGATGTAGACAGATTGCCCTGAATAAATATAGCCTGTGAATTTCATTATTTTGTAATTTATTACTCAGATAAAGAGAGCATCCATTCAGATTGGAAACATCTTTCCAAATTCAAGAATGGAAATTCATTGAACTGGTTACAGAACACTAAGCAAAAGTAAATCTAAGAAATAGTCTGACAAAACCTTCTTCTTGTTAGTTTTTATTGAGTTTTTCTTTTTTTATATAATGACGACATACGTTTAGTTGACCACATGGATTCTGACACTGCTAATAAATGATTTACCCACAATGCATACAAACTGTGCCCACTGATACATGTACACATGTACAATAACATTTTAGTAAATGTGATAACATCTGTAAGAACACGGCACAAACGAAAGTTTTTATGTCACACTGTCCAAGGAAGCCAACACTGCAACACGTTTTATCCCCTAATGACAGCTGTTCCAAACCCGTCAGTTACAACCATGTCATAAGCATTCAATGACATGAAAAGAAAATACAACTGATATTGACAAATTTTGAACATAAATTCCTTCAAATAGTTACATAATTCAGATAGTTACATGTAGATGTATATGACATGAATGACAAAAAGTCCATTCTACGTTTACATGATTAAGGGCTACATGTAGGATGAATTCCTCCATTACAGCCAGAATATTCAAAATGATACAAGAAAAAAGTGGGAACATAATGCATGTTTTACATTATAATAAGCCACGGCACCGATTCCCATTATAAAAATGGAAATATACAGACCAAGATTTGTGAATTTCAAGAGTTGCTGCATGACATTTGTTTCCCCCAACAACTCAGTAACGATTTCACTTCCATTAATCCCAACTAAAGTCATGTGGAAAGAAAGCCCCATCTCATTTATACAGTACCGTAAAATACGGTACTGTCACACACATAATTGTACATATCTTTAGGGCACACACACTGCATTTTAATATCTAAACCCAGACAGTTTGCATTTAGCTGCAGGATAGTTTCATTTCCTTTTCCTGATCCTTGGCTCTAGAGGATATTTAGAGGAAATGTAAAGTTCAAAACTGCATCAGGTCAGAATTTCATCCATGATGAACACAACTTTAACAACAAAAAATGAGCAATGCTACCAGAGAACCCAATATTATTTACTGCACTGAAATTTCAAGTCTGAAAAACATAAACACTGCACATCATGCTCACTTTGAAACAACACGTACCTCTTACATGTATTAAACGACAGAGAACAGCAAGCACATGATGGTGACTTCCAATATCCACTGCCTAGTATTTGCAATCTATAGCAGAAGTGGCTGCAGTGGCGTAGCCAGGGGGGGTCTTGGGGGAACTTGCCCCGCATATGGCGCGCTACAAATTCCAGGTGACCCCTGAAAAAAAAAAGATGAATGAATATTGAACAAGGCTAACAAAAACTTGCCCCAAAAAACCACACCCCTGAAAGCTGGTGCCCCAACAAGATGCTGGTGCCCCCTTTGTGCCCCCCCCGTAAAATCCTATGCCACTGCTGGCGGTACCAAGTGCCTGTACATGTATCTAAAGGAAATAGGTTGTGTCAGGATGCCGTACTGCAAACTGCATACCGGAAAAAGGGTCAATAATTTAGTATAATGGTGGAGGATGCCCTGGGAAAGTAGGCTATGTAGCCTGCCAAAGACCGTGAGTGGTCTACATCAGTACAGAATCGCCTACTCCCATTGTACCGAGGCCTAGTCTTCAACCTTCAAGTTGTAAACTGATCAACCGGGGGAAAGAAAGCGAACGACAAAACCCGAAGAAATTTACCAATGTGATGATCTTCTAGTTCTTCGAAATATAGCAACGGCACTCAGACCTGGAACTTGAAAGCAAACCCAGCTGTTGATCTGATATTAATGATGGCTAGTGGGCACGTATACCAAATACGGTACTGTATGCTTAGCACTTAACAGTCCAGCAGCACATAGTGCACGTGTCGCAAGATCCGCAGAACCACCGCCTCACTGTAAATAAAACGGAGCTCCACTATACGGTGACTCAGACTACGAAAACAGAGGGCGTTCTAATACAAGTTGACAACACTTTTTTTCTCGTTGAAAACCGATTCAAGGGCGACGGTTTTTCATCCCCCACCCCCGTGGCAAAGCAAAGCGATTGCTGGATACAGGAAACGGAAGATAAAATTTATGCTAATTGTTGTTTTAAAAAATCACGAAAATCTTACGAGGTCGCAGTGAAGTTTAATTCTGGTGTGACACAAGCCACGTGTATCCGTGATTGAATCAGCATCCAAAGTACACTATCCTTACCTAGTTGTTGGGATTTTATTTGGCTACACAAAATAAGCACAGGCAATTCTCACCATGACCAATTTTTATTCCACCCACGCTTTTTGGCTTGTTCCTAAAACTTTTTGTGTCTGTACTGCCCAGGCTACTCCACCACAGATCGGCTATGACCAACTACTCAGTGTTTTGCTAGGGTTACCAATAAGGTAGTGTTTACTGATATTGATAGGTGATGGGAGTCAACATTACTGTAGACAAGGCATGAAGTGCCTTTACATGTCGGACGACTATTCCATGTACCATCAAATGAGCACCGCACATCATTGCCCACATTATTACTACGGCTACTTCATGTTCATTTGTTCGACTTGACTTGCCTAATACATAGCCTGCTGTAGTGACTCCAAAGAATAACTGATCACTGGCAGAACAAAGGTTTACGACTACAAGTCTGGAGAAAAATTTACGAGAAACACATCAAAGCCGTCTTCGACTTGGTGACCCTGTTTAGGCCTACACCTATGCATTATGGGGTCAAAACTGCATAACGAAAACGGGGACAGAAAAAGAACGAAAAACAAGAGACAGAAGGGAATAAAAATTTGCTTGGGAAAAACTCTACAAATTGATCCCTTTCCACCGTTAATGGTTCATCAGGCACTCATTAGGTTCATCAGATGAGTGCTTTGCCTCCCGAAATTCTCCCTGGAAAAAGTACTCCCCCGTGGAAAAAAATCTAGCGATGCCCTTGAATCTACAGCTTTTATTCCAACCATGTATCAATGTTTAAACCAGTAACGATGAAGTATTCGTTCCACTCAGGCCACACATCAACCTTACTTAGATTTCAAAATGCATGCAGTGTTCACCTCGCGTCTTTGCATGATTTCACCGACTGTAAACCTACCATGGAGAGTCTGAAATGAGTAACTGAGGTGATCCAGTTTTCAACTTGCATGGCAGTATAATTCATTTTGATTGTGCCACAACGCGCTCTACTAATACTTGCCCACCCGCCTCTATGTCAGGCTACTACAGCCCTGATACCTTCTCATACCTGCTGCCTTAATTGCACCCCAGTGCTCAATTCATCATGACTAGCGACACAGTACTTAGTTGATTTAGACTCATTAGTCGACTTAGACTCGTTCCTTTCACTGGAATATCTTCGAAGTCACGATTCTTGGTCTGTGACCTGGTTTTGCAAAAACAGTCTCTGACATTGTTCTGCCCATAAACATTGCCATTAGTTTACCTATTTGTTGAATTACGAGAAGCCGCACACGCCGCGGATCCCAATATCTCCTCCATCCATCTCTCATCCTCTCTGTCCCTGCAAAACCAGTGCAAATTTAATTGCATTTATTTGTAATTTGCAGTTTCCGATATCTATCGGGATACGTATCAATAATTTTTTTCATTGAGTTCAATCTATGTATTGGATTATAAGAGCATATTGACAAAAGCGTGAATATTTTTCACGTATTCATTCCGACACTTCAAAGCGTAGAGCTAAATTCATTTCATCACGAAACAGTCTTCGAGTTTGGTAATTGACTTTGGGTCTTCGTTCAAAGACTACCATATGGTATATACAAAAACAACTCCTGAAACAGTCATCGGATTTTGGAGAAATGCTCGTAAAGCTAAATACTGCGAGAACGCATTTACCAACCCATTTAGTACAATGTACAACTGGGAGAAACAAGTATATGGGTCTACATCTGTGGTCAAAAATTGTTGGACTATGAACACACTTTGTAAAGAACTTGATGACGGCCACTTTGCTGACTACATAGCAAGTCTGACGCTGTAGGGAGTGAGGTAGGCTGCTTTTTTTACCAGATAAATTAATCTAAAACGCTTGGAGTTAGTTTGAAAATAACGTTAGTTTAAAAAATCTAAAAATGTAAACCGTCATTCGAATAATCTTCCCCTGTAACCTACATTTTTTTCAAGAAGAGTCATTGCTGAAACGCATTTAACGCGCGTGGCATTAACTTTAACGATGTAGTTGTACAAATTAGAGAACAGCTTTAGTGGAAAAAGACTGTCTACACAAAGTGTATAA
The DNA here is from genome assembly GCF_054643075.1 of Acanthaster planci. Classification (NCBI taxonomy): domain Eukaryota; kingdom Metazoa; phylum Echinodermata; class Asteroidea; order Valvatida; family Acanthasteridae; genus Acanthaster; species Acanthaster planci. The sequence continues at coordinate 12,593,490 of NC_141790.1, read as the reverse complement.
CCTTTTCCCCGCTGTGTGTGTAAACCACTGGGATCGCTAAAATCCATCGTATTCTAATTAGAAGAGTCGATTGAATTTATCAAACACTGCTGCAAATTCTTAAGCACTGAACGAGGAAGCTTGATTTACGTTAGACTGGAATCCGTCGGCACTAGAACAAAAAAGAAGTCTGTTTCTATTATCCCTAATAGTGATCATTATTTTAATCTTTACTTATTTTAATGTCTTATTATTTTCTGAAAGATTTATCGTCCAATTCAAGAAAAGAAATTAAGGGCCGAGGCTCCGAGTTGTTTCTGTTGTAACTTGGAATGAATTCGAAGTTTTCTTTTTCAAATTTATATCACCAGAGGCAGCCCGTCAAGTTTTCATTTCTTGTACACTGGTTCTGTCAATTGTTCGAAAGCTTATCGGTAAGGCATTTCAGTCGTGATACTGCGTTCCATCACAGTACAACCCATTTATTCATGTTTCCAGGTGTTTATAAGAAGACAGTGTACTCTTTCACTTGCCCAGTAAGTGATGAATCGTTCAGTTAACGCACATTGGCGTATATTCCTATGCATGTACTCGAAGGAGGAAGGCGGCGCCCACGCTACCATTAGATTGCGACAAGAAAACGGGGAATAAGGGGCGCAGTTTCCGATAAATGCGTTAACTTACGAAAACTTGGAGTACCTATCAACAAGCCTCAATATACGCATGGCATGTTGACTCATTAGCGGCACTTAAAAGCTCTGCGCTCAAACGGTTCTCGTGTATATCGAATTGTCTTGCGAATTTATTGGCCTATTACACCCTGACGCCACTGGGACTTACAACTCTGTCTCTCAAGGAGGTTTCAAAACCATTCCCGTTATTCGATACGGAACGTAACCCGGATGTACTTATTCTGTGATACAATCAGAGATCCCATCAGCCAGGCATCAATTACCCTAATGACCCATATCAATCTTTTCACCAAAAGTTGCACTTTTTCAGTCAGAATCCTCACACTACCCGAGCCATTCCGGTACAACAGCTCGGATATACCTGTTCATTTCAGTCAACTGATTATCCAGGAAAATGGTGCCGTAATGTGTAAATGATAAATTCTACATTCTAAATTCAATGAAATTAGCTATCGTCATGCCATGCCTACGCGGAATCAGGAGTTATCTCTAAGTGAAAACATATGCAGTGTGTCTTTAGTACATAATTGCAAAAGTCCAAAGCCTCTCAACATATACAGACTCCAGCAACTTTTTACTGGGCATTCCTATGTCCCCTTAAATCCGAAGTAATAATTAAGACGACATTGAAGAAATGTTCAATTTTTAGAGGTGGGAGGAAACCCTGGGTATGTATTCCAGGGATAACCCACGGAATCAGGCAGGGACTGAAAACCCAATCCACTTACTGATCTAGTTGGGTTTCTAGCCCCGGTCACAGAGGTGGGAGGCGAGGAAAGAGTCACTAGACTGACCTGACTCCACATCTGAACTACGTTACCCATTAGGCCACAGGCCTTGATAAAATTCAAAACGATACCCCGATTTTAAAGCGACGGCTTACGTCCCCACCGGTCTTACAGACCAATATAATTTAAGTAAATGCTACAGAAGGAGCAGTTGCAGCGATTTGCATGTAGTCCACAATAATCATTGCAAATGAATTTTGCGCGGGCGTTTCATCTAACGTTAACGATTGACCTTGGGTGATGAGTTTAAGGTTACTCTCAAGAACGTCCTGTAAAGCGGATGAGAATCGATTTCTTTTACCCTAGGAAGACGTAAATCAATTGTTACAGTAAGCAGCCAGGGAACGTCTGCCAAATATTTATATTTCGTCTAATCATTTTCATTAAATAACAAGATATCTGAAATTACCTTGGACTACACGTTACAATTACAAAACGTAAAGCGATGTACAAGCCTATCTCTTTGCCGCGACGACGGTGAGCTATAAACGTGCACCTACTGTAGCTTTTCTATTAGCTTTATAAGATAAGCAACAGATTAAAATAAAAAGAAACTGAACAAAATTATTCCGCAAAGACTAATGTCGTCAAAATGTAATTATTCTAAATCTGATTAAAAGAGTTCAAAACGAACGTCCAGTGATCTCAAAGATGTGAATCATGGACCCGACAAAACCGACGTGTTTGATGCAGTCTGTCCGTTGTTGTGAGAGACTTTTTGAAGAGCGCAGGAGTGCCAGTTAAAACGACCGGCCTTCGTCAAACATATGGCGTCACTGTCCTCCATTTTTGTCATATTGTCCTCCTTGATGCTTTCATTTTCAATATTCTCCGATATAGGCTTGCATCATTTCCAAACTCTTTCCGAATCTTCAGTTGATTGAAGCAAAGAGTACATCGTCTTTAACAGCAGACAGGATACTCGCTCTCCAGAAATGTAAGCTCTCGGGCTTTATTATTTCTCCTTGACACTGCCGTGTTGAATGATCGATAGCAAGACACTTTCTACCTCCGTTCAATTTATCATAACGAAATGTTGACGGTTGATTCAACGTAAATTGGATTGCTGTTTGTATTTTCTCAGTGCAATCGCATAAAGCTATGAAAAATCGCGAAATGTCAGTGAGTTTTGTTCAAATTGATGTATTCATACATCAACATGGATACAGCTTTCCTGCATGCTTTCAGATCTGCAATTTGAACTCCTTATACTTACCATCTACATGCGACGCAATATATCCCCATATTCTTGGCAAAGGACTTTTTAGAACAATATGTTTTTATTTGACAGAATTGACACGCAGTCACTTATTGACATCGTACACTCGGGAAAGGACGAGTCATATACATGCTCAAACACGCACTAAAGTTCAGTTCAACCCTATGTCAACGAAAGGGAGACACGTAATTGAAAATTTAATTTCAGCGTAGGCTGAGTTACTTTCTCTGTCTCGACCACGCTCAAGTGGCCTATTTTACAACACGCAAAAATCAACTCCCCTCCCCAAGAGTACAAGGCCACGACAGGAGTAACAAATGGAGCCATTATACCAAATTTCTTTCAAGAATTAAATAAAGACAAGGAAAAATGAAAAGTTGACGTTTGAAATAAATATCCGGATGACGGTCAAAGTCCCCTCGTCCTTGGGTTCAGTGAATGCTTTTCCTTACGATGATTAATTGAAACAAGTTGTATGTGTTAATTCTTCAACCAGTTGCCATGTCACACAGTGTCAAGTTTAATACGTCACAATCCACAGTCTGCCAGAATTATTAATTTGATAACATTCCACTTGACATTCTTGTTGTTGACTTTATATTAGCTTTAATTAAACAAAACTTTCAGATGGATTCATAAACTGCTTGTATCCTATAATAGTGAAAAGCCAAGCACCCACCACTCTGCCATTATGATAGACATTAAACTAGTCTGGAGGAATTTTCTCAAGTTACAACTGTAAGTATTCAGAAGTTAAACACAATGACCACAAAAAATTCCACTAAATGACTAAATGAATATAGGAAGAGGAAACGATTGCTAAATTGTTCATCTAGGTGTTCACATTAAATTGTAGGCAAGCAAATATCTGTCTCAGATGATCCACGACTGTTTAGTTCGAGCAAATTTTGTCTTGTCTTCGGGGTGCTCCTTCAATTATCCTTCTCGTTTGCTAATACCAGTAACTGGTTAATATACCTGAAAGGTGCTTGACATGTTTACTTTCCACTTTCCAATACAATTTTCGAACGATACCTGACTCAAACGACAACGCGATATCGATTTCTAAGTATGGCATTTATAATTATAATCTTTAATGCAGACGAACGGACTTGGCTGATGGGTCTGGACTGTATTAGTGTGTAAGATAGAGCCATGTGTTTCTTCTTTTTTTTAAAATATTTTTCCGAGTATGATTTTTGAATTATTTTTTTCCACTGGAAATATTGACTTTTATCATAAAAGACAAACATGTCGTGTTTCCCTGTTTATTTATAAGCAATTATATGCCAAACAAACCTCCATGGTACACAATACAGCGGGGGGGGGTCGCGGACGCCAAATTGATTGAATCTCTATAATGCTCCTTTTCATCGAACACGATCCCAATCCTGCACAATGCACACTGCGAAACCATCTGCCTTAATGAATCATTCACACCTGACGTACCTATATCTAATAGACCAGTTCACTAATTAATTCTAATTACGTGCGCATGTGCATAAATGGCATGTGGAGGAAAAAAATCTTGAACGGCCCATATTCCAATGTCATTTTCTCTCAGCTTCTGCACCTTTTTCACTTTCGTCTTCGGAAAAAAACTTTGAAATCATTATAGCTATTACTTTCTGGTCTAAAAGGATTTCATACTGCAGTAAATTTATATAAAAAACAGTTTTTGCATGCTTTCTCCCTGAGCGTATAATTGGTCAAAAGAAATTAACAGGGCTCCTTTCCGACCACATGCGATAAAATACCTTTGTACTTCAGGGTACCATGAACCACTCGTACAACGCCAATTCGCGGGCTGAACGGAGGGTGAATTGTGGGTTAGTTTCAGATTGGGTTAGGTTTGGTTTGTCACGCTGTCGACCGAGAATGGTGGACGGTACCTTAAGGTATCGCACGATTGTTCATAGCTCACCTAGAACTGAACCCAACTGGTTTCTTTCGCCTTCGTGCGCTTCAAAGGAATGAACGAAATTTTGCAAGTTTTTATTTTGCGAAAGTGCAGAGGCTGAGAGAACATGACGTTGGTTGTGCCCTGTGACATTGTCAATGGCCGCTCAAGCTTTTTGCCTCCACCTGCTATTTATGCGCATGCGCATTAGAATTTATTAGTGAACTGTCTGTTGAAGCCCATCAGTAATTGCAGCTGTTTACACGATTGGTTTTTCCGCAAAATATAAGGGTGCAGTCAGGCATCTGTTGTATGTGACTTGGGGAAACGAGGAAAAGATGGGTGATATTTCACTGAACATGTGAAATACGTCGGTCAAGTCAAAGAGACAGGAGTTGCTGTTATGCTCGTTAGAAGAAAACACGAAGTTCAATTTTTATACTGAAAAGATGTTGAAAAGATCTTCCTAGACTCACAGTCTTGTCATCCCTAATGATATTTGAGTAATATCCTTGTCGTTTCAAGGTAAAACAAGCTTTATCTTTTCAACATGACATTAAGGCTCATAATGTATCGTTATTATCCGAGGTGACTTCCATCGTGCTTCGGTGCTTGCATCATCAGAAATTGTCCCGTAGACCTAAATATTAAAAAACGATTTCTGGACAAAGTGAGGGTTACTACAAAGGGTGAAGTGTGTAAATCATATGTTAGCATGACCCAATTCATAACATGTTACTTGGCTTGGCAAACCAGCGCCTGTTTAGTAGAAACGACCGCAAACGCGTCACATTTTGCGATTGTGATGTCTTTGACCGACTAGCTGTCGCTCATTACGATGTTCCGAACAAATGCGAGGTGGAACGATTGCCGTCTTTTTGACAAAACAGCCAAGTTGTTCCACTGCCCTCCTATTACAGATAACTCATCCTTAATTGATGTATTTAAGCATTTTGCAGACAGAGCCTCGTGTTCCCTGGCCTGTGATATTCCGTCACCAATATGCCTTGGAGTATTGAAATGATGGACTACTTTGCTACCTCATGAAATCATAACACGCTTTGCAGCCTGTCCTTGCTACACAGAATTACGATAAATAAGGGCTCGTGTGTGTGTAATGTCGCCGAGGATATGAATACATACCCTCGTTAATTATGAACGGAATGACATAACTCAATGAGCGTTTAGCTAAACAAGACGAAGTGGCTAAGCATTGAAAAAGGTTACGTGGACGAAAGACAAGACACCTTGCTTTGGGGAAAAAGTATTTGGCTCTGGTTTATCGCAAACGGAAAACTGAAAATGGAAAAACAGAAATATGGAAGGTTTACATCACGTCTAAATATTCCCTATTAGCGTTTTCCAATCAATTACATAGATGACTTTTGACGTTGGAGAAAAACTTCAAAATACTTTTAAAATGTTTAACAGTATTTCGCTGTGACAAAATTTTCATCTAATTGACACCACTAATGCCTCTGTCACAAGATAATTTTCAGCGACTTGAAAAAGGGTTCCAACCATACTAATTTACTTTTGTATGGCAGTCACCAAAATACTTTACTTTGCAAAAGGTGTTGGAGAGTTGATTGAGGGGTGTAATAAAAAGTCGTTAATTTTCATTATCATTTACCAATTATGCTTGAGATTTTTTACCTTCAGAACGCGCAGTTGTGATGTCAAAGGTCTTCGTCGAGAGCAAGTGGTGAAGACCATGCTGACACTTTCTTCACTTTCCTTGATTTTGTATCGTCGTGTACTACATGCTCTGGCATAATCAAACAATGACCTCTTAGGTTTCATACCTTTCGTTATCACAAATGTTGACACATTTAACATCCACACGTAGCAAAATGCTACAATAATTGAAGGATTTGATTTGAAACAATATCTGCGTAGCAATAAGATAAGTGTTATGGTTTTAAAAGGAAATAGCGGGGACCTTGCACGTGTCTGAACAATCGTTTGACTTTTTAAAATGTGTACACAACATCCAGCAAAGTAAAAACAAACACGACAGCTTCGACAAGATCAAATTTTTCGTTAAATTCAATGCAGTCGCACTGACAGCTTTGCTTTCAAAATTGACTGTGTAAGTTAAATGTCTAAGATATTTTGATGCGATTCAAACAGGGAAGGAGAGTGCGCCAACGGGCTGCACTTTGAGCTCTTGATGAAATACATAGTCACGAATGTGAAAACTATTTGTATCTAGTGTTGGAGTGCAAAGAGCAAAGTAAATACTGACAGAGTTGTATGCTTACCTTCAGCAAAGACAATCTGGCAAGATGGAAGGACTTCAGCTTCGAGTTCTGAGCACTGGAATTCTTCTTATGGTCATCGGTGGACAGAATATTGGTGAGTTGTTTGACTGCTGATAAAATGGTCTTTGTTTCATCTTGCCGTAAAATACACGGCATTACTTCGGAGTTAGTTTATGATATCTGTAAACTTTGTTTTCTCGTGTTTTATGTCCGATTGGGAGATTTATATTCCCCTTCCCTTTCTTCCCTTATTTCCTGCTTGTTCTTGGTTTCTTGAGACTAGTTTAATAAAGTTCTGAGCATTTTATTTTGAAATATTACGTCTGGCACAATCTTTTCTATATGTGACTGATACGTTTTCTGTTTTTAACGATAAGTGTTTGCTTCTTTGTTATCTTTTCCCTGCTGTCAATCCCTGGTCCATTTTCATTAACCCCGTGTTCTAGGAATCGCATCGGTCGGTCACTACCTACATTGTGGTTCTCATTTTGGTTAAAGATAGTCCAGTTGTGATAACTAACACAAACTTGGAACGAATTCGTTTCTATTTCAGATCCTCCGATGCAAATCAATCTCACAATGAACTTGCCTGCGGAAATAACATCTCGTAATTACCCAGCTAAGTATCCAACCAATTTCATCGACACCTGGCTCGTAGTCTCTCCTCCAGACACTCTTATCAGTGTCAAAGTCTTAGATTTCCAGACTGAAATACATCAATTGGCGGAAGATATTTTGTTCATTGGGAATGGTCTGAATTACACATCTGAGGAGGATTACCTTCTTCCTCGATCAGCTGCTGAAGGTACAGCTGGAATGGTCCTCAAAATGATCTCCTCGGGATCAGGAATCTGGCTTCAATTCCGGAGTGATTTGTCATCTGCCAATGAGAGGGGATTTCAGCTTCAACTAAACACTATTAATAAGACAGGTAATATTGTGTTACCAAGTGAAAAGAAATCTTATCGTGCTTGACGCGTTTATGTATGTCAAATTGAAAACTTTGCTTGAAACACTCTATAGGCCTATGTGGCATAGTTTACATTACGTGCTACTTACGTATTACAAAACAAGACCTATAGGCTACTTGGGAAAATATGTCATTGTGGGATTTGCCCTGTAATCTAGGAAAAAGCATGTCTTTGTCTACAATGAACATTTAGGAACTAATTAATGCTGACATTCCTCTCACAGTGGCACTTGGCTGCGAACACTTTTTTTCTCAACACTAATCAAAATTTGATCTCAAATGGCACGTACGCATGCACCTCAGCATATCATTATCACACTATTTGCATTTTAAAAATCACTTCATTCCTCAGCCAGATCAGCCTGACTTTACTAGATTCCTTGGCTGACGATAAATTCAACATCACCAAAACGGGGTAGTTGTTTGTTATAATTAATTCTAATTGTAATTTATTAATCATAATTGATGAGTAGATAACTTCTTGATTAACGGACGCTATTGTTAATTCATCAGCCATTAACAGTTCTGAATTATCAAATCTCAATATCACTTTCTCATGTGCCCTATAGGCTAAGGTTAATCATGGCACTGTCAAAGTAAAAATCACAATGAATAGCCTATCGAGAAATTCTGAGCTTTGAAGCTCGAGACAGCATCATTTTAAGAGGGTTGGATAAAAAAGTTTAGCGACTTGGTATGTGCAAAACCGTTTGCCAAATAGTTAAGGGAGTCCAAGGGAATATGGATATCAGTTTACAAAGCAGTATTTATATCTTTTACGGTGTTATGTAATACTTAATCATGGGCAGCCCCCCCCCCACTCGTACGGGCTAACCATACATCCAACAACATGAAATAATTAAGCCTCATAATTCAATTCATTGAATTTGACTGCATGTCTCGTAAAGGCCATTTATAATATAAAAATATTGAATTTAAGTAAGTGTGTCGTCATGCTTGTAAAACTTGCGGGTTATAGTTTAATGCAACTGTGGCTGCGTTCAAGGGTGGATTTTGGCAAATAATTCACCACTGTTTTTGACACTACAAAATAACCTGAGGAAAGATCTTTACCCTTTTCGATATCTCTCTATTTAATTTAAGGATATTTCTCTATTTTCTGGTGGCAGTATGTATTCAAGCAGAAAATTCTTTTTCCCTCCTTGAAGGACGAAGACAGGAAACTCAGCAACACTTGTCACCCCGCCTCTAGAAGTGAAAACACGTTAAAGCCTGAGCGTGTCTTTAAGCATTTCTATGTACAACAAAGGTCGTTAGGTGCAGGTTACCTTGTATTAAAAGGACTACATTAAGTTCAAAATGCTAAAGAAATTTCCCTCAAAAATAACTGACCTCGGACAAAATCAATTTGAGTCATATTTTTTCACTCAAATTATATCCCGCCGCGTAATGATAATACAATTTCCCTTTCGGTTCGAATCATTTCAAACAGAATGTTTCCAATACAACGCGCCGCTCTTAAATGGACATCTTCTAATTAATCCAGTCGTCCTCCATAACTTTTGTCCACTTCAAATCGCAATTCATTCAGTTCTGGATAATGAGAAACTGATAGGCGTGATGCTTTTTTTTTCAAGAGGAAAACGAACTGTCAAAAGGAGTCACTTCTATTCAGAGTGCAAATACATATAAGGGGAGATTTAAGGCCGCTCTGGAATTGTTCCTCGTCCAAGACAATTATTAACTAAAGTGAAGTTGTGTAGTATGTAATGTCCTATATAGTACATTACATCTGTGACTTTGGATATAACCCAGATCGTTCACTTATCCGTTTATGTTATTGCTACGGATTTGCTGAAAAAAAAGGCCAGAAATTCCAATCACAGTCTCAAGTTACAAGCAGACTATTAAGGAAATTGAAATTTTTATTAACGTTTGATGATTATGCAGTTGGTATTATTTAAGTGACAAAGGATTCAATTTAATACATACGAAGGTATCTCGATAACATTTACTAGTTTGTTTTCCTTCACATAATGTAAAGTCTGCATGGCGTCATTGTTGCTTTTATGCAGTATTTCTACTGTTTGCTTAAATTGTAACATCCCTACATTAATACCAATCTTATCTACAGTCTGCAATATTGGTTTTGTTTCCTTAGAATCTTGTTCACAAGAGGAGTATGTTTGTAACGAGAGAATTACGGTTTGTTTAGATGAATCGGTGGCGTGTGACGGTCCACCGCAATGTAGCAACGGAGCTGACGAAGCCTTCTGTGGTACGGACGTCACTATTATTCTTTCAATTCAAGGCCCCACAATGAATCCTTCACAGTTAAAATAATTACCTTGGAATGACTAGGACCGATGACGTTCCAGAGTCGTTAAATGGAGATAATTTAAATCTGAAAAGAAAATGAAATTTTTTCATGCTTCTTTATAACATAATTTTGAAACGATATAACCACAATTTGTCAACTACGGTACTGAATGTTGATTACTTTTGTTTGGTTTCTGACGTAGAACACTGTGGGGAGACATCAATCGACCTGTCACAGGGTGTCGTCTATACTCTCTCATCTCCCAAACATCCTAACGATTTTCCACATGAAATCCTTTGCCACTGGTTAATCAATGCTACCTCCATGTCTTCAATCCTGCTCTCATTCAACTCATTCAACTTGGAGGAGATTGACGATTTATTTTCGATTGGGATTGGTCATGATCCGACCAATGAAACCTCGACTGTATTCATGCGCAGAGGAAACGTCATACCGATCACCATGGCGATAAAATCAAATCAAGTATGGCTTGCGTTTAAGACAATGGGAAACCTGTATTATCGAAGTCTAATGCAGGTAAACCTTCAAGAATTTCAACCTCAAGGTAAATAAAGAGTCACAACACTTTCTATAATCACACAGGGCTGTGCGTACGAACAGCCCTACCAAGTGACAGCCCCAACCCAGAAAAAAAAGAAAACACTGGCTGTATTAAACTTGTCAAGTCGCTATTTACCTATTTATTTTTCTCTTGGGGATTTTCAATTATTTGAGCCCATTCTTCATTGTTAAGTCATATCGATTGTTTTGATAATTGCTTATAAATCTCCAGAGTGTGCTGATGGACTCACGGCATGTGCTTCAGGTTTGGAATGCATTCGGCAAACAGTCGTCTGCGACGGATTTCCTGATTGTTCTGACCAATCAGACGAGTTCCATTGTGGTAATGCGCATGCTTTTTACTGGTATTTTCTCATTAAAAATAGATTGTGCTATACATGTAGAGCCACTGAAGGTTACATCCCTCCTCCCCTGAATAATGATTGTGCTTGGGTGGCTCCTTAATTAACAAACTTGCCTGTTGTGTATGTTGAATGAAAGATTGTAAGATAGACCAGCCATTTATATAGTGTAATTCGGCGAACAGAGAAGAAGCCTCGGAGTATCCTCAACCAGGATTAGTGTATAAAAGAATGGGATTTAAGGCTTTATCTGCGCTAGTATAGCTTCTTATTTAGGTATATATTGCATCTTCATTTTCAGGACAAAACAATTCTTTGCCCTGCAGCTCCCCGCAAATTTTTGCACAAAACCTGCTTGGAAAACCTAAGGTTATAATGGTGGCTCTGAAAAGTTATGTCTAAAATTTCAACAGGGAAAGCTTTCGCGGGGCATATAAAGACGGTTCTCCTCTCAAGAATCATTTTCTCACAGGGAAGGACATGATGGTTTATCCCCTGGACACTTTGGTGATTAAAAAACAACACGCACCCCCCCCGGGTGCACCACGGTCTGCATTCATTACAGTCTGAGTCGAACAGGATGGAGAATAACGACATATGAAAACACAGCCATCGTACTATTAAAGTGACTGAAAACAACGTCTATGTAATAACGTGCTGTATATACCATTTAGTCGTGTATGTGACCAGCTGTCGATAATATGAATAGGCTTTTACTTTGAAAAGCAGTTTCCCTCTCACGTTGCGTGAAAACAGTTCATGCCATTTCGAGTTTTTTCAACAGTTCCATGTGCTCCCTTCATTCTATAGAGACCTGTTCAGCCGTCACGGACACGTGTTCGTGTTTCCAGCAATCTTATGTCTGCAATGGGGAGAATGACTGTGATGACTATTATGACGAACTACGGTGTGGTAAGAAAGAAAACTGTGTGAAAAATACTACGAAACTAAAGTAGCATGAACAAATACCCTTTAACTTGAATAGGCTTCGGATTAACTAACACATTTTTCTTTAGACTAATCGGAAATTCAATTCTAGCCGGTTATTTCTTAGAAGTTTACAAAAGGTTCGTCATCATATTCTTTCGTGTATGAGAAATATGAACGTTTAGAAGATACTGAAATTTCCAGGATTCTCTGCATGCATAACGTTTGAAGACAATTAAACCACTCGTGTAACGTCACCTTTAAGATCAAAATTGACTCGGCGGACACAGATATTCTAGGTATAATGAGAAATGTTTATAATGAGAAACTGTCCAACCAGTTCGACGTTTTAACGGGTTGCTATTCTAACATTTTCTGTTTCATGTTCGGTGGCGATTACTAATAGTTTATTTAGAATAAAACGCTCCTTTAATTTTAATTATATGTTGTCGCTTTATGTATACCTCTTGATTTCTCGTCTTTCTTACTGTTTCATTAATATGGTAATTTTGAGATGTATTTTTGTTTACTATCTGTCTTTGTGTTCTTCTTCTTTAAATATACATTTCACCAATTTACATCCAATTTAACCTCAGTTTAACTCTTCCTCAATAAACCCTTTTCAGAAATAATGTATCGATTTTATTCATGTATAACCTTATAGTACAGATTAATCGTTTAAATCTTACCTATCAATACTTTCCAGATGATTTCCAAGTGCAAGTATTTTCCAAACGAAAGATTTCCCAACGGTGACCAAGGGATTTAAATGAGTAATAATCATCTAATTTGAAGAAGCAATAGTTCCCAAATTAACCGCTCGTAAACTTGCTTGTTAGTAGAGTAAAAGGTCACCACTCCGTACAGTCACACGATAAAATTTTGGTAACTTGAATCTAGCATTTATGCAGCTAACATAAATCCATTTGGACTTGTGAGGTGACGAAGACAATCCACCGATGGTGCCGACTGCATGTCTGTGTGTGACTTCATTATGCATGCACTGTACAAGTTAATATACAAAAGAGAGATGTGCACCCAGCCGAAGAGTTGCAACGGCTTTGTCATTGACACAGCTTGCCATGTGGAAAATGAATCAAAATCATCTCACGGAAATCCCCTTCTTATTCTCCTATACAACGATCAATAGTGAAGGGAGGGATGTGGATAGGTCACAGAAATTCGTGTCCGATCCCAGTCAAATCAAAGACTCTCCACTTTTCGCTCCTCAACTAATTTTTAGCCATAATGTTGTTTACCATGAATTGACCAAAAAAATTATAAAATGTATTGTGGACAAGTATCTCACTGTTAAACCTGTTGTCTTTGTCACAGCTACTTGTGGTAATCCGTTCATTAATCTCACCGATGGTACTTCATTAAACTTTACCTCACCCAACTACCCCTCCGTGTACCCTCGAGAGGTTTCTTGCCTCTGGCTTGTTACCGCCAAACCCGACCATCGTATCCTCGTCATCTTCATTGATTTCAAACTCAACGTGGAAACACTGTCGCTTGGCAACGGACACCACCCTAGTAACACATCCAGTTTGATTATGCAACGTGCTGGAGCAACGACTCCAAGCATGATCACCAGTGAGGGTTCGAAGATGTGGATAACGTTTGAAACCTGGAAAAAGAAAAGTCTCTATCGAGGATTCGTACTGGAACTTTCACAATTTGTGACAGGTACTTGTCAATACATCTTGCTGACGTGACATTCTGCAGGCTTTGTTTCCTTTAGACCAGACGTATAAATCCTCAAAAGTTTTAACTCATATCTTGTAATTCGAGTTTAATTATTAATCTTCCAAAATCCCTCGGTGCAAAGTTATCACTTCCATTGCTTGTTCCTCCACTTTCATTTACTTGTTTGTCAATGCAGTGGAATGTAACATTGGGGAGTTCATCTGTGAGTCTGGTCATCAGTGTGTTATGGACTCTGCTCGATGTAATGGTGTCGTGGATTGCTGGGATTTCTCAGACGAAACTGGTTGCGGTGAGCGCAATGAAGCTTGGAATATTTGTCTGTTTCTTAAAATTTTTCAAAAATTTAATTTTAAAAAGGCCCGATTGGGACTTCTTAATGTTAGTCTAGTCTCCTTTCCCTCCGCATCTCACTATAATTTTTTACTTTTGTAGCCTCGTGTGATATCGACAGTCTGCCTTGTATGAATGGCTTATGCGTGGAGCATGACGGGATATGTGACGGTTACGCAGACTGTAGAGACTATACCGACGAAATTAAGTGCGGTAAGTGTCGTGGTTCTAACAGGAATACGGAAGGAGAAATCAAAAACCGACCAACACTGACACCAATTAAAAAAAAATGTTTTAAAAACTCTATCAAATTTTTCTTTATTCACAGGAACGCTTTGTGGCGAACGCTATGTTTTTCTCACAGCAGAGCAACCGATATACCGACTGACTAGCCCTGATCTCCTTTCAGTTGATGTGCAATACCCACCAGGATACTCCTGCTTGTGGATCCTATCGACTGATCCACAACTACAGATAGCTCTGAAAGTTGTGGACATCAGCTTGAGAGGACGAGGTAAGGATGCTATCCAAATTGGAAATGGTCAAGATCCTACTGATTTGACTACTACTATTGCTATCTTGGAAGGTAAAGACGACAAAGTGCTACGAGGAAGGAGTTTCATCTCTTCAGAATCAAACATATGGGTGGCATTGGTGGCAGAATCGAAAGATATCAAGTATGCTCGTTGGGGAATATTCCACTTGGAGATAACCCGACACAACATATCAGGTATGACCACACCTGTTTATGTTTATTTGTCAGACCCAAAATGATCCATGGCGCTTGAAAACTCTGAAAGTCATAAAACAAAGTAACCAGTGTATTGTCGGAACCTAAATTTACCCTTTGAGAACCTCATAACAACCTGCATTTCCCTGTTTAGGCTTTGACCCTAAAGCCTTGAGGCTTGGGTCAAGGGTTATCTGTCAAGTCCAAAGCCAGGATCCTTACAGTAAATAATGAACGGTACTTATAAAGCATGTCATATTATAACAAATTGCTCGTAGTAAACAGAACGTGTTGTATCGTTGCTGGTTTTCAGAATAGTATCATGTCAAATTTACCTGGAAGTCAAAAACTCGACAGGCCTTGAAGAGCCTCTCCCTATTAAAAAGTGCAAGGCATTGATTCTTCAAAGCCAAGGCTAAGGATTTTGTTCTCAAGTCTTGGGATATATATAAGGCCAAGGCCCTAGAAATCAAGCCCTTAGGCAGCCTTAACACCAAGGCCAGCATCAAGGCAGTACATCGCTGATTTAATGATATGACTCTGTTCCTTTCCATGTCATTGCATTGCTATTAACAAACTGATTAATAATGATGGAAGCCATTCGTCGCTTCGTGAAGTCGATAAATTTTATTTAATACCCCCATATTTAAGGTGAATGTGTTAATGGATCTTGGTGTCTTCATGAACCAATTTGCGTGCCGGACTCAGCCCACTGTGATGGAATTTCGAACTGTGGTGATTACAGTGATGAACAACATTGCGGTAAATCTTACTATCATTACCCTTAATCACTACATTCAATCAGTAGCTTTGCAGCATACCGCTAACGATGTGTATTTTTTTCATTAATTCTTTCTTTTCATCATTCGTCTTTTATTTTGCCGTCAAACTTTTGGCACGTTTGTTGGACATTGTTTATATGGTTCTCTACTATTAGCAGGAAAATCAATTTAGAAATAATGGATTAATTTGTCGCTCCGATTTGGTAAAACCAATCGTATGTTGAAACACGGGTTTCCATGGCAACAAATGTACATAATTCCAATAAAAACCCTGGACACTGAATAAATAACATTATTAAATCATTCCCAATACCCTGATATTACTGAGTGTGTGTGTATTTTTATGACTAGATCACTGCGGAGCGGACATGAAAGATGGTATAAATGTCACAGACGGCACGCCATATCTGTTAACAGCTCGTTTGACCAATCAAATATCAGAGTTTCCTCTCGGCAAGGACTGTCTTTGGATCATCACCGCTTTCACTGGTTATCGTATCCAGCTCAGATTCCTTTATTTAATACTCATCTCCGATTCCTATTATTTTAATGGAATCCTGGTTGGTGACGGCACCAATCCAACGAATCAATCTAGCTTGTTCTTCAAACATACCGGCAAGACTGTTCGCGAAATCGTAACATCATTCAGCTCAGAAATCTGGATTGTGGTAGAGACATATCGATTACAGTTTGAGGAAGGATTTTCCGTTCAGCTGACCCAGTATAATGAAACAGGTGGGTAATGCACCTGTTCATAAAGACAAAACAGTTTAAAGTTTGGATCACGGTATAAACACACATTGAGTGGTACAGTTTCAGATGGACACTCTCCTGACAAACAACTGCATACTACTATAATGATGACAGTGAAGGTTCGAGTTTGTCGTCCATTTTTGGAACAGTTTGCCAAACCGTTAAATATTCAGCCCCTTATATCAAAAAGATCTCTCATGTCTAATTTTAGTGCCTGTATCGTGAACACAAAATTAGTTTTCCTGAGCTTGCAATACAATTACCTTTAATAAACTTTAAAATGAATCCAAAGTCAAACCGATAAAATGACACACAGAGTATACATTAAACAAAATGTCAGCAAAAAAAGAAGATAACATATTTATAACTGAGAAATTAACGTTTTTGTGACTGTCGTGAGAGGTATATTATAAACAATTAGTGTCTTTTGCCATTATCCCAATATACAGAATGTTCACCTGATCAGTATGCCTGTCCGTCCGGCTTGTTGTGTATTGAGTTATCTCAGCGATGTGACGGGACACCAGACTGCCCAGACGCAGGCGATGAATTTGGATGTGGTATATGGACACTGAACTAAGAAATAGTTTATACTTGGATGATATTTTGGGTTAATTAATGACCAGATAAAACAGCAATCTTCTCAGTGTCACGCTTAAATTAAGTTCTCAGAAACATCAGTGATCAAATCGCACCTCTCAAATTTTACCGAGTGATTGTTTTACAGTATATCAGTTGTGATTTATACCGTTTATAACAGAACTACTGTGATTTAATTTAGTAATGTTAATAAAATCTAAACCATTCCGAACAAAAACTAAACTGTCATTTTCGACTCTTCAGCTGACTGCTTATCGGATCAGCTGTACTGTGATGCAGGCAGGTGTGTAGATTTGGATAGTATCTGTGATCGGAGAGAAAACTGTCAGGATAAACTGGATGAAAGAATTTGCGGTAAGTTAAGAAAAAAGCAACGAAGCAAATAAAATTCATCGCAAGTATATGCTGATTAGGGCCTGAACCGTCGACTAATTATTCAGGTCAAGTTTTTACGTCAGTCATCTTTTTTTTTCAATCAGCTCCATGTGGTGAAAGCATCATCAATCTACCAAGTGACCTCAATTTGCCAATGATTTTCTCCTCTCCATCTTACTCCATCGCTGACTATCCGTCTGATATGAATTGTATCTGGCTCCTAACTGGCAAGCATGGCTATGTTATTCAGTTGGAGTTTGTTGACTTCAAGACTGAGGTTTACTTTGATAAATTCAGTGCGGGCAATGGTCATAATTACACAAATATCTCATCGGTAATCTTGAATGGGATAAGTGGGGAAGAAGCGCCGAGGATTCTCCTGGCTGATGAAAGTCGGATGTGGATTAGATTTGCGGCTGATCAAAGGGTCACGGATCGAGGATTTCAACTGTTAATTACGCAGGTCAATGGAACAGGTACACATACATTTATTTTTTCTTGTTCACAATGATCCCTTACAATAGTTCGTCTAAAGTCTGCAGAACGACAAAAAAGGGGTTGATCGATGAACAAACATTCTTATTTGACTCCATGTTGGAACTAAGCGTCTGAGGAACAGGCCATTGCAAATTTCACCAAAGTAAAAAGACAGATAAATAACTTGAAACGTCTATTAATTTTCAATGAACTCTGACGGTGTCAGCCTAGCGGAAATAATGTCACTGTTTAATTTCCTATTTCAGTTGAATGCAGAGAGGCGGAGACAAGCTGCCAGTCTGGTTCAGGCTTCATGTGCTTACGTCACGACTCGAAGTGTAATGGGATCGCCTTATGCCCTGATGAATCTGATGAACAAGCTTGTGGTAAGCTGATCAATTTATCATACGTATGCCAAATACAGGAGTGTATGAAGATTACAATGACCATCAGCAATTGACCAGAACGTACAGACCTAAATACCAAAATGTTTCTGTCCAAAGTCTTAAATCAAGGTGCCTTAATGGCTTCATAGAAACACTCTAAATGTAAAGCCACCTTAATTCTATGGGTACTGGACATAGAGTGGATAGGCGTATGCAAGTAAACTGTCGTATCTGATTACTTGCACGCACATCATGATCGATGTACTAGACACTGTACTGAAATATCTTTACGCATTCACGGCTAATTTGGCTCAGTAATTGCAAACCCAACTGCATACACAACAGTCACCAATGGCAACAGTCCCCATAGCAATTTATCAGTCATTTCAATTTCTTTGTCGATTAATTTCTCTTTAGCTTTCTTTTGCCTTAATTTAATAATGCAATTTTGGACCCCTCCCGAAAAATCATCTGAATATATAATTTGCATCTGGCAGTGTTTCTTTCAAGTCTGCAAAATGTACTTTACATTAAGAAATCCATCAATACCGTTTAAAGTTTAAATACACCACCATAATTGTAGGAGTAACATCACAGGGAAGGAACTCAGGATGATTGCCAGAGTAACCAATACATGTCCCCAGTAATGAACAATCTACAACTCAACAAACATTACAAACCAAATAAAATAGATTTCAAAGTAAACAAAACACCTTCTACTAGTTGGGAACGTTTTTCTGTTATTGCTAACAGCTCCTGCTTAAAAGTAAACATTTTGTCTCGTGCACGAGTAGAAAGCGACTTAATGTGGAACACGAAGACAGATTTGCCAAACGTCAGTAATGTTGACTCTGTGAAGAAAGCTACAGAAACCGGAAAATGTCATCGTCAATCAAACTAGTGTCAAGGGAACTTCTGAATTCCTGACATCGCACGAAAGTTAGGATCACTGTTTGACAAAACATCCAGACATTGTCACACACGATAAGTGTTCCAATTTAAACAAAAACGCGATTGAAATGGCTTGCAGGTAAATATAATCAGTAATTATTTTTGGCTACGTCCACTGCCATAACCACTTTCCAAAAATGACCAATAATTTAGGTCTTTACAAAATACAAGATCGACTGACGAACTGAAAGACGGGCAAAAGTAACGAAGCCGAGTACTGTAATCGCAGTCATACAGATATATGTATGACGAATGAGAAGGAAAAAAGAGGACTTTATTTTCTCTTTGAGTGTGATGAGACTATGTTATATAACAAAATATTAAATTGGCACTTCTATTCTAAATTCAATTGGCTTTCCATTTCACAGGAATCTGTGGTTCGACCATCATCTACTTGTTTGATACCGATACTCACAATCTGACCTCCCCTGGTTTCCCTTCTCAATACCCGCCTAATCAACCGTGTAGTTGGCGCATCCAAACTAGTGATAAACCTGCTACTGAGGACTCCAATGCCTGGAGACTCATGGCTTCCATACAGACATTCGACTTGGAGAATCAGTACGACTATCTAACGCTGTACAACTGGGACGACGAGAACGGTGACACAGGTTTGATCGCCAGGTTAACTGGAAACATCAAGTTGACGACAGTGGTGTCAGCTGGACATGCAATGTTTATCAAGTTCACAAGCGACAACACGGGCTCGGGGAAAGGGTTTAAGATTCACTTCCAAACTGTTAATAAAACAAGTAAGAAACCTGACCCGGTCACATGAACAATAATTGATTGACAAGACATTTGAGAGTCACCAAGGCTACATAGCAAACCCTTTGAAATTGGGTAAATTACATGTACTTGCATGAATGGAAAGGAAATATGCTATTTAAAGCACAAGTCAGTTTAGAAATGAACAACTTCGTTTTCCAATTTCAGCAGAACTTGAAAACTTTGACTTTCGTCATTTTGGGGGCATTTCCATTTTGCCAGGCAAGTTCTGCACCGGTTCTGACTACGACTGCAAAGGAGATGAATTCTGTGTGAGCGAAGACGCCAAATGTAATGGCTTCAACGATTGTCTAAGATATCAAGACGAAATGAACTGCGGTAAGCATAATAAAATCTAAATCCTGAAAACATGCACAAGAAATAAAGACAGAGAAAGACATAAAAAGACGGACTCGACAAGACTGGACAGGACAGAAGATGAAAACTTAGTGATATCAATAGACGGAGGTAGTCATTATCGCCTAAAATATGAATTCCATGCTGAACAATCAGCTTGTGGGTTGGATGGGCCTGTTTAGGCGTGATAATGTGTCAGATCGATCTGATGGAGGCCTATGCAATCCCACAGCTCCAGGCGAAAATTCGAATCCGATTCGCATCCCGCAGCCATGGTTCAATCCAAGTCCAATTGGATCCGACAGGAAGTACCGCCAACTCGCCAAGTGCCTTTCTCATATGCAATCAATTTAGTTTCTCTTAGCCGATATCCAATATAGCCATTTTTGCTCATGGGTAATAAGTACCTTTACAAAGATGATAAAAAATACGCAGAACAGATGATGTCAACTGGGGACACTTAGATTACTGTACTTCCTGAAAACCTAGAAAATATTCAGCACGAAACGTTGATGCTGCCACATTTAACAATTTACTTATAGCGAAGGCAAACGCCGAAAAAGTCGAATTTTTTTCGGATTACGAGAATGACCAATCCGATCCGATCTTGGACTCACATGGGATCGGATTTAGATCAGAAGCGGTGCATATCTTTAAGGAACACAGACTCAGCAACGCCCCAGAATTTGTTGTGTGGAGGCGACTCGGACACCCCCCCCCCAAAAAAAACCCTTACGATGTTAAAGCCCCCCCTGTACGACTATATCGGAGATAGCAGTTTTAAGACGTAGGTGCATCTTCGTTTATCAGAGAGTAAAACAAAAATAACAACCGGGGGTCAAGCCCCCCCCTGCCACCCCCCCATTAGATGCAAACTACCTAATTTCGTACGTTCTAGATCTTTTTATCTACCGTAAACCAGCGTTTAAAATGAATAATTTTGCTCAAGCTTCTGATGATTGTAGATGTGTATATCTTGTGTTCGTTTTCAGGTGAAGTCAAGTGTCCAGACAACTACATGTGTAACAATGATATTATCAACGATGAGGATTTGGTCAACTTTCAATGCATCACGCTTGATATGGTGTGTGATGGAAGAACCAATTGCCCAGAACGTGACGACGAAATGCAATGTGGTATTTCTTTTCATTATCATATTGATTTTATCATTCGTTCGCTTCTTCAAAGGTGTGAGTGGCCACATCTACACACACAAAAATTACGAAAACTGCGAACAAAAAGCTGAAATTCAAATGTTCTCACAATGATTGTGTACAGAACAGGTGTAGAAAGAGTACAAATATAAACAAACAAGCTGCAATATGTTAGCAGAAAATCTGAGTTCTAAAACCCCTGTTCTTATTGATAATTAGTAGCACGTGACAATGATGAAGAAGCACTGACTGACAGCCTCAATCAATCCTGTCGTTAATCCAGCAAAACTAAATTAAACCATCGTGTATCAACTTTCGGATGCACTAGCTGGAACTCCCTCACATTATTACACGAAACTGGCGATACATCTGTTGCCATAGTTGTGAAAAATGTCGATATTAAATCGGCTAGGCGGTGAAGCACACTGAAAAGCAACAGCTACAGAAAGCTTCTGAGGAAATTAAAGTTGGTATTTTTATGCTGTTTCCTGTGCAGACAAAAAGAAATGTCCAAGTGGCTGCAAGTGTTACTATGACAAGAACGGGTTGACCATCAAGTGCCTCGGCTCCTGGGAACAAAGCACAGTAGATTATATATCCAAGACAGTTGCTACCCTGTGAGTTTTCAGTCAGTTATACATGTTATGCATTGGGCAATGTCCATCGAAGTGTTTCAGTAGAAACGGAAAGTTTTCCTGTGACCAGGAAAATTTTAATACACCTGAGTAGTTTTCATTTCGAGGAGAATTCTGCATTATTTAGCACTTTTATTGGATAGCGCTTTCCTAGATGAACAGAGGTACCATATTACAGATGTGACTTCCTAAAACCCAAAAACCAAAGATTAAAATAATACTAACATGACAACAGTTAAGTAGAAATTGCTACGTTTTCGCGTACAGCTCCCCCCTTAAAAACAAAAATCATAGAAGAAAAAGTAAACGAACTGCGAGCACAGAATTCCCAACTGAAACTAAATGGGAGAATCTCACCCTATGATAATTCAGCTTAGACACCAGAGATCCTCCATGGTTTTAACGAGGGGGTATTGGGGCGCAGAAACAAGCAACATATAGGGCCTACAACCAAAATATGAACAAAGACGAATTAATAGGTTAACAGTTGCTTGACATCATCATGTAATCCTTACAGTAATTATTTTCTTGGCTAATATTTATGTAGGAGTCTGAATGAAGGGAATGTGACTGTATTAAAGAAAGGAACATTCAAAGGAATGAAATCACTTCGCTCATTGTAAGTAAATCAAAATGTTCACTTTTTTGTTATAAACCTTTAAAGAAGTTTTTCAGAGCTTTTTGTTTTTTTATCTGAACCTTATGTACATGGATTGAACAAGAGTAAATCATTATTTTTATCTAGATGACACAACCTGACCACACATTGATGATACTTTGCATTACTTTGCAGATCTTTGAGTGACAACAATATTGTGAGCATTGAGACCCGCACATTTGATGGTCTGGATAATTTGACATGGTTGTAAGTTCAACCTTACTGAACCTCATGACCATTTTAAATCAAAGAATTTACAGCAGAAATATCTGAGTGGAACTATAATTTTATTAACTTTTGCTTTATTTGATTGACAAATTACATCTGAAGGACAGTAATCTGACATCTGAGAAATCTGAGAAATGGTAATATTACAAGTAAATAATGAAATACTCTATGGTATTCCTCAGAGAACTTTCAAATAACCATATCACAGAGCTGGAAAGCTACTCCTTTCAAGAACTCAGCTCACTGGAAGGATTGTAAGTTCATGGTTTCTCAATTTCCTTGTATCTCACTGGTAGCCTCTATTACTTAGATTCCATGTCTAGCAGGCCTTAACAGTCGAGGTTGGCACCCAAATGTAATTTTCTTCCACAGAACTCTTTGGAATGTGCCACTTAGGTTGGTCAAGGATTACGCATTCACTGGACTGGAAAAGCTCCAAAAACTGTGAGTTTAATATAATTGCACTTGGCAACTACACTGTGATATGAAGGCACATGTTTTAAGACCTTTGTTGAACCTGGTTCGAATCTCACAAGTACAAAATGGTTTATCAGTACCTGTTCCATCGTGCAGGTTTTTCCTAATGATAAACTTTCTGTGGTGAACCCCCTTGTGAATCAAACTATTGCACTTGGTGCATTACAGCCTTGCAAGCCAAGGTTCAGTTTGTAGATGTTCCTGGATGGGCAACCTACAACTAGTACTAACTTGTGAAATAAACCCATTCTCTCTTAGTGCAATCATCCGTGGCATTGTAGATGATCCGATGAAGGTAACATCAAAAGGCTTTGATGGCTTGCCAAACCTGAAAACACTGTAAGTCTGGCAGTCTCTGTAAGCCATCATACACAGATGTACATGTCAATAAATTCAAATTTGATCAGTGTCATGATACACATGTACCACTAAACCAATCAATGAATGTTAGTTTACCAAAGTTGTATCAGTGTAATTCTCCTATGTTCATGCTTTCTTATGAATCTAAAAAACGTCTCATGAAGTTTCATTAGATATAAAAATGCTCTGAGAATGCCACTTGTGTACTCACTTCTTCACAATGTAATCAGGCTTATAAATAAATACCACCAAAGAACCCATTGCAACATAAATAGCCATCCACCTTTGAAAAAAATCAAACAGTTACAGAAGACCTTGTCTAATATGTCCTTGTCCAATATGAGGCTGAAGCAGTTTTCTAAGAAGTACCTGTGTCACTTTTCATGGAAATTCTGATTTTGGTTTCCAAGTATGGAAATCATTTACCAATCTGTTCATTCCTCTGTTATTTGATGATTCAGGTACGTTGACGATCATCGCCTGTGTTGCCACTTTCCTTATGTTACCTGCACCTCCTTAGAGCCACGCCCCCCTCTCTTCATGTGTAGTAACCTCATGCCCAATGTCGCACTACGTATCTTCATGTGGATCCTTGGTATCAGCGCCCTCATTGGTAACTTGGGAATCATAATTTGGCGATATCGAGAGAAAAACAGCAAAGCAAGTCGACAGGTCCATTCCTTTTTGGTTTTTAACTTGGCAGTATCAGATTTCTTCATGGGTGTGTACATGTTGATCATAGCTGGTGCCGATGTGCATTATGGTGACGAGTATTTCATGAAAGCAAGTGAGTGGCGATCCACGGTAGTGTGTAAGATAGCAAGTGCATTGAGCATCTTATCCAGTGAGGCATCAGTCTTCATCATCACCGTGATCACTATTGATAGGTTTCTGTGTATTGTCTTCCCATTTACTCAGTTCCATCTCAGACGTCATTCCTCCCGTATCACTATGTTCATCATATGGTGTCTTGCCCTTTCAGTTAGTCTCATCCCAACACTTCTTGCTGATCAGGAATCTAATGTCTATGGACTGTCCGATGTTTGTATTGGCCTTCCACTGCAGACCAGAGCAACCGACTTTGGAAGCACCACTGATGATATCGAGAGTCCATTCTCTAATGAGACATTTGAAATTCCAGTTGCTCTGAACTATCAACCTTCTTGGGTATTTTCCATTGTTCTGTTCCTTGGTGTCAACTTTCTTTGTTTCTTAGTTATCATGATTTGTTACATTGTCATTTTCATCCATGTTCAGTTGTCTCTGAAGCAGGTCAATCGTCACATGCATCGATATGAAGAAATCAAGATGGCAGGCAAGATGGCAATAATAGTCGGGACTGATCTCTTTTGCTGGTTGCCGATCATTATCATGGGTATCTTAGCACAGTCTGGTGCAGTCACTATTCCTGTTGAGACATACGCTTGGATTGTGGTTTTCATTCTCCCTATTAATTCATCTCTCAATCCATATCTTTACACTGTATCATCATGCATTGCTGACCGTAAACGAGAAAACGTGTCCACAGCAACAACAAAACGCATAGGAACATTGGCAATGACAGACCGAGTAAACAATGGTAGAAGTGTTCACTCACAGGAAATCAGTGTTGTGGATTAAATTAAATTTGTACAAACATAAAAATGAATCTAAAGGAAACAATTATCTATTTACAACTTGCTTGTACAATTTCTCACTTCATTACTTGAATAAAATGGTGTTTAAAGACCTGGTTGAACAATTGAAAGAAAAAATTACCTGCTCATCAAAAATTCAAAATGACTTTTGCCATGTAAAAGGCATTTTATAGAAATCTAAATAAATCTAAGTAAATTGTTCACAGCTGTAAATGTTGGCATGATTGTAAATGTAGCCATGGACATGAAGGTATTTCTATTAATGCAAAAAACAAAGCAAAAGTACACTAATTTGACTGCATTTTGCCCACTTTAGGCTTAAGGCACAAACGAGGAAAAAAGTGATGTGAGTACACGTTATGTAGAATGGAGTGCAACAAAGCGGTTGACTTTAGCTGATGGGTCATCAGCTCTAACCTTCCCCTGTCTGGTGTAATTGTGTAGAAATGTTGGCAGAGGAAAAATGTCCACATCTTCACTGCTACGTCGGTCCCAAAAAATATCATATCTCATGCCATGCTTACGAAGACGCATCAAATAATCCGAATGGTATTTACCATCCGTGTAGTCAAGGAAACGACGGTAATCTTGTTGGATTGCCTGCACGGGGATTAAAAATTAAAATATTGTACTTTATATTATGATACCTATACTTTATAGTCATAGTGTAATGATCTGTCAAAATATGGGAAATAATAAAATCAAAAATATGTAAATGTTTAAGTACAAAATATTAAATTTTGATCTAAATTTTGATGTCCAAATGAAACACATTTTAACAAAACAGAAAAACTGAATTCCTGTTAAACTTAATTTAAATGTAATTATTTCATGACTGTACTAAATTTGGTTGTAACTTGTAAATGTGAGTGCAGTGAATTCCATTGTCTTCATGAGTAACTTCACTGTGTTACCTAGTGTTCGTGGGAAAATGAATAATTTATTTGCAACATCTTTCAGAAATACATTAGAGTAGCTTTTTAATAGTGGGATAAAAAAGACATGAAGATGCTGGCAATGGATTCACAAAAACTCCAGCTAGAAGATGTGAATAAAATGAAATAGCAGTTTTGTCAGGAACAAGAACGGTTTACCTTGAAATCATTTTGTACCATCTCTCTTGCTTCAATCTCATCACGAATTTGCCGCTGTAAGTCTTCAATTCTAAAAAACAAGAGTCAGTGATGAACAATAGAATAGGGGTTATTTTTGCCCTTATCAAAGAAAATGTTTCAGAGATATGAAGAAAGCTGACAACTTTCTTTCCAAGTTTTACAGGCATTGAAAATGACTTAAAACAGGAAGACTATTTCCAAGGGCCTTTATAAATCTTAGCAGCACTCGACTAAAATGACTCTCTCCTCAGAACTCTTTCTTCTTGTTACGTCAGTACATTTTTTTTTTTCATTTACACAACACCCTTGGTGAGTGAAGAATACATGTACATACTTACATGTGTTCAAGTCTCAAAACTTCTTCTCGATGCAACTTTGCCACCCTGGCTGCTTCTTCTGCTGCTTTTCGTTCACATGCTTCTTTGGTGGTTTTGATCGCTTCCTCTAATCTTTTCTTAAATTTCTCCTGTAATAAAGAGACAACAGATACAGAAGAGACAATTTAGGATGGAGGACAGAGGATGCAAGCAAATGTTGCAGCAAAATGAGGACAAAACTTTTTTTCAAACATATAACACAGCAAATTTTACTTCAGAATAAACTCATCCCTCACCCTTGCAACAGATAGGGCTTTGGCAATAGCTAGCTCCTTCTCAAGTGCAAACTCCTTCCGTAACCTTTTTGTTGTTGCAGCGATTGCATCTTCAACAGCCTTTTTCTTGATGCGTTCGCATTCCTCCCATTGTTTCTGTAATGCTTCTTCTTTTTCAATTTTGAAGGCCCACGTAAGCTTTTCAATTCTCTCTGCCTCTAACTGGTCCCTTGCCTCAGCAACACGAGCAGCTGTTTGTTTTGCTTCCTGAAAGAAAGTAGAAAAATGTTGAACTAGGCAACCCCCTAACTGTAAAAATGCCCCCCCAAGGAACTGGCAAAGTCTTAAATAAACATGACAAGCTTTTTTCTACTCTACTTACTACCTGCAAATAAAAACACTTGTGGTGATGATTCACATTTTCTTCAATAGTTCTTTGAAATTCTTTGAATGCTCTTCAATTTTCCCAAGTCATCTAAAGCATGAGTTCCCTATTTTCCCAATTCAATTAGAAATACAAAAAACTCTTGATGAGGTAACTCATCATTCTTACCAGTCTAGCTTCCTTAAGTGCTTGCTGCTTATCAGCTTCAGCTTTCTTGTAAGCATCATGCAGACATTTCTTGAGTCTTCTTTCAGCTGCTTCCTGTGTTTCTCTTACTGCCCTATTGACAGAATCTTCTCTTTCTTTCCGAGTGAAGTCCAGAAAATCATGATACACCTTACCACCAACATCTACAAAACAGCAACATTTCACTGATAATTAACTTGGAACTACATCAAGATTCTTTAAGGATGGCAGGGGTGGCTAATTCCCATGGGATTACATGTACATAAGTATTCCATTGAACTCTGTCCTGTGGTTCTATGGGCTAACCCAAGTCTACTAGGGCTGTGCCGAATATCCAAATAACCGAATATTCGATCGATTGTCAAATATTCAAATATTATTTGTCGAATTTGAATATTCAAATGCAAAATTCATGGAAAGTATGGGAAAATTTTCTTTTGTTTTGAATTAGAAAAATAGCACTATGGGGGCTTGTTTCAAGCAAATTCCAATGAAAAGCGTCAGAAACCCTACAGTTTAAAAAGTAAATTATTCATTAAACAATTTAAAGGAATGGAAATTTTCGACAGGGCTATACGTCTTGTTCCTCTCTTAAATCATGATAAATCGTGGCTGGAGATACTCCATTAATGTGAGAAGCTAATACATGTGTGTGTTATTGCAACTGATTTTGTACGTGGTTTGTTCAACAATCTGCCAGTTGGTACGACCCAATATTCGGATATTCTATCAAATTGAAGGTCGAATATTCAAATAGTGAATTATTCAAATTGACTCAGCCCTTAAGTCTACTTCAATTCTCAAAACAAACTGGGCAAATTTTTCAAGAGCATCAGAAAATTGATGTGGAATGCAATAATGCATTTCTTTTTTGAAGGGAATAGATTTGAATGACTGAGGACATACATCTGAAAGCCCAAGGGGTTGTAAATTGAAGAGTGAAATAATCAAGAACAAACAAGACAAACCGTCAACATTATTGTGTCCAACTCTCTGGGTTGTGAGTGTTGTTCGTTGGAGTATTCTCTCAATCAGCTCAAGACTGTCTGGAATTTTTCTCACAGGTTTTCTTGACATGTTGACAGTGATAAACATGACATGTCTGTCTCTTGGGAAGTATTGCACTGTT
This sequence comes from Acanthaster planci, assembly GCF_054643075.1. Lineage (NCBI taxonomy): Eukaryota > Metazoa > Echinodermata > Asteroidea > Valvatida > Acanthasteridae > Acanthaster > Acanthaster planci. Next base: position 12,564,772 of record NC_141790.1, on the reverse strand, counting down.
GGTAAGTTGCTCTCGTTTAAAAGAAAAACAAAAGTGCATAAGCTGCAATAATCATACATGCAATGATAACATGCAATGAGAACTTACTGCACTCAACTCGCACGACCCCCCATCATTTGAGCTATATATACAATCACGCGTTTGCTGACACCTGTTCCCCCCACCCCAATCATGCCGAAGTCATGACAACCCTCTATGAACGTGAATGAGGAAACAGCAACTGAATTAACTAAGGCCAATCCCCCTAGTTTACACCATTACAAGTTGCACGTCCGTGTCCCCTCGTAATAACGAGAATAACTAATATGCATTATTTGGACTCAAGTAAGAAAAGGTACTGAGAAAACACTACACATGACATGTTTAAGATTCTCACCTCCTTAACTTGAGATGCAAACTGGTGAAATTCAGTTTACGATCACCATGTCGACACGTCAACTAAAGTCAAGGTAAGCGCATGCTAACATGACGTTTAACTACGCCCTCTAGTGGTAGCAGCGACTCTCCATCCGCTGCTGGTACCCATGTACCAGTCATGCAGAATGACATGTTATCATAAGTGAGGAAACCAGCCAATATGTATACGATCGTACGGTGTACTAATGACTTGTACATCCACTTAAGCTTGATGCCTACGAAAAATCAACTGGATTTTGCAGGTTTTTCCCCATACCTCCATGGCGTCGTCACTTGTCGACGACAGTTTTCCCGTAGCTGGGTTGCTACCAAAGAAGGAGACAGGAGCTTTGACATTTCTGTCCAAATACCCAGATTTTGATGGAAGGGGAGTTACAATTGCCATACTCGATACGGGCGTCGACCCAGGAGCACCAGGTTTACAGGTAAAAAGACGGAAGACTGCCTGTCCATTCATCGAAAGGCAATCGATAGCAAATTAAGTTGGAAAGGAACGATCAGACGATGTGGGTTATCACTTGACTGTGCAGAAATGGACAAAATGTGACTGCCTGATCAGATGATCACTCAGGAAAGCTTGCTTATTTCTTTTCTTTTAAGTAAAATGGCTTTTTGTATTCCTTCAGCCAACTTTAGGCATGTCATTGTCAGGCGCAGTTAGCATAGTTAGGCTCAGTCCATGGAGATTCATGGAGGAAAATCCTAGGCCTACTGCAAAAATAAATTTTAAAGAGATGATGATCAACTTACCAATACATGTACATGTAGAACTGACTAGTGTTATGCAGTGGGCTTAAGTTATAGTGATGCTCCAAGTTATAGTTATATGCTCCAAAATAATTTTCCCAATTTGAGAAAAAGCATGCTTGCACAAACCCTCGAAATCTGTCACCATACTCTGCACATGCACAGATCACATCACGCACAGTAAAACGAATTACACACACCATCCAGAACTAGGAAAAATGTATTCCTTCTATGCCCTGTACCTGTTGCACCGTTTGCGCGGTCGAGTTGGTCGAGAGTCGAGTTGGTCGGGAGTCAAGTTGACCTTTACGGTTGAAGGAACAACGGTCGAGTTGGTCAACAGTCAAGTTGGTCTAGAGTCAAGTTGACTTGAGTCGAGTTGGCAATCGGTCGAGTTGACCAGACACCTTATTCCCCACAGTGACAAGTAGTAGGTTACTAACCATCAGAAAACTAAAGCATGTCCAGAAAAGTTCAATTTAGGGGGAAAATATCAAGTCGTTTACTGAAAAAACACATAGAACTTTTTAGACCAGTTTCATAGGTTTGTGCACAGGATGTCAAGTGGCGTCCATATATCATGTACATGTATATGGAACTCTTTTCCAGGGAAAGTTCCACCCTGGCAACAATTGTACAGTTTGACCAACATCACCCAAAAGAGGGATATTTAAAACCATCTATATCATTTGAAACTAGGCACCAAGGCTTGGTCACTCCATCAGCTACCAATTGCCGAGCTCATTAATCACTACAGAAGGAACCAATCACATGAAAATAATTGTCCCAGATGTCACTGACCATTACGTCAAAGAGTTGAAGCCAACACCATCAGCCAAATGTTAAGGATGGTGCACATTGTCATTGTTTAAGAGTGACTTGTGGTCCATTTGTGGTTAACGCCCAATTTGCTCACAGATCCATCATTAATTCTCACAATAGCACTTTAAACATGGTATTTAAAATTTTATAACACCACAGTCCACATTCACATAAAACACATCAGCGTGCAGGTGTCATGCAGCTACTCCCTCTCAAATGTATGCCCTTACTTGAGATGGAGCAAACTGGTACCGAGCTTGTAAGGCCGGATGCTTTCCATTCTGCACATAAGGACTCGGCTATGTCTTGGTACCGGGTACGTACATGTATACCATGCAAGATGTATGGGGCTCTAGTTTTACCTTGAGTTTCTTGAGACGGCCAAATCCTGCCCTTGTGTAATTGTAATTTTAAGCCTCATACATGTTTGTACATATATAGTTTTATATTTGTACTTGGCATATTTGATTTGTATAGCAGGTGTAAACAAACTGGAGTACATGAATGACAAAGGTTTTATACCACGTTTGTGCATCCCGTTCTCCTGATTATGTTTCTTTGGCAGCCTGACTACAGGTACATGTACAGTACAGTCCATCATCATTCATGCTTTGCACTATGAATTTATATAGTACCATTTTGGATCACCATCGCAAATGCCTTCAGTGGCTTTATGTTTGTTCAGTCACCCTGCATTTCCAGAGCCATTCTAGTCCATCAATGGGCCAGGACAATACTAACTAATGCTAAATTCATTTTGTTAAATTGACAATTGACCTGGATTTTATGGTTATTTCCAGGCAGCTGCTTTCAATTACAAATAGTAAATACAGTATCTGGTTTAATTAAGAAAACAATACAACCTCAGCCTACACTGTAGCTTAGTGCCAATTAGTTCAGCCTACACTGTAGCTTAGTGCCAATTAGTTCAGCCTACACTGTAGCTTAGTGCCAATTAGTTCAGCCTACACTGTAGCTTAGTGCCAATTAGTTCAGCCTACTCTGTAGCTTAGTGCCAATTAGTTCAGCCTACTCTGTAGCTTAGTGCCAATTAGTTCAGCCTACACCTTAGCTTAGTGCCAATTAGTTCAGCCTACACCTTAGCTTAGTGCCAATTAGTTCAGCCTACACTGTAGCTTAGTGCCAATTAGTTCAGCCTACACTGTAGCTTAGTGCCAATTAGTTCAGCCTACTCTGTAGCTTAGTGCCAATTAGTTCAGCCTACTCTGTAGCTTAGTGCCAATTAGTTCAGCCTACACTGTAGCTTAGTGCCAATTAGTTCAGCCTACTCTGTAGCTTAGTGCCAATTAGTTCAGCCTACTCTGTAGCTTAGTGCCAATTAGTTCAGCCTACTCTGTAGCTTAGTGCCAATTAGTTCAGCCTACACTGTAGCTTAGTGCCAATTAGTTCAGCCTACACTGTAGCTTAGTGCCAATTAGTTCAGCCTACACTGTAGCTTAGTGCCAATTAGTTCAGCCTACTCTGTAGCTTAGTGCCAATTAGTTCAGCCTACTCTGTAGCTTAGTGCCAATTAGTTCAGCCTACACTGTAGCTTAGTGCCAATTAGTTCAGCCTACTCTGTAGCTTAGTGCCAATTAGTTCAGCCTACACTGTAGCTTAGTGCCAATTAGTTCAGCCTACTCTGTAGCTTAGTGCCAATTAGTTCAGCCTACACTGTAGCTTAGTGCCAATTAGTTCAGCCTACACTGTAGCTTAGTGCCAATTAGTTCAGCCTACACCTTAGCTTAGTGCCAATTAGTTGATGATCCATAGCATCTTCAGGATTACCAGATTTTTAAGATGAAATATCTGCTTTCTTAATTTATTAATTGTTTTAATTTTAAGAAATTAATCCCCTTGCAGGATTTCATTCATCTGTTAACAATCCCCAAACCGAGCAATGATTGATAAACCTAGTACATGCTTTGCACTGTGAAGTGGAGTGGCAGTCGGGTTGGCGAAGTACATACATTATTCTTTCCTTGCCTTTCACCTTTGCGGCCTGGGTTCGATTCCCGGCTTGGTCCACATGTGGATTGAGTTTTGGGTCCCTACCTGATACGGTGGGTTTTACCCAGAAATTTCTTCTCTGGGATTTTCCTCCTGCCTCTAAAACTGTAATTGCTTCTTACTGTCTCTTCTCTTTACTCATAGATGTACTTGTACGGTAGGTGGATGTGGGTCATTTGGCAGCTGCCTGAGGCGCCCTTTTATGCCATTGGCTCGACTACGTTAATGTCTTCATTGTAGAGCGCATATGAACACATCTGTGTGAAATATGCACTAAAGTTGTAAATGAATAAATTATTATAATTACTAGTCACACTGTGTGCACTGAAGTACATGTACAGTGTATGTATAACCATGAAGCTGGATTTGTAGCTCCATAGTATAACATCCTGAACAGAACACAATGAAATTGGAAATAAAAGTGAATACATTTAAGATGGGTACTGCTTTTTCATGCATTCGTGTACCTAACTGGCAAATTTCATGGAAGCAGGGTTAAGTGCTGTCTTTGTACAATCATCTACATGTACTTTTGTTTTTTTAAAGCATGCATACGTACATGTACATAATATTGCACAAAATTATATTGCATTTATAAAGTTGAACTTGACAATAAAAATCACTGTTAATTTTTTGCTAGTAACTTTACTTCAGATATTTTCTGTACTAGTCTGTTTACCTGTACATTTTTACACAGGTATATTTATGTAGACATTTTAACAAATTAAGTCCAGCAGAAGGATACATGTATTTTCACTTTTATCATTATTACCGTAATACTTTTGTCAATGACTCAGTATAAATTTACATGTGTACAAGTACATGTATGTATTCTGATATTCACCCTCTGCTTGAAAGAAAAACAGATTCCTAATAATCTCTTCATTATTCCCAGCTTTCATGTAATTCCAACGAATTTCACGTATGTTGAGATTGTATTTCTTATTCAGCTTCAACCATGTACATGTACAGTAATGAACATGCAAGTACATGCCCATGTACATGACAAATGCACATGTAGGTTTCTGCTAAATACATACATATACATGTATGTCATTGCCTCCAGTTAAATACACTAAATGCATCTGTCATTTGACTGTAGACCCTTGTATACATGCAATCTAGCTTCCATTATGTAGGCCGCTGAACTCACATGCTAAATTCTCCTTCAAATAAGGGAACAAAAAGAAAGAAAACAAGTTGTGTCCATTGTTTGTACAGTTATGAAAGAACCCAGAGAGCTTTTACTCGATGCTGGAGTGAAACAGAATAATTAAGACAAGGAGCTGAGAACGCACCACATGTTGTAAAGTGTGTTCATGATTTGACAGAAGTCTGTTGTCTTCAATTTCAGTTTAATATCAGAAACGTGTAAATCTTTCCAGTGTTCCTGTAATTTCAGACAGAAATATCCCTGACCTTAATAACCGTGTATTACTTATCAATACATGTGAACCAGCCACAGAGGTCCCATCCTATATTCAGTAGATCCCTCTAGAGCACAAACTCATTACCAATACATCACCTTAATAATAACACTAGTCAGTCAGTACAGTGAGTACTGTACAACAGTGTCATGGAGCTCTGCAGTACATACAAGTACTATCAGTCCATAGAGCGTGCATCAGTGGTGATGCAGCATGATTCTTTCAAGCATGACTCATACCTTTGATATTCCTCTTCATTACCTCCTGGTTCACATGGAATGGCAATTCACAGATTATGTGTACATGTATACTATTACCTTGCTGCAGGTTTTGCACCATCAAATATTAATTTAGTCGTTTTTGTCTGCGAGCAATGAACATTTAAGGGAATTTATTTTTTTCCAGTAGAATAAATGCTACTACATGTAACATTAACCACTGATATTTGGGTTTCCTTGAGGACATTAATTATTGTCTGTCAGACTATCTGTACCTCTTGGTCAAACCTCATAATCAGATTTTGTCATACCTGATTCATGAGCATTTAAAAACAAAAATTTTTCTGATTATAAAAAGAAAAGTACGTTGTTCAAATTTAGGCATTTTAATTTTTCTTCTGACTGATATTTTCCAATATGTTGCAGGGATTAATTTTAAAGCTTAAGACTACAAAAGAAAAAAGTCAGCTCTAAAGAAATCATTCACCTTAATATACATGTATGTAAATGTACAGTATAGGATCAGCAGAATTGTACTTTAAATAGAGAACTTAAACATGGGCTCGGAGCTGAGTGATCTGAAATCCTTTCCAAAACTTTATGTGGGAATTAAGAATGCTGTGATAAAATCATGTGCATGGCATGTGTAATCATATCCAAGCTAGCTATGTACATGTAAGAATAAAATGTACATGTACATAAGGGATTTTATTTTCACACCATTAGATAACTACACATGGGCTTCCAAAGGTTGTGGACATCATTGATACAACAGGAAGTGGTGATGTCAACACGTCAACAGTTGTTGAGGCAAAAGATGGTGAAATCACAGGGCTTACAGGAAGAAAACTCAAGGTAACATAATATGAAAAGAATGTATCAGTAATACGGGTGATTTACATGTACGGTACTTGTAAAGTAGTGTGCCTCCAAGAGTTTGCAACCTGTCAGCCAATCACATCGCGTGAAATCTGTCGACCCTTTCCAAACGCACATTGGGTTGATAGATTTTGCGCATCGTGATTGGCCAATGCGCTGCAAACTCTTGGAGGCACTCTTTTGTGAATCGCCCGTATCGTGCACCTTAATAGCACATCATTCTTTTCCAGTTTTAAGTCTTAAACCACAAATTACATGTACATATATGTGTAAATGTCGTACAATTTGTGACTGCTTTGATGTGGGATATAACATGTGGGATATGATGTGGGATACTTTATGAACATTGTTGCGGGCTATATAATATTCCTCAGGTATTCAAAACAGGATATCCCACATCACAGCAGTCAACAACTGTTTTGTCACATGTACATGTATCTCAGCCTTGATGAGTTTTTTACTTGTTTTTTAAGGGAAATTAAGGGCAAAAAAAAGGAATCTTTGAACATCAGTGGTTAGCGGTTCCTGCATGGTCCTGTATACTGTGGGAATGTGTGCGTGTATGTGACATGGGTTTTGTCACCCTGTCATGTGATAGTTCTGGGCCATTGAAAAAATTGTATTTAAGACAGAGGTATGATGTACATGTAATTCAAAATTGTTACATGTACATGTACCATAGGTGTACAGTGTATATGACCTGTATATGGAGCACACATGATTTGAAAACACCAGAGCGCATGTACCAATCATGTACATGTATTTTCAGAAGACATGAATGTCAGCACCACAGCCCAATGGTAGACAAAATAACCACATTAATTACTATTAACAGATAACTGGATTGTATTTTTATTACAGATCCCACCGAGTTGGCAGAACCCAACGAATCGATACCACATAGGTGTAAAGAATGCCTACGAGCTATACCCCAAGCAACTGAAAGAAAGGATACAAGTTAGTTGACATGTACTGTACATTTACATGCTGAAGAGCATTGCTCTCAATGCACAGAACACAAACTGACTTACTGGAGTTAATGTGTGCTATGCCTTCATCAAATAAACAACTCTTCCATCATATACATGTAAATTTGACCTCATTAATAAGAGCACTGTTAATACTGTTAAGATTCTGCTTATAACAAGGACCTTTTAAAATCCTAATCGTTTGTCTTTCAATGTTTTCATTCCTGATAATAAAGGTTCCTGTTATAATATAGTAATTTGCCAAGTCCGAAGGACCTCTTATGAACAAGGTTCAGCTGTATTGAAGTAATGATTTTTTTTGCAGTTGAAAGACGGAAGTACGTGCCTTAAAGCAAAGGTTGCTTTAAATCTGTATCAACATATTAATGAAACATCTTTCTTGTTCCAGATAGATTGCTTTAGTAAAACCTCAGCCACTTTTAATGTCCTTTTTCACTGCATGATGTCTCTATGCCATCAGTTTACTGCACCATGTTGAATTTTATGGCAGGCTCCTAAAACTTTTTGTATTTAAAGGTAACTGTAGTTCAATTGATCGGTGTCTATCCGTCAATTTTACTTTTTGGATTGATAGTTTGATCCGAGAATGAAACTATTCTGTTCAATAGAAAGAGCGAAGAGAGAAGTTATGGGATCCTCTGCACAGAGTAGCACTGGCTGAAGCTATTAGAAAGTTGGATGCCTTTGACAATGCTCATCCACATCCTACAAAACAGGTAGGTGCCTGGCAAATTCAGATCAGAACTAAATCAGGTGTTTCTCTAGTTACAGTGTATACGTACATTGAAATAATGTCATGTATGTATTAACTGGACCTGTCTTAATGTACCAGAAATGTAAGGAACATTGTGGTATACATGTAGGTCCCACTTGCTTAAAGATGTGGAATAGGAATTTCCATTTCATACATGTATATCTGAGTGTCTATTGCTCCCAATATTTTTCCTCATTAGGAAGAGAAGCTGACTCGTGAAGATTTATCTGCACAAGTTGATATATTAACCACAGCTGATAAAAAATTCAGTGACCCCGGTCCTGTCTATGACTGTGTTGTCTTCCATGATGGAGAAACTTGGAGGTTAGTTAGCACACAGTTATTAACAAATACCAGTCAGGAATGAAGATCGCTTCTCTTTTTCAGGATAGTCAAGCGACATTTAACTCCCTTGGAAGGTAAACAGTAATATATTTACTTGCATAAACTTTAATATTTTTCCCCAATATAAGATTTTAAGCAATGACCTGTAAACTGAAACCCTGTAGACAAAATATCTGCCCAACAGGTGTTTGTCAAATACTACTATCATAAAATAAGCCAGCCCAAATGTATAACTTATCAGACAAACAGCAAAATTTCACAAACTTAAAGGGTTACATAGATCCAATTTTGATGTTCCACATTGAAAATGTGGATTTATTGATCAACAGAGCCGTGGTTGATACCTCAGAGACAGGCGACCTAGCTTCATGTGTGGTGCTGACAAGCTTTAAGGAGTCCCAACAATATGCTGCATTCACATTAGCAGGTGGGTAATAGGGCTGAGTCAAATCTAATTGAATATCTGAGTATTTGACCTTCCATTTGATCCAATATTCAAGTATTCAGTCATGTCAGAGGGCAGATTTTTTATGAACAAGGCGTGAACAGAAGTAAATGTAGTTGCATGAACACACAGTTTTGCACATTGTAGTCACTACAGATTTTTAAGGCCTGGTGCTCGCAATACACTCAAATGAGAAATACCTTTTGCCCTGTTCAGAATGTTTAAATTCTTGGCAACTCATGTGGATGACTTCGATTATGTACATGTGCACACTGTAGAATGATTCCCACCCTATCAATTGGAGTCACAGTTTAGCAGAGGGCACCATTCTAGTTGTACAGTATGTTGCATGTACTTTTAAAGCAACAATGGAAGAACTCATGGGAAACTTTGTTTCATTTCAGGATTTGGCTTCCATTTCTTTGGACAGGAATTGATCACTCTAGACCCACAAATACAAAGCTAAATCACTTCGAATTTCGTTGAGATAACCTTTACCATTTACCACCGGAAAAATTCCCATATTTTTAGTCCATGCATGGTAGTTAGTTGGTTCTTCCTGTTCTGACCTCCAGTAATTCGGCTTTCAGTTGAAATACCTTCATGAAGGCTTCCTCATAATTTATTTCAACAAAGTTCGCATCAATTTATAATCATTACAAAGAATGCCGACTTTCACATTCATGACCTTTATTTCCTTATTCTGCGATGGAATCTACATTGCTTGTGGGCATATCAGCTGCCTTTACAAGCCTGCAATCACCTGGAGATACTCGTAAGCCTGTAGAAGGCAATTCATTTTTTACAGAAATTATCCCCCCCCCATTTTTCATGCATTATGCATCCAAATATTCAAATTCAGAAAGAAAGATTAAATATTCATATATTTAGTACAGCCCTAATGTACAATGTACACACCACAGCAGGTGGCTAAGGCCTACCGACACTCAGATACTCCCTGCAGGAAAAAGTACAGTGAGGGTTTAATGTTAATTGTAACAAATTCTTGAAGCATTTTTTTTGCTCTTCCATGTTTTATCCTCACAGACATGCTAAATTACTCCATCAATGTGTACGAAGATGGTAGCGTGTTAAGCATTGTTACCAACGCCGGTTCCCATGGAACCCATGTTGCGTGTATAGCAGCTGCTTATTTTCCTGATGAACCTGACAAGAATGGAATTGCTCCAGGTGCTCAGATATTGGTTATAAAGATCGGTGATTCCAGGCTCGGCTCCATGGAAACAGGAAGTTCATTAGTAAGAGCTGTAAGTAGTCAGTTTTCAGGTTGAATACAAATTTGATCTTCTTGTCTTAATGAATTTGAAACTAATCTGACAACAAACTTGTTAATGGATTTACCGTGTGTTTATGGACCTTGAACATGTTGAAGTGGTGCTTTCATCCTGACAGATGATAGCTGTAATGGAACACAAGGCTGACCTGGTGAATTTTAGTTATGGAGAAGCAGCACATTGGCCTAACTCAGGGTGAGTAGTAAATATAGAGATCAGATGCTAACTCACTGATCAGTTAGTGTGATTTGTGTGTTATTGAAATTGTTCAATGATTTAGGTTAACATTATAGCACACAGACTCACAATATTGAAATTAGTATAATTCATGCTTCGTTTATGTACGAATACCTTGTAAGTATTACAGTTTTGAAAATCTTACAGTGTGCCTAATTCATAAACACAGAGGTATAATCTGTGATCTTATTACAGACGTGTATGCAACATCATCACTGAAGCTGTTAATGACCATGGTGTTATCTTTGTTTCATCGGCTGGGAATAATGGTCCAGCATTGTCAACAGTTGGTTGTCCAGGTGGAACCACATCAAGTGTCATAGGTCAGTAGATTAGATTGTATTTTCCATCTTAAACTGAAACAAGGATTTTTGGAAAAATTTCATTGACAGAGCATTTTGCAATTCTGAAGAAACCTATGGAAAGATGGTGAATATTAAAATGTTGTTTGTGATAGGATGACAAGTGAGGTATACTAGAGAATCTGGGAATTTTACAGAATCAGGCACGGATTGGAACCCAACTTACATGGTCCAAAAGGGAGAACAAACATTACATCAATCTGAAACCTCAGTAGATAACATTTTCATTCGTAGTAACTGTATTTGGGTTACAGGTGTTGGTGCATATGTCTCACCAGAAATGATGGTTGCTGAATATTCATTAAGAGAGCGTTTACCTGGCATGGCTTATACTTGGTCATCCAGAGGTCCAAGGTAAGATTGTTGTAAGCGTTGTCCTGAGGTAATAAAGCTCACCATGTACTTTTGTTTCACTTCAAATTAACTCATCCCCTTCTTTGAATTTAAAACAATATTTTGCATATTTCTTCCTTCATTCAGTGTGGATGGTGACCTTGGAGTAAGTATTACAGCTCCAGGAGGTGCTATAACCTCCGTGCCAAACTGGACCTTAAGAGGGTCACAGCTTATGAATGGAACCTCAATGTCTTCCCCAAATGCCTGTGGAGGAATTGGTAAGTCAACTTAAACCTCTGTTCATTCAATCCAGAAGAGATTTCATGCAAATTGAGTGTTCTTGTTCTGTTTGTTGTTGTAATGCCTCAATATGTCTTACATTTCTTAAGTGTATGTCCAAGGTTTAAAAAGTTTCTATCATCATTATCCCCGTGGCTTGAACTTTTTTGTCATTATCTTTGACAGCATTGATCCTGTCAGGTCTGAAGGCAGAGAAGATTTCCTACACTCCTCACTGCATTCGCAGGGCCTTAGAGAACACTGCTCTCAGTGTTGAGAGGGTAGAGATATTTGCACAGGGTTATGGTCTCATACAGGTATGTGTCATCTGCTAAGCATCCTCTAATGATAGGCTCTTCTGAGTCATCTTATGCAATATTTTTATCTTCAGAGAGGAAAGTCATAAATTGTTGACATTCAGGAAAATATGTGCAGACATTAATCTTTTACTATACATGTACATGACAATGCTCTTTTACCCAACACCACCACACCAAACAATCAGGTATAGCAGGGACCCTGTTATGTCATTATAGCAGTGCTTTCTCTATTTGAAGACACTTGTACATTCCTAGCAAGTTGGAGTTTTAACGATTGAGCTGTTTTGGTATGTTGTCTTGTTACTCACAGGAGCTCAGAGGATTAAGTACAGGTTAAATGTCTTTTGGAATTGTTAATAGAGAAGGTGACTCATTGACCTTAAATAAAGAATGCATCAAATGATTATACCCTGTCAGATGCAGTAATCTTTCACCTTTGACTTTTGACGTATTGCAGGTTGAAAAGGCATTTGAGCATCTTGTAAGCTTCTCTGATTGTCCAACGTGCAATCTAAGGTTCTCCATTTCAACTGGTTCTAAAAGAGGAATCTATATCAGGGGAACAAAACAATCAGAGAAACCTCGAGAATGCAACGTCACCATAGAGCCAAAATATGGAGATGATATCGGTGAGTAGCAATTACTCTGACCCACAGAGGTCTTAGTTTGTTTCATTACAGAAGTACGACCTAAACTGTTGATGCTGTCCAAAATTATTCAGGCCCATTGAAAAATATGGCAGTTTGCTCTTTTGTTAAAACATTTGAACTGGACCGATGGTCAACCCAGGCATACAAAAACTCATATTTCCTTTGCAAAAGCTCATCTAGTCAAAGATTTAAGCTTTTGGTCATCAATTCTATGGTATTGTGGTTGTAAATTCTATGTTACCTGAATTTGGAATGGATATGAATAATTTTGGGCTTAATTGTATGTTGAGCACCACTGACAGTTACACATCAATTTACATTTATTTTTTGATTAACTGATTGATTAACTTGACAGGTGCTCAGGAGAAGATTTCATTCACCATGCAGACAACGCTAGTGTGTGAAGCATCTTGGGTATCTAATCCATCCCATCTAGCGTTAATGAATGCTTCTCGTGCTGTATCTATACGAGTTGATCCGAGAGGGCTTAGTGAAGGGGTTCACTATACTGAGGTATTTATCAGGCAATTACACCATTAAAGCAAAGTGATTCCATCAGTAACAACTTTGACTTACTGTCCTGTTGGTTAATGTATTGGCTTGTTGTGCAACTGATGTTAATGTTATGACCCTTTATGGCTCCTTTAATTAGCATTTTCAGGATAATATAGATTTCAAAATTAAAGCGTTCAAGGTATTTATGGTGAAATGATAAATGAGTTCAAACAAGTATTTCAAACTTTAGTTAGAGTTTGTGTTTTTGAGTTACTGTAATTGTGAACATCGCCTGCAGTAAATCAGCGAGAAATTTTGAACGAAAATGCTGTTTCTTTGCAAACAGGTTCAGTGCTTCGACACAGCTAATCCACACAAAGGACCTTTATTCAGGATACCAATTACTGTAGTAAAGCCACTACAAACAAGCAAACAGTATGAGCTGACTTGGAGTGAGATAGAGTTCAAGCCAGGTCAGATCAGAAGAAGCTTTATTCAGGTACCAGAAGGTGCTACGTGGGCAGGTATGATAGGATTAGACAACTTGCTTGAATCTACTGTGTAGCATTGAGGAATTTCGAATTGGACAAAAGTATTTCCTTAAAGTTTTTTGCTCAATAATTTAAGGATTTTACACATTATGCAAACACATGAATGACCTGTTTGTTTCACACAGATCAGGTTTGCTTTATCTTTTAGGCAGGTTCTAATGTCAGTGAACCAACGGTGGATTGCTGAGTGCAATCTGAATCTAGATCACTGACCCGAAAGCTGGTTTGCTTTATCTTTTAGGCAGGATCTGGTGTCAGTGAACCAACGATGGATTACTGACTGCAATCTACATGTAGATCTGTGTGAAAAAAACTGGCCCTACTTTCCAAATAAACCTTAATGTAATGACAACTACCGGTAGATGTTGCTCAGATTCAAATGGTACATGGAGTCAGTCAGCCATGCTGTTTAGTTTATTATGAGAAGGTGGTTCCTGATTTCAGGGGTTTCCTTTTCACATTAATTTCAACTTCAACTGTTTCTAATGTACACAGATTAATAAATATTGTTTTCTTTTTTACATGAATTTCAGAGTTAACTGTGACATCTCTGGACCCAGAACAAAGTTCTAAAATTGTACTTCACTGCATTCAACTAGAAGATCACATGGCTTATAGAAGCAACGAATTCTACAAATTCTTCCAGCTGCAGGAGTTAGGGCAGTCAACATATCCATTCTCTGTCAGAGGTGGATTAATACTAGATCTGGTTGTTGCTAAGTGGTGGGCAAGCCTTGGCAACACTAAGATCACCTACAGTATATCCTTCCACAGTCTAGACATGAACCAAAAGATGATTCAGATGGTAAGAACCTGTTTTGGGGAACGGACAGATTCCAAGAATTACTTGAAGCTTCCCATGGTGGATGTTAAATGGGTGAAGGTTAACCACATGCTGCTGGGTGCTTTTAAAAATGCAGTGTACACAAACAGGCGATTTTCAAGATTTTCAGTTTTCAAAATTCCAAAGATATGTCATACAAAACTGCTGCAAACTGCTTTTTTCAAAATTTTTCAAAATTTAATCATTCCATTTAATGGACGTTTGCACCCACACGAATGACTGTTTGGTGGCTACTCTAAGCTGACAGGTATCCTTCATTGACTCCTGAATATTTTGGCCAGGCCTGCGTAAAGAGAGCCCAGAGTTGTGAGGTGTTGCGTAATTTCCTTTGTCCCCAGTGAATGCAAGTGGCATCTTTTCAAACAGGGCTGGATTAGCATGCAGCGGGGCTGTGTCACTCATCAATGGGGCTCTGGAGCACTTTTGTCTACAGTGCTAATCTGCGGGCGTGCTATGCCGAAAACAGTGGCATACTGTTTAAAAACGGTGATGGATTACCTTAAAAAAATGCAAGCCGAAAAATGATGGTAATTCCCAGCAGCAGCTCTTTTGTCCCATTTCGGGCACCCCGACTCTGAATATAAACCCATGTTGCTCGGAGTTCCCGGCAGCAAGAGGTTAAGAGGTCAAGAGATACATACAACTGGCTCCTTTTAGAATCAATCCTTTACAAGAGAGATTTGTGTGGTGTAAATCTGCAAATTGTCCATACCGGCAGACAGTCAAAAATGGCCATTATTAATAAGCTTTTACGGAATAACTTATTAAGCCATTATCAGCCAATAAAGAGGTAATCTGCATGTAAAGGAAAATGTATACATGTGAAATTTTGGAATCATTCTTGCTTAAAATGGATTCCTATTACAGCATGCAGCTAATGGTGTCTATCGTTTTGACGTCCGATCTCATTTGAAAATTGAGGAAGTCTCACCAACAATCACCATAAAAAACTGTGTACAACCGCTCAGGTAAGTAAGAATTTCTGTACTTATTTTTCTGTACTTAATTTTCTGTTAGATTGGGTGATGCTATTTTGTTCCAGTTGCATTTTTGGTGAAGAGGTGGTATACATTTCTTATATACAAAACGAACATACCGGTATGTTATCTGTCTATTTACAATTGTTTCACGTTTGCCTAGGCCCAATGATTGTAAGATAAATCCTCTAGGAGCAAGGGATGTTCTTCCTAATGGCAGACAGATATATGAGATAGTCCTAACCTACAACTTCCACCAGGTAGGAATACTTTCATTTTTGCTACCAGAAGTACCAGTACGATTATTTCATGCAACATTTACATATTAGAAAGATATTGGTGATAATAAGGTTTTGATTCCTGACTTGCTGTTTGTGTGGAGTTTGAATCCACACAGTAGCTATCTCATATACATGTAGCTTTAGGCAGCCCAGTTGACCATCTCATTTTCACAGGGAGGTAACCTGCAGTGGGCTGCTTGATTATATTGGCCAGGGACTAACTCCATTAACCCAAGCATATCATTTGGCTTACAGGACTTGGTACTACAAATTACTATGTAGTACTAGTCTGAGCCTGAAGAACGTAGCCCTACAAATTACTACTTCTGGCTAGAGCACTTCCATTGTTACTTGTACAGAGAACAATGAAGTCGTGCATTCATAGTGCCAGGGCACTGTATGGTACCTTGTCTTATCTACTGTATTTTATGGCTTCAGAGATCTACAAGGTCATGTCTTCTTACAAGTGACAACACTGTATGCTACATTTTACCACTAAGTAGTGATTTTTTAGTATTATGTAGGGTTAGGGTTAAGTGACAATTTCCCCCCCCCCCTCCACAAGAGCGTTTATCGCTCAGATTTTTTCTGTAAGATTACAATAATTTAATCATGGATGGTTTTTTGTGTTTGTTGTATTTTGTTAATTCAGAGCAAGACTTCCGAGATTACTCCCAACTGTCCATTACTGAGCGACCTTCTATATGAGTCGGAGTATGAGAGCCAATTGTGGTTGTTGTTTGATAACAACAAGCAGTATATGGGAGCAGGAGATGCTTATCCTAATCAGGTATAAAAGATAACTAAGTTAATAACCATAGTTTAGTCTGCTTGGTCACCATGGTTATCAGAAAACTGGTTAATTGCTTAGTGATGATCTACATTCACCAATCCTATTGAACTCATTCGAGGCCAAATCTCAACTTGTACACACTATCAAACATTAAAAGATGATAAACACGTATTAATTCTTAGAAAAAAACAAATCCCAATCTCATTTGTTTTACTGGCATCGCTGTATGTGTATTTCCACTATAAAAATTTAAAGATTGTTTAAACGCAGCCTTAAGTTTGTTTATGTTGTGTGTGTCACATTTTTCACTTATAGTACACAATCAAACTAGACAAAGGAGACTACACCATTCGGCTTCAAGTACGTCATGAGCACAAAGATCTCCTGGAGAAACTTAAAGACATGGTTATGTTAATAGATCAGAAACTCTCCTCAAGTCTTAATGTGGACTGCTATCAGACCATGTCTAATGCACTCAATGGCAAGAGTAAATTCAACACGGTAACAGTACAATCTGGAGATTCTGTGGCTGTGTTTGTCCCACCGGTATCTGACGACAAACTACCAAAAGGAGCCTCACTGGGTCAAATGTTGACGGGAACTATCACTCTAGCCAAGCATGAACCGGGCAAAACGGTAAGATGGTTGGACTTCATTTGTTTCAGCGATCTCTCATTAGAAAGTCATTGAAGAAATAATGTATCAACATTATTTGATGTGCTGTTGCTGTGTAGCAGTTGTCTGGTTTTTGTTACCGTTGTATAATGTGTTGTTTTGTACTGGATTTGTTTGTGCCAATGTTTGACTTCATGAGGAGCACTTTTTGGTTCATGCTATCTGCCATCATGAAAACTAATGATGTAAATGATGGAAACGAAGGGGGTGTTTTTTTCGTCAACTATGGTGTGACACATTTCCCATGGCATGAATTGTCTGTGATTGTAAACTTTGGGTGGATGTTTCTTGGTAATGGCCTTCAAATCCATAATGCTTTGATCCTAATCATTCTTAATAAATTGAAATGTCTACTGACCTAACCTTTGATTTAATAGTTACATGTACATGTAATTATGTAATCTATAACTGGCAATAATATTTCCAAATTAAACGCATTCAATTAACTGGCCGTTTCCTGCCACTGCAATTGGTCTTGAGTCGTGACCCTTGACTCCCGTATGACCTTTGTGCTGTAGGGTCGGAGAAAGAAGGGTCATATGGCAGGCTGTGTGAGTGATGGAAAGAGAAATCTTGGTCCCAGGCCTGTAAGTTAAGCACTCACATTGCTGTTTGCCAATTAACATTCATTAGAAGATCTGAGCTTCAAGAACAAGAAAATAAAATACCCCAAATGCCTGGCTGGTTTGAGTTGATTGTTGCAAGTTATGTTTTGCAGCCCAAATGAAATCATTTACATACTAACCTAGTTAGCCTTGGTGCATGGCTGTGGTTTGTTGTTGGCTTTACTTTCGTGCAGGTTTCGGTGTTGCATCTGCTTCATGTTCAGGAGTGTGGCATCAATTTTTTTCTAGATTCAAAATTTCTTAAAAGTAAAAATTCCCAATGTTGCATGAATTTTATCAACAAAACAGCACACAGTTTGTTTTATTTCCTCTGTCTCATCTGAAATCGATCTCCTTTTGCTTTGTTGATGTTTAAAACCCTCTTCATTTAGACACCTTTTTCGTAACAGCTCATTCACAAGTTCAGTTGCTTTTTGTAATTTGCGTGACCATTTACATATTTGTTCAAGCAGTTAGTTTTGAGATGATGATTATTCAGTCAAATTTCTTTCCTGCATTTATCAAAACTTTCATCAACTTTTGACGACAAATGTGTGGAGGTTTGGTAGAGGACAAGATGATGTATGACATTTCTGTAGTAGCACAATGCACATACAAAAATAATCTGATTTTGTAAAGCTATGTTTCAAAAAAGATGATCTCTTACTTTTATAGGATTCCTGGGACAATGACTGAGCTCTTTGTGATTTCAATACACTGTATATGAAAATACATTTTGTGTCTTTAGAATTTCAACTTCTCTTTGTGTCATAAGCTAGTCAAAAGGTTTGTGTGTTTTGCTTCAGCATCCAACTGGTTTCTGAAGAAAGATGTTGTGTTGTCACCATTTATACACATTAAGCAGAAGCATCTCCTCATTAGTTGAAAAGAACCATGTTGATGGGGAGTGTCCATTTTGTTAGTAGCGATGCAACCACAACACATGCATTTCGTAGTTGTTCTTGAACTAACATTGCATGGTTCTAAAAATCACTCATTTTTTGCTTTCCTTTTTTCATTGTGCCTCCAGGACAGCTATCCTTTCATCTATGTCCTCACACAGACACCTCACAAGCCTCATGTCACTAAAACAGAAAAAGCCAAAGAAAAAACCAAAGAAGAGGAATTTCAGGAGGCACTGCGAGACTTCAAGATCTCATGGATCACAAAGTAAGAACTGGTTTTTCTAATACTCTATTGGTAGATGATGTAAGCAACAATACTTGGACAGAGACATTTTATCTATTAAAAGCTTTACTAAAAGGTATCCCAAACTCCCAAAAAAATCCAACTTCCTGCAATAAGCCCATTAAGTTTCTGTAATCCTAAAGCGCTACAATATTTGTTGGATTGTGTGATATTTAAAGTACAAGTATATACACATGTAGTTGGGTTTTAGAAGCAGGTACGTGCCGGTACATGTCTTAGCCAGTCAAGACATGAAAATGGAGTGTTGAGACTGATTCACAGAATTCCCCAATTATAGATTATATACAGTATATACTGGTAATGTCATGCTTTTAATAGTGACCATATTGAGTTGAATTGAGTTGAATGGCCATTCAACTCATTTCGGTACAAAACAGTAAGCTAACTAATCAAGGAAAACAGGCTTCACACGTTATGATACCATTTTCACAATTATAAAGTCTTTTACATTTTACCATTTTGAATGTGTAAAAGGTTGGAAAGTGACACTTTGTACCAAGAACTGCTAGCGAGTTACCCCAATCATCTCCCGTTACATGTCACGCAAGTAACAGCCAAGGATTCCCACAAGGTAGGAACCGCATGCACCTCGTAGTGTCGAGATAAACAACTAAAAACTGAGAGGGTCACTTAGTGTCAGGGTAGCTGACAGAAACCATTGCATGAAATGCTGCAGTAACTGTGTAAATGTTTGATATGGAGTTTGAAAGATTCCTTTTTACCTTTTTTTCAGGATCGGAATAAGATGTTGCCTGAGATAGTACAACTTGCTGATAAGGTGGTCTCCCTCATTGACCAGTCGGCATTAGCAAGTTACTTTGCAATGAAGACTGATACAAGACCAGATGCTCAGTCATTCAAGGTGTAAGTTCCAAGTACATGTAAAAATTTTTGCCCAAGTAACTGAAGCACCCTTAAAACTATTAAATAGCAAAGAACATAGCTTCCAAGTTCCAAGATTTGTAAATAATGCACACGGTGTTATGGGACCTACAGTATTCATTGTTGGAGCTTGTGAGACAACATACTCAGAATGTGTATCAATTCACATGTATCACAACCCCCACCGTTAACATAAGCTGATATGCTCTGTCGGGAGACTGAATCATCAACAGTAGCACCAACAGTTTGAAAAATTTGTTCTTTTGCAGTGAGAATGAAAAACTGAAGGCATATTTGATTAACTGCCTGGTCATCAAAGGTTGTGCTCTGGCTGATAGAATACTTGCCATCAGAGCAGAAGGTGAAACCACATCAGAAGAAGAAACAAAACTCCTAGAGCAAATGAATCAAACCTTCAATGATGTACAAAAGTGGGCAGAGTCAGAAGAGAAGAAGGTAGGCACACGGAAGAAGGTACTGTGATTATGGCTAAATTCCAAGCATCACATCCCCTCCTTCATACAACTCTTCCCTACCTGAAATGTGATTTATAATTACTGTGTTACAAGAACACATAACTAGTGCAGGTGTTAAAATCTTTAGTTCTCAACCATCATATTTGCTTCACCAACTCTTTTACCCCAGGTGCTTCCATTTACAGTGAAGTTTGCTCAAGTACGCAACTACTACGGGCGTCAGCTGAAAGGATTAATAAAGCTAAATGATGATTCCAGGCCAAGCAAGGAATCAGACAGGAAAGCTATAGAGGTGATTGTTAACTGTTATTCAGACATATTATAATTAAATTAATTTTGGATTTGCCCTGCCCGACGTGTATTTAAATACTATAAACTCAGTGAGTACCCCCGAAGGCTTGTGAAAAAAAACATAATTACTGAAGCACATTTGTATCTACTTGGAGTTAAATGTACTTAGGCCTTTTGTCACAAGCGTCAAGTCTAATTAGTGAAGTGAATAAAGTATTAAAGCATCAGCACTATTATGATCAATGCACATGATAATAATGACTGTAAAATCACAGCTCAGAGAAGTGATTTTTAATTTTGTTATTCAGTTCACTCTCATTCTTTTACACTGTATACCATTAGTAACAGATTTGACATGCACTCACCTGGTTGTTGTAACAAGGTAAAACTGAATTCTTCAAGATTTCTTGCACAGCCCATTCCAGCATTTGTTTATTCATCTGTGTTCAGTAAAAGCAAAAGGGTTGCACTGCAGTTTTACAAACCAGAACTACTGGTACATGTATCAGATGGAGATACTGAGCGATCAGTTATGTAATGTCAGAATGTTTGTTCAAGAGAGATATGTGCTTGTGGAAGCTGCTGGTAAACATGTATGGAAAGCTATGTTTATAGCACATGCTTTTTTCATTGCAAATTTGTTTCTCAGTGTGTTTGCCTATTTCATGTTTGCCTGTCTTATTTTTCATTGCAGGTTTACAAGAAGCTAGGCTGGGATCACTTGGTGCGTCATACAGAAAACAGCATACCTGTCAAGTACCCTCCTCACTATATCCCATTCTAGGTTTGAATTATACGTTGTTATGCAGACACCTGTCTGTCCATCTAGTATCCTCCCCACTGTGAGCCATTATAAACTTGGTAAATGCATTGAAAAGAGTCAGTGATGCCTCCCACATGCACAGACAAGAAGTCTAACTTCTGGTTTTCTCAAGCAACAGCAAATTGTACTGTCGTTGTCCCATGATTTTGTAGTTTCATACTCTGCTCCTACTTTCCAGCATAATGAGTGCTGAGCGCCAACCCCTGACACTGTGTACTTATTCTTCCAAGTTGCATGCAGAAAAGAAGCTGTTTTTCCAAGAGATACATTCAAGACGTCAAACTCTAGCGCTGCACATACTCTCAGGAGCAGTTCGTTTTCAGAAAGAAAAATCAAGATGGCCCTTTGTATTTGGTAGATTTGTAAGATTCTTCTAGATTCCTTTCTTGTATTTTCCTTTGTAAGTGTAAGTGTAATTTTTTCCCCCAACTTCCTGCTTGTAGTCTGTTCAAGGGGTCTGCTTGATATGCAAGCAAGCTTACTATGCAGTTTGTATCAATTTAAATCAAAGGTCATGGTGTATGAATAATACATTTTTTCTGTTGAATGAGTCAGATCAGTGTCATTTCTAAGCAACTTATTCTTCAACAAAAACTCTGTCTAATCCTTACATCCTGAGAAGTCTGTATTATTGACTCCTTTT
The DNA here is from genome assembly GCF_054643075.1 of Acanthaster planci. Lineage (NCBI taxonomy): Eukaryota > Metazoa > Echinodermata > Asteroidea > Valvatida > Acanthasteridae > Acanthaster > Acanthaster planci. Next base: position 12,542,695 of record NC_141790.1, on the reverse strand, counting down.
AAACAATGTGTAAGATGATACCAGTGAATGATAACCATTACACTCAAAAAAGGGGGACAAATTCTGAGGGGATGTCTAAACTCTGCAAAGACACCACTCTGAGAGATAAAGCTCCTACTACACGTGCATGTATTACATACAACATCGGAGAATTTGAGTGATCTCTTTTGATCATAACAGTACACAGTATACGTTTTATACTGTATTTTATGAAATAGATTATGTGATTGTGATCATTAATGATGTTAATACAATGTCTGAAGTGCTAAATTTGTGAATTTTGACTTAGTGGAGTCCATGTGTCTTAGTGTTTGCATTGTTTAATATCAAGTTGACTTGCAGGCAATTGATGCAAAAACTCATAGTTTTACAAACTCAATGCATATTTCAGCACGTGTGTACATGCACAAAACACAGACTCTGTAATAGTGCCTTTACGCTACGTAAGTACCTCAAATCTCATCCTTGTCAGCAAAGCCACAAAGCTAGTTTTCAGACCATCTGTATTAAGTGAGCAAGAATTCTCATTTTAAAAAGAGGATCATATTGTTTTAATTTTTAGCAGTATTTTTAGTCATTGTAATTCTGTTGGTTGGTACCATTGAAGTCCAATGCTGATTTGATGTATTTTAACTTTGAACCTTACAAAGTATTGGAATGTTGATTTTCAGGTGTTTACTCAAAAATAATTTTACTGTTGAAAATTTGGAAGGTAAACAACAAAAGAGTGAGTTACACAACAAAATTGCTCGGAGATGTTAAAAGATATCAGCAAAAAATCAAACAAAAATACGTCTTGCGTTGTGGCTGTCAAGCCATTTTTACTTAGCAGAATATTTCTATATTCAGTGGCTCAATGGAATGAGTGCCAGGACACTTCCTTGTGATTCATTTCAGAAATTCACAGTCCAGTTGGAAAAGTGACTAGTTAAGGAGAATGTTGCATCTAAAAGAAGAAAACTTTTTCTACCTCAAATGTCATCTAAGTGCATTTTAGTAAGTGTACACGTAAGGCTCCTAAATCAATGTATTTTAACAGCTTTAAAAGGACAGTGTAACTTTCAGAAAAAGAGCTTAAGAATGATGAAATATTCTGTGAAAAGTTGTGGAAAGCAAAGTTGGAACCATTCAGGGATCATTACTATATTCAGAAGAAAATAATGATCACAAAAATGGTCAAGTTTTGTAGAGCAGCATTGGTGTCATACATGTAGTTAAAAAATCTGGTCAGAGCATATTCAGGTAACAGTTGTAACTTTTATAATGAATTTGTAGTGTGGATGTAATAAAAATTGCTTTAGACTATTGGAGATGCATTGCTAGTTTGGGTTGTTTATTTTTTAGTGTGTAACGTATCCATGGTAACAATTAAAACAGATTTTAAAGCAGTTTCTGTATCCTGTATTGTCTCTGCAATGTCTGAACTTCGAAGTGCGCACAATAATTAACATATCAAAACCTTATAAAATAACCTACCTGTGCCAAAAGGTTTTATCCAGCTATTTTATTTCAAAGTCCACATTGAATCAACCTGTAATTGAATGAATTCGGTTTCCTCTACCTGAAGATGTTATTTTTTAGGGTTTGCTACTTATTTAATGGTCACTCTGCACTGATTTTTTTAGTTTTCAACAAGCACCCTCAGATTTAACTTCACAATTTTTTATCACGAGTTGAGAATGTTAAGAACATTGGAGTGGAATATACCTTGTCCTGCAAAAGGCATGGAGAAAGCAGGTGGCAAACAGTGGAGGTCAACATTCCATAGCTTGATGATAAATGAAAACTCCGTTGTGGCTTCTGGCAGATTTGATGGGAAATTATGGATTTTGTACAAGTAAGCATGTCGCGCTCATAGCTAGCTGCCTGCGTTGCAAAATTCCAAACAGCGTTACAGCATGGTTACAGGAAAGTATTTAAATACCATGAGCAACTGAACTTGGTGACCCTGATTTACATATGTAAACACATGCTCAGAACAAAGAAAAAGCGACGTAAATGGAACTGCGCAGGCCCTTAGCAGGGCACGTGATAGCAATGTAGCCAATCAATGTGCTTGGCTAATGGCCACCGCCAAGCTTAGTTTCTGATGCGAGCCATTGACCAGTCTAAATTCATCAGAAAGCCTAGCGTTTTGGGCAGATATTTGTTGTTCTGTCTGAGATCGGGATGTTTTGTTTGACTCTATTTGAAGATCAAATATCAAAGAATAACATATGTGACGTTACAATCATGTAGCTTTATGAATCGACGTAATCTTGCTGTGCAAAGTCATCAATCTGCAGTTGGCACACCAGAACGTGATTCAGTGCGTTAAGACTTACGTTACGTGCATGCATCTACAGCGAAGGTTTCAGATCGGCATCGACATGTTACGGCCAGCTGCTTGAAAGATCGATCTATTTTTTGAAACCCAAATTCAGCCGATCTGTCCATTTTATGTTATACTTGAACCTTCTGAGTTCTTTCTAGCGGTATGACAGACGCTTCAACCACATTGACCAGCCTGTGGGTGGGCGAAGGTGGGTAGTTGACGTGCAGATTTTTGTGTTGACCTTGTGTCGCTTGTGGTTTTTAATTCAGTCGTTGGCATGTGAAGGCGTTTGACGTGAAGGGACATGACGGGTGTTAACCGTCTGGTCGGATCAGGTCCTTTATTTCCTTTCCAGGAGTCAGGGAAAACCTTGATCTTTCTCGTCAGCAATAAGTCTCTTCCTGCCACGTGGTTTTCCCATTAATTGTGTCATTTAAACACGGTTAAGGAAATTTGATGTTAAAATTGTATGATTAGGCCTATGCCTGGTAACTTATCATGCTTTTAAGTTATAGGCCTTGGCCTAGTACTAGTAAATTAAGCATGTTAAACCATAGAAACTAGTATACATGTAGTCCTAGGCCTAATTCCAGACATGCCAGATTTCCCGTTGTTACAAAATTAGGTTTTGGTCATGCAAGTTTAATTTTTCACAGTGGCTTGGGAGATCTACTTCACTTTAGCCTAGGCTTGATTTCTTTCCACCAATTCTAGTGTAGGCCTTAGTATTTGGATTTATGACACTAAACATGTTAACTCCAACAGATGTTGATAACAATTTGTATTCAGATACTGTACAAGCTGAGTTTGATAATGTAACTTTTCAGTGTGATTTGTTTATTGTTCATTCATTATGTGGCACACTAAGTTTAATGGTTAACATCCACATCAGTGTGATCATAGGTGTGATCACTTTAACATGCTTGTACATGTACAGTGTGTTTTACCCCCAGAACTGTAGGGTTCGACGTCCGCTCCGGGGGATGGACTTCAGACCCTCTAGTTCTGGGGGTACAGTCTGACGGTGTGCTCTCAACACCAGGTCAATGAAAATATTTATTTTTCAGACCAGGTCTTACAGGGTTTGTGCACAGGGTTTCAAGCAATGGCTGGATATGTAACTCTTTGAAAAAAAGTCACCTGATCATGCCAAAACCCGGTCTAAAGCCTGAATCCTTTACTTGTTTGATCCCTGTCACCAGAAGATGATCATATTGAAACAGTTTTTCCCTGATCATTTTTGTATTTACCTAACTGCTAGACTGCTTCAAAGTGCAATTTCATTTGCTCCCTTCCTTTACTTGGTAGAATAATTGTTTTAAATAAAAGAATGAAATGTTTTGGCACAATCCTTGTGGTTGAGAGACTAATTTTAAGTCATTTTTCAGAAACCATTTTATTAACTTTCTCAGACTTTGGTATTTGGCTTTTTTGTTCAAAACTGTGCTGCTTCACTTACTGAAAAGCTTGTTAAAGACTCAGACTCACTCTTATAAAGTTTTAGTACGTGACCTTCAACCAACGTTTAATATATTGGAAATACATGTACTATCGTTCACTGTGGAGGCTATTTGATGGGATGGGCTTTGTTTCTTTGCCACACAGCTGGCCATTTAAATACTACAGGCAGCTGACTGCCATACCAGCACACTCCAGTAAATGCTCCTAGACTAGCTTTATTCAATCTTAGGTCAAGCAACCCATGCACAGCTATTCATCATGTGTAGCCTCTACAGTTCAGGCTCCCACAAAATCCCCATTGACCGCAGTGTATGCATGCATGCATGCACAGCTTTCGCCATCTAACAATAGACCCTATCTACTGGGAGCAGGTGCTAGGAAGTACTCATTGAAATATACACTCTGCCTGATATAGGCCTGTACGTGTTCTATACATCTATACGTGTAAGGAAAGACTTTAAACTCTTCTATTTATGGGGGTCGTGCCGTAGGGGATATTTACAAAAGATTCACCAAGAGAAAAAATGTGCATGTACATCCGGTTCACATGAACATTGTCCCCAACTGAGAAATACAACAAAAGAGATCTGCCATCAGCAATTACACACTCCCAGATTTGTCTTGAGCAAATAATGTACATGTAGTCATGTTAGCGCTCGGTCATATTAATAATATTTATCCATAGTAATTGGTATGTGATCTTGTACCATTATAATCATGTCGTTGTACCTAGGAATTCATTTTTTAATGCCACCTGCAGGCCAGCATACCTGTGTACTTTTACTTTGAAGAACATCTGTAACACACATGTACGTGTCCCAGTTCATGTGCTCATACGTACATGTACAGTAAGATGTTATGAACTCACAAGTGTGTATGTCTCTTACATGTACATGTAAACATATCCATGTATGCATGTACGTCCCGATACGTTCCTCTTTGATTCAGAATTTCAGTGTACATGTACCTCCATACTTCATGAATTTTTTCTGATGATTCAAATGAAGGGTGTTAATAAATGTATTGTATGTACCATTGTGCAGGGAAACTTTCATGGAGGATTTCTTCTCAGGGGAGGCTTGTGAACGTATTGTTTGATTGTATCATAGGCACGGCTCCTTTCTATGTACAATTGTAAAGAGTGTTTTGGATCAATACTGTTTCACTGTTGTATCAAGCGCACTTCGTCTGTTCTCTTACCACTATGAATGCACTTACTGAATTGGTGCCTCTATACTAACAGCATTCAGTGAATGTAGACATGATGGTATTCATGTTTAGGAAACATGTCATTGTTGCTTGTGCAGTGGATGAAGGAGGTAAAATTTTATGCTTGGTGTTGTGGCTGCATTTATATGATAGTATAAAGCTTAGGATGTGAATGATTTATTATGATAACCAGACAGGAAGAGATATAACAACTGGCCCAATTTATTTCCTCCCAAAAAGGCGTCCTTGAGATTTGGAAGTTGAGTTCCCTTTTTGGACACAATCACCCCCCCCAAAAAAAAGAATACAAATGTATACAGGGGAAGGGTTCCAAATGAAATATTTCCCACTTTTCTTGAAAATAACTGAAGACAGATTTGTGATTTTAAAAATCGCTGGATGGGTTTACATGTACATGTATACAGGCCCAAGGATGACTTAGAAAAATTTTTTGGCTAAGGCACTGGGGTAGAGTGGTAGGCATAACTTGGATGTGCCTATTAAAAGAGACCAGAGAGTTTTGGTAACACTCTGTGTTTAGTTATGGTTAACCCTAACACTCCTCAGTCCTCCAACAGGTGAATAATAATAAAGCATTTAATTATAATAAAGCATTTGGGGAACTCGCTCGGCAACACAATATCCAGTCACATTTTTACGCAGACGATACCCAGCTGTGTACTTCATTCAGTCCCATCCTTGAGGATGATGATACAAAGATGCTTGATTCTCTCATCACATGCTTGCACGACAAGGATTGAGGAGTGTTAGGGTTAATATTAGGACAGACTTCTTCAGCCAAAATTTTCTGTGAACTGGTCAAATCAACATACACAGCCCAGCAGATTATGGTTCGTAACCAGCCAGTACTTGCGAAAACAGGTACATGTACATGCCTGTCCCCAGCTCCATGCCACCTGTTGTGGTCCATTGCATTACCCAGTATACTAAACCTTGACATTTTTGATCAAACAAACTGACATAACACAACTCCCTTCTCCTCAGCAGAAAGTGTCAGGAGCAGAAGCCATCAGTATCTAGACTCATCCTACCCTGTAATCCAGAGTTATGACCTTGTCTTGGTCCTACCTCATTTCCTTTTTCCCTTGCTGTATGCTTACCTTAGACAAAACTGTTGGATTTCTCGCAAAAACAAACTCAGTTACCCTGAATTTGTTTGGTACCATATTCAGACTTACGCCATATGGATCAACTGTACAATTGTCTTAAATGCTCTGTAACTTAATTTGACTTACAGTGAGGTCAGCATGTAATATTTCATACAAAAAACAATACACATACTTACCCTTATACAATGTGTTGCATAAAAAAATTGAGAAAAACAAAATAAAATTTGGTCTGATTTCTTGTCCAATTTGTTTGTAAATGTATGTTTCAGGTACAAGCAGTCCATTGAAGAGTGCCCCAACAACTCCATCTAAGGCAGCAGGCAAAGACACTGTCCATGCTGACATAGCCAACTTCTTCAAAGAAGCTAATATAGAGGAGATCGCAAAGGAGGTTTGTAACTCAACTATAATGTTACAGATTGTCAATTACATGTATACATTTGAAAAAGTAAGAATTGGGTAGTGGGTGTCCACTATCCAGGTTGATTCTATGACTGATACTAAACACAATGTCTGTTTCCTTACATTTTGGTTAGATCCATTTCTTTACTCTATGGCCAGAGTGAGCATAGAATTTGTGACAAGTTGAAGTGACGTGAATTTTGATTTGATTTGATTTGATTTATTCACTATTTCCACAAAATATAATTACAAAAAATAAATTAAAGAAAAGCAAACTCAAAGATTCCCAAAAGTGGAATAGTAGAGATAACGCAAAAAAGTTAGATTAACTGTTTTCCATTGCAGTCCCATGTACATGTAAATGTAGTGTACTTGTGCTGTTTTCTTGGTACAAGCCAAGAGGGAAAGCATTTTTTTCTATTTAAGAGGTCTAGTTACCAAGAATGTGTGCACCATGCCGTGAAATACAGCCTGTCTAGCTGTTCAACATTGTACTGGCATGCAGACAGCTTGACTTTTTCCTCCTTTTTTTCATGTGAAATACTTGTGCATGTAATTCCAAACAATGAATCCTTAAAGCGGGGGTGTGTTGACTGAACTTGGGTAGGCTAGTTTCATTTTTAGACATTGACATATTGTCACCCCTGAAGGCTGAACAAAGCCTTCATTCCCTGTAACACTAGAAGTTAGAACCAGGATGTTAAATACACACACTAGTCATGGGCATTAGAACCCATGTCTTTCTATTAGTGTATGCATGATTGTAAATAATAACCTTATTCTTAATTTTTTTTTTATTTATTAACATGCTGTTTTTACAAACCCCACCATTGGAGGTTTGGTATTTGAAAATGCCAGTAGTTCAACTGTGATTATTTTTATTGTGTACATGAATATTTTACTCTTCAACCACCTCAAGTTATTACATTTCTCTTGAGACAGTGATATTTATTATAGTTATAAATTATTACCACCCCCTTATTTGCATGTCATATGTTTTGGGTTGGTTAATACGCAGCTACTAGAAATTTTGATTCAAATCATTTGCGTGACAGGTTATATTTACTTTGTCAACAGTTGCGTGATCCATACAAAAAGTCTCTCCAAACCACCTCTGATTTGCATAGTCATCGATTGGCTTTGCTCCTAATGCTGTATACAAGGTTATAACAGAACAATCATGCAAATAAATTCAACCTTGAGACCAGTAGATATAAATGGGATCACTGCCGGAATTATTGACCTGCTGCAGAAGCTAACCTCAAAAAAAGTCCCATTGCTCATACAGAATTTTCCTTTCAAGTGCCTTGTGCACTAGGGCCCTATCCAAACACATGTTAAGTGGACAAAGAAACTTGTATAGATCTGCACATTCCACTGTAGTCGAATGGACCTTATACAAGTATACTGTGTGGAGTGTTGGGGATCAAAGCCCATCCTATGACCTTAGGCATGGCATGTGTGGTGTGTGTATGCATAAAATCCCCTGTGTACCAATATCCTCTAGCAACCACACAGTGTCATATTACATAATAAGCAATGTAGTGCTATGTATGCAGTACTCCATGTAGTCTGATGACCCCTTTAGTCCCCAGTTGACCCCATGGCATTCCTGCTACAAGTATAACTCCTGATCAAGCAGACTACATGTGCCATACCACAAGTTTGCCTGAGTCACTGTACATGTAAGGAACACTTTGAATACCTTCAAAATTTTATTGTCTATTTGTCACTGAATTTAAACATTCAATCAGTGATTTAAAAAGTTGCCAATAATTGCTTTTATTCAGCATGGTTTTTGTCCTGTGGTCTTGAACCTTGAGGAATGCAGATCAATATTGGTTTACATGTAAAAAATTTTCCAACACACACTGTGTGTGTACATGTCCTTGTTCATAGCTTATGCATGTAATGCATTGGTATACTCCTGAAGATAAACAAAAGTGTCACCTCTAATACTTCTTGACATTTGCTTTCAATCTGAAGAAGATCTTGTCCGACTTATTCATCTACATGTAGTCCTGTGCCGTTACATGTAAGACCACGCTTTAAGTTGTACACGTAATAGCACGTGTACCAATACAGGTGTATGTAATTGTTCCAGTTCATTCAGCATCATTTTGCTAAAACAGTGTTTAAATTAAAGATCTGCACAGAAATTTACGTATCATGAATTGTTGATACTGATTACAACTTTCTGTTGCTGTTCACATTTCTTTTAATTTTAAAATTGTAAACCATGAAAACCTGCAAATGTAAGTAATTCCTTTGTGTTGCTAACCCACAAATATGCCTGTGTTTGTGTTCATTTGTATTGCTACGTGGACATGTGTGGTAAAGGAGAATAAATGAAAAATGGAAATCTCATCACAACGTGTACCAGTACACATGTACATCAAGGAATGGGACACCAGGCACTCGTGCAATCCAGAAATGATGTACATGTACAGGTACTGATATATGTATACATGTGTACATGTTCACGTGTACACAACAGTTGAGGAAGAAAGTCATTCTGTGCTGGTAGACATTCAAGTACAGTACTTGTTAACATAGCACCATAAGTAAATACCATTGCCAGCATAGATCTAAGGTTTGCCATGTCAACTTGTCTAGGTCAGAGGTTACTTTATAAAGCATCTTTATCGTTTTCCTAATACTACTTAAAGCTTTGACATGTTGCATGGTTTGATAAGGTTTTTAACAAAGGTGTTTTAAAATTTCTGGGGAAAATCCAAATTAAGCCCACATATTAAATTAACAGGTCAAAAGAGTTGACTGGAAGATCTGCTTCATAGATTCATTGTTGCTAGATTTTCAGTTCTCATACATGCACATGTATGGTACATGCACACTGGAGTTAAACAGCATGGGCATACATGTACATTGTATGTACAGAACACATGTTGCTGATGTATAGCGCTGTACATACATACATTGTAGGCTTACATGTTCTTGTAGGACAGTGCATTGTTTATTACATGTATGATCTACATGTACATTCAAGGATAATATTTTATGTGTGTACATGTATAACAAGCATGCTCATTTGGGTTGTTTCCTGTGTAATACCAGTAAATGTCCTCATCTGGACATATGTACGACTGCAAGTACATGCCTAGATACTGTGCATGTACAAGTACATGCCTAGATACTGTACAAGTACATGTACATGTACAATAAGACAAGCTTTTTGTGTTACTCATAGTATTCATAACAGTGTGCTTCTCAATATCTAAACCTCATTGTCTTGTTGGCTGACACAGATCTGTACAGTGCTGACTTCTGTGTACATGTAATTATCACAGCAGGGAAATATTGCTATACACTTACATCATAAGTGAGAGCCTTTGCAGTCCTGTGCAGAAGACAAGAATTTGTAGATACTGATGAGTTGTGTGTGTTTTTGTCTTATAGGCTGGAGTTCTTGATACAAATGGAAGTTTGACTGCCACAAAAGAACAGAATACACAGCCTGTACAGCAGAGAGGTAAGCAACTATCGTGTCTATGGTTTTTTGTCGAAGTGTAAGCCACTTTTGATGTATTGACTAATGCATAATGCAAAGAGCACCACTTTGTTACCTTCATCTGTAGAGGAAACATTTCTCTGCGTACTATTGTGAAAGATCTATAGTAACAGATTTTGCATGCATATTGTAATGGATGTGGTGCTTTACCGTGCTGAATCCACCAGAATCAAACTGCTACACTGATATTTTTTCCTTGTTGCATAAAGTATGCACTACAGGGTTCTATTGGGATCACTCATATGTTTGTTCTTTTTAGTGAAATTATGAATACATAGTTTCATTGTATATTGAATGATGTTATCGTTCTTTGTAGTTTTTGTGTGTAGCTACTGCATTCCCCTTTGACACCCAGAAGAGTATACCAGTCACCAAATAAAAATCCATTGATTTTATTGTCCCACAGTTTTTCCAGTCCTTCAACTTATGACATCACCAAGGCCATCCCCGCTGAAGATTGGTGGCACGCAGATCCTACCCAAGACAATACAAGTAGTCAACTCGACCACAGGCACACCTGTGGTAAGTAATTGACCTATTGCATTAGAATCACGTCAGTACAGCTAATGCAGTTTTGTCCAATCTGTTCCAAACAAGAACAAGAGAGGTCGTGTTTTTACATGGAAACCATAGTCCTTTGATCAGAGCTCACTACGTAGGTGCACAAGTTTCAGCGCATTTGGCATAGGGTGTGCTGAGTACGTGCAACCAATTTATGTTGGAATGAATGGCCATCGCATGTGCGCCAGGCATGTGTATGAGTCCTGTAGGAAAAATTCCCACCAACCTGTCTTTTTACTCATTAGGGTGCACTTTAACTCAGGGCAGCTTAATATACAAACTAGATGCGGGACACGAAACAGCTGAGAAAAACAAAATACAACTTTCAAAATTCTGTGGAGTTTGTTTATGGGGCATGGCTAATTTGGGAACAGTAATAGAGGGCAAGTTGGATCAAGGACCATAGTTAACCATAGTTAGGCTAACTCTGATCGAACGCAGGCTAGTTAACAATGGACTTGTCTAGTCAACTATTCGCGACCAGCCTATCGAGGTTGGTCACATTGTTGGTTGCCATAAACCATTTTTAATAGCACAGTGCAGAAAGGACCTGTTATAAGAAAAATGCCGGAAAGACAGTATGTCAGTAGTAAACAACCATTTTCACTTTTATTTTTGCTATTTTGCCCTTGCTGTGGCCACCTTTTCTCCCCTTTGGCCTAATGACCTGACAACAGTTGAGGAGGGTCGTTCACACTTCAACTTCACTGCACTTGCGCTAGGTACAATGTACTTCACGAACTAACCACTAGTTAACTAGTGGTCCTTGATGGAACTTGCCCAGGCCTGTTGATAGAGCGGGTGGCAAAACGAGGCCAAATTGTAATCCAGTTTTATTACAAATGCCACTTCTGTATCATACTAGAACTTACTATGCTTTCATGTGTTCATATAATTTTGACAGACCCTGATTGCTGAGCCAAGGAACATACTCCAGTCAAGTCCTAATGTAATCACTGCATCCCTGGTACAGTCCCAGTCACCATCATGGAGCGGGTATGATATTTTTTCTCCAAGGGAAACATGTCAGAACTTTAAATGCTTTGAGTAGTCCACTGAGAACAGTTTCTATTTAAGTTGGAGCGTAGGATATTCTATTGAGAATGTGAATCTGAGCATTTACAAGTCAGAGTATTAGACTTTCTCCAAACACTTCAGCAAGAATCTTAAAAATTTTTGTACACGTACTGTGAAAATCATTAGGAAGGTTCTTGCATTTAGACTCAAGACAAATAAACTGGAAATGTGAGTGCGCTCGCAGTCATTAGTTACTATTTCACCAGAGCCATATCCTTTCTGTTCTCAGGAAAAAGAGATCACATGACTATGCCAGCTCAGACTACGGAGACAGCAGCACGAAGAGAAAGAAACGGGAAAAAGAAAGCAAGGGACTTCGTCACTTCTCCATGAAAGTCTGCGAGAAAGTTCAGAAGAAAGGCGTAACATCCTACAATGAAGTCGCCGATGAGTTGGTCCGAGAGTTCAGTATGCCACCACATCAAGCACAGCTATCGGCACATGATCAGGTTAGCAAAATGGTTTTATTGGTACAAGATCTAATGATTTATGTATCAATAGTGTACAGTTAGCAGGTGTGCTGTGATGGCAAATTAAGACAACACAAAGAAAAAGGGGGAGGACCTTTTCAGTATGCCATAAGAAGTGAAAATAATTCAATTCTCATAGTCCAGTTAATACATTTTTATTTTTGACTAACAGCTGCAGTATGATCAAAAGAATATTCGGAGGCGAGTCTATGATGCCTTGAATGTTCTAATGGCGATGAATATCATCTCCAAGGAGAAGAAGGAGATTCGATGGATTGGTCTGCCTACAAACTCTGCTCAAGAATGCGCTAACCTGGAGGTCCAAAAGAAAGAGAGAGAAGATAGGATAAGGCAGAAGACCAGTCAACTACAAGAACTTATTCTTCAAGTAAGTGGACAGAATTACGTTTGTGTGTCAGTTTGGTCAAGTCCCATTTACAATCAAAGTGTAAGTGAATGAGATTTGAACAAAATCTCACCGTGGACATTTTCTTACACAATGTATAGAATTTGTGCTGCTGACTCTAAGGGATAACTGCTTCTCAGATTGACGTATTCCTAAAGATTCTTCAAGACAGTTGCTACTGTAAACCTTTTTTCCCTGGACACTTTTTACGTCTTGTTACGTAAATTGTTGCTTAGTTGCCAGTGAGCTCTAGATTGCCCGGTTTTTGTGCTCTCTTCTAATGCTGTTTCTAAAATTTTGATTTCTGTTGACTACTCTCAGCAAATAGCCTTCAAGAATCTGGTCCAGAGGAATAAGAGGTTAGAGGAATCAGGAGTGGGCCCTCCTACCAGCAATTCTGCCATTCATCTGCCTTATATAATTGTTAATACAAGCAAGAAGACAGTCATTGACTGCAGTATCTCCAATGACAAGTAAGTAGGTTATTGTGTCAGATGTGTCAAGCTATCAAGACTTTACTTTAGTCCTGTGGTGTAAGCTAGGGATGCATATAGGAGAATGTCAGTCACATTTAAGGTGCATAATTTATTGAGTACAGTACGCATCTACTTGAAAGTTACTTAGCCAGAAATTGTTATCCTGTGTAACTAATGTGAGATGTTTGACTGCAAGCCGTATGCATTTTGTGTGACAAGTTAGCATACACATTCAGCAGCACTTGTTTGTTGCCCATGTTACCATCATCTTCTGTGCAGTGTATGCTAACTTGTCACAGTACAAATGTCACCTGCTGGTCAACAATGCAATGTTACTCGTTCAACCATGATATTGAGCGCATGATCAAGGTGTCATTGAAAAGAAGACACTTAGGCCTTTCTGGAAATGTATAATGCTTACTTAAGGCATCTGCAGTTTTCCTATGATTTATGGTTGATTTTGGATTCCTCTATTTTGATACACCTTGTATAAACCAACTGTGACACTGTCACATATAAATTTTTGTTTCTCATTTCACTACAGGTTTGAGTATCTGTTTAATTTTGACAACACCTTTGAGATTCATGATGATATTGAAGTTTTGAAGCGCATGGGGATGGCGTTTGGCCTGGAGAAAGGACAGTGTAGTAGTAGTGACTTGGAGAAAGCCAGGACTATGGTACCAAAAGCACTAGAGCAATACGTACTGGGTAAGTCATCACACTCTCTGGACATCAAATTAAAATGACTAAGCAGTGACATTCATATTTTTTGTTCATAGTCATTACCTATCTCCTGGCTTCTCACTGGATCTGACAGATTTCAATAATGGCAATAACTCCAACAGCCCTCAGCACTCACTTCTAATGCCCAGATCAACCAGATCCAACAACTCAATATGTTGTTGATGTCTGAAGTATTTCACCTGTTTTTGCCATTCTCAGCAAGAATTAGTACTCGTCTAAGCCATTTAAAGCAGAACAAGTTGTCCTTTTTTTATGACTTTTACTTTCTCAGAAATGGCTGACAGAGACAGAGCCACAACCTCAAGTACATCAATCAGGGCGGGACCTAGTGGAATCCACACCCATGCCTCATCTACCCATGCTCAAGCCACGCCTTCAAGCTCCAAGGCATACCATCGTAACCCACAGTTGTCACCACTAGCTACACCATTATCACAGACTGATGAAGAAGTTGCCATGGCTGTAGAGGGTATTGGCTCAGCCTCTCAAAGCTCAAGCCTAGGGTCGTTTTCTGATGCAGGACCATCACGTGGAGCAACTGACACCCCCTCGTCACTCATGGACAGTGGCTCTGATTCAGAGTCAGAGATAGATGTATAAGAAAACAGAAAATGTTCAAGAATGGATATTTATTATGCAAGACTCACTTGTGGTATGTGCTTAATGTACACAGTCTTGTTCATGACTGCTTTGCTTTGAAGCTCACAAAATTGGGACTAAGTTAAAGTGGGAATGTTGACCAAAGTTGAAGCTTGGCGGCTTACCAGGAAATAGGTGTGTGTTGTGCTGTTATGTTCATGTATCTACTTGTATATGATTGCCAGTCAGGGAGCTCCATTGTTTGTTAGAGACATCGGAATTAGAAAACACTTTTGGTCTATTTCACAATTTTAAAGTGCATGCTGAACCCTAGGTATTGAAAAAAGATTTACTGAGTTTGCTCTGATTGGTTTAAGTGTTCCATGTATCTTTTCTCATTTCATCAAGCCGTCAGTTTCTTCTTTACAGTTAGATGTTTCTAGCTGTTGACTGTTGGATACAAGGATTGAATCCGTATTGAAGACTCCTTTCAGATTCGTAAATTACACATGGATGCTGTTTTGTTCTTTATGTAGTCATGGTGTGCCGTTGAGATATTTGTATCATGAATATATCTACCTATGTTTTGGTTACGTAATCATGTTTGCTTTTTACTGAAATTCTTAATTGTTCAGGATGGGACTGCAGTGTGTTCACAGGAAGTATGGTTTTGCTGTAACCAATAATTAATGCAAATCACTGTACAAGTCTCCAATACGGGAACCTCATGCATGGCTTCAGTACTGTGACAGATAACATGGAGATACGTTAACTGGTCTTCCTAACAGGTTATAGTTGCTTGTACGCTCAAACTGTGTAATGCTTCCGCAAAAAGCCGTGTTTAGTTACAGAAAAAATGGATATCGAGTGTATGCATGCTGGTACCTATGCCATCTATTTGTCACATTGCAGCTTTTATCTTTATTCCATCCTTTGTTTGGCATTTGGTTTGGATTTGTAACAGATAATGCAGACGTTGCTATACAATGTTTCTCCAAATACCCTCCAATCCCAACAACAATCAGTGTCTTTGCTTTGAAGCTGCAAAAGAGTTCATTCCGAAATCCGGTTGTAGTCTGTGTGTTGTTTTAGATATGTTTGTATTATTTGACTTATTCTGTATCAAATATATGCTTTTGCCAGAACATTATGTAACATCTAGAAATGCTGGCCATTTGTCCAACATCCATCATTTTGAATCATACTAAAGTGAGCAACCACATTGCAACTTACTCTGTATCAGTTTTTATCATGACAGTAAAGGAACATTCAGATTTGAATCAGGAAAGTTTTATTGTTCACATTTTGTGACAGGTTTCCAATCGTGTGCTCAGGGTAGAAATATCTCCATCCTGTGTCGTGGTTGGCAAAACTAAACAGACATTTGTTTGAAATGAGGTTGAGTGTATGACAGTAAAATACAAGGATAGTGAGACAGAATTTTAATGATTTTTTGCACAGCTTTTTGTAATATAATGCATAAAATCGGCAAATTGTTGCCATCTGACACTGTGGAATGTATACAATTTATGTTTTAGTCTGTGAGGAGTTTTAGAATGTAATGCAAACATGGAGAGATGCCTGATCAATCTAATCTCTTGTCCATAGGAGTGCTTTTCTAAACTGATGTGCATACGGACAGTTAGTTGAAAAGCCTCCTCAGAGATAATATGAACAATGCTCGACAGTGTTGCAGTCAATTGCTTCATCGCAAAAGATATGTGTTTTACCTGTAGCATTTTGGAAACAGCTGTTAAAAATGCTATATTTTTACTATTAAACCTAGTGTGAAAAGGGTGGCAGAATTAGTTTACACAGGAAAAGTGCATTGTTAATGTTCGGTTGCCATTTCTTTTCATTTATCTGTCATAAAAATACATAAAGGATATGAGAAATTGAAAGTGAGGAACTCATTTGACTAAAATGTGAATAGAAACGTCGTTGGTTTTGAGATAAGACATGTAGAAATGCAGCTTTTTCATCGAAACGGGTCGCATTCAAAGAAAGGTTTAGCTAGTTTACAGTAAAATGTAGACTAACTTCAGAATTTGAGAGCAGTTTGTCAAAGTGTACAAAAACTTTTTGTTTGAATATTATGAACTATAAATAGCTCAGTCTAGTAAGAATACACAACTATAGCGAGAGTGGAATGTGTGAGAGAAGCATTTTAAAACTCTTTTGATCCAATGTGAATGGGAAAAAAATGTGTACTGGTTTGGAAAAGTAAACTTGCTATTGGGTAGTTTACCTAAACCCTTCAAATAATTCAAAGTGATTTTTAATGGATATTATATACTTCCATTGTACATACACACTGTCGATCTTTACAGAGTTTTTCTTTGTGAAATGTAACAGTTTTGAGTAAGGGACAGTTAGGGTGAAGCCATGAATGTCTTGAAATCTTTCAGATTAAGATACAAAATATATATTATGAAGGCTTATAATCTGATCTGGTTTGTAAGGTTTTACACTCTTATTAAACTATGGTGTTCCCAATGCTTACCTTATTTCTTGTGTTTTGTTTTGTCTTCAAGTTTGAATTTAGGGGCTTCTACTAATGAAGAGTATTTCCATGAATTACAGACTACCTATACTTTTTGAAAGATTTTCTTATAAATCGTCTTCAAGTTAAAGTTCACAATTTTTTATGATAGTACATGCTTAATGTTTACATTTTGATAAAGTCAAAAAAAGTTTATTGCATTTTATTTTCTTCAAAGTGTCAAATACCAAGTTTTAGAGTGATGAAATTTTAATGTTTTTATTTGTTGTTGAAATACTTCCAAATGTATCTTTAAACAAGGAGGAAAAACTACTTTTTTCTCAACCCAGAACAATGAAAACTTAAAGGATAATCCTTATTTGTGGTACTCGATGCTGTTCTGAAAAGTAAGCAAAAAAAAAAAAATGCTGTGGCAAAAATCGGCCAGGTTCAATTTAGACTAAGATTATGGTGTTCCCACAATTAAGGTTCGCAAGTAAAATACCAACACAATCTGCATATCAAAGACATTGACAGCTGGCGATTTCACTGACGACGAATAATCTAAGAGATGAAATACACAAGTGATAATTGCCAAAAAATGACAAGTCATACATCAACTTTGAACAGTAAAGCATGACTTTGACGCAAGCCAGATCGTGGTGTCACTGGACCTCATTCCAATGAACATTTGTCTGACAAGATTACCCCCCCCCCAAAAAAAAACCAAATTTAAAAAAAAAATAAACACAGTTGGGTTTCGGTCCTGGAATTTTAACTGCCCTTAATCGCAACTGCAGTCTAACGCTGATGTTGCAAACCTTTGTCTCTATTCGATCTTTGTTACAGCCAACTCAGATTCCTATAGAAACCACAAAATGATGCCAACAGGTGGTAACCAACATGTGGTGTAGATTTCTGTCTGGGCACCCATTACTTCTATCTTCATTTGTATAGTCGAATACAAACCCAACATTTAGGTTTACAATGACTCAAACTAAAGTTTAAATTAAAAGGCACTAATTTTCTTATGCAAGTTTCGAATTTAACAATGACCAAAATTCATCAGTAAAGTATTTGAATGACCTTAGTAAAAATCTTTATAACAAAGAAACCATGACATTAATGACTTTGAATACCAAACAAAGAAATGAAAAAGTATGAAAATAGCTTATCTTGCTTGGACTGTTTTGCCCACTTCCAAGAGTATCACATTATTAAAAACAAAAATTCTTTTTTTCACTTTGACCAGTGAAACAAGCTGCCATGTGTACATTTAATACCAGGAAAGTGGAATTTCCATCAGTCTGATATGAAATGTACATGGACGCTCACATCATCCATCAATCAGCCTAGGAGTTTTATGTTTATTTCACCCACCAAGTATTGAATTCACCGACCCCAGAAGGTACATGTACTTAGGTCTTGATTCCAATCTCAATGTGTACTTCTTTATAACCTATAAATAACTACAGGTGGTCAATATAAAATGGACCATCACACAAAATCACCTTGCTTTGACGTACAAAGATATTTGTGAAGGTGGGCAGATCAGGGTGATGACCAAATATTGAAGACGGAACAATAAGGAGCAGTGGTGCATTAGTGTCAATCAGTGTTCATTTCAACCAGCCCCTGAGCAATTATTTATACTAAACCTAAATTTTCACTCATGGAAAGTGAAATTTGAAATTAAAACCACCTCCTCCACTTCCAAAAGGATTGAATCCACCTCCAAATGGATTCCCCCAATGTTGATTTCTCTTCTGTTGCTCCTCTGGATCTAAGGGATCCTCCCCTTGATCAAATTGCTGACGTTTCTCTACCAAAAAACAGATTTTAAGAGTTTTGTCATTACTGCCTCTTCAAATAACTAAACTTCGTGTGTAATCCAAACACAACCTGTAATTAACTTTGACCTACCTGGATCTGTTAGTACTTCTTTAGCTGCTGCTATATCCATAAACATTTTGGATGCTTTTTCTTTGGCTACTCCATCTTCGTGTTTATCTGGATGCCACTGCTGCGCTAGCTTCCTATAAGCTTTCAGAATTTCTCTCTTTTTTGCAGTTCTATTTCAAAAGATCAAAGAAATACACTCAGATTACAAAAGCCAATAATTTTTAACATCAAACTGCCTTTTTTTGTGAAAAGCTTCAATTTGAGCGTAAAATAATTGACAAATGAGGAAAATAAGAGTATTTGATAAAAAGTGTGGGAAAATAATGACATATTCCATATTTTCCTGCAACATTTTTTTGAAACATATACTGGCATTATGCGGCCTTCCTTTCAACGCTTTTTCATAATTCATTTCACTATTTATTCATACTCAAAATTAAAATTGTTGACTGCTGCACCTGTTAGTCCTGTACCAGCAATGACATCCAATTTATGAATACTAAAAGTCAGTAAGTTGTCTAAATACACCACAATGATGGAAAGAAGCAAATAGATAACTGTACTGTCAAAAGACAAAAAAATGGTACAGCATTGTACAGATGCAGAATGACTTAAGTTTTATGTAGTTCATAATTACCTTTTAACTCCTAATATCTTGTAATAGTCTCTTTTCTGTGATTGCTTCAGTAATTTCTGTGCTTTATTGAGACCATCTTGTGTTCTTTGGCTATCCTCAAGCTCGTTTGCTCTCCTAAAATCTTCCAAAGCTGGAATAAAAGATATTCAATGACATAACTAAGATTTTCCTTCTGGTAACAAAATTTATTTAGTCCAGTTTAATCACTTCTCCCTTGCTAAGAACTCAGAACCTGATCTGCTTGAAATATCCAACAATTTCAAGAAAGCCAACAGAACGTTCCAGATACCAGACAAATTGAAACATGGAGTTCCA
The DNA here is from genome assembly GCF_054643075.1 of Acanthaster planci. Classification (NCBI taxonomy): domain Eukaryota; kingdom Metazoa; phylum Echinodermata; class Asteroidea; order Valvatida; family Acanthasteridae; genus Acanthaster; species Acanthaster planci. The sequence continues at coordinate 12,522,998 of NC_141790.1, read as the reverse complement.
CAAAAAGTATAGGTGGATAACTCTACAGTGTTGAATCCTTGAAATGCAGGAGAGATCCTTTTTGGATTTTCATGAATTGGAGCAGGATTGACATTTTTGTATTATTTATTGAGATAAATGTGTGATTACCACTTTTATCCCAGGCCATATGCTCTTTCAAACATCAACACTAACTCTTTCACTTTGGTCCAATATTTCCACATAATAATTTTACGTTAGTGTATTATAGTGTCACAAGTGTTGTAAACTCAAGGCAAAACCTACCTTTGTCATACATTTCATCGAGAAGATATGCCTCTCCTCTGTCAAGTAAAACATCAACATTATCACTCTCTCGTTCTAAGACCTCATTACAGATTTTATAAGCTTGTGCTGTGTTTTGCATCTGCAACGATCAAATTTAAATAAAGAAATATATACAGTGTTTAACTCCAAGGTGAAAGTAAAAAATTTCAGCAAGAGACAAGGTAATTGTTATAAAACTGTTCTTTTAAGGAAATTAAGGAATCAAGGTGACATTTCTTCTATGTGGTGTGGGCAACCAGTAATAATTAAACCCATGACATTGAGTGTACTGTTCTAAGTGTACAAAAAAATAACTGGCTCATTTCTGACAATTTTATGTAACTTTTCCATATCAATGAAGGCAGTGAGTCTCAAAACCTGTTCAACATTTACCTCTTTCACTCACCTTGGTATAGCAATGGCATATTTTTGCCTTACTTCTTGAGTGGTACACATAAGCATCTTCAGGTTCTGTTTCCATCGTTTGATGATATCTTTGGATTGCTTCATCATATCTAGAGGCAGGAACAAAAGAATTTTATATCACATAAACAATACTAGAATTATATTCCTTTAGTCATCCTGTTTGAGATTAATATATCACTTCTGAATGTTCAACTCACCTCTCTTCATTGATCAAGTTTTGACCTTGTGTGTACTGTCTGTCAAGCTTCTTGACTTTTTTGTAATGAGCGTAACAATCTTTGTGATCCTGATCCAGCTTCAAGCACTCCCGTATGGAACTGTCAGGAAGAAAACAAAACAGGACAAAGTCTACTTTTGGCAAGATTAACCAGACGCTTAAGGGGCAACAAGACTCTTTGTAATTAGAAGTGCACATTGGGATCAGGTGAAAGAGTAACTACGAAGTGAACTTTGCTATATTGTTATCAATATTTAGAGGTTGTGAGTACAACATGAACTGGCAAAAGCATGTTCAAAGAAGTTTAATATCAGTAGTATCACAAACAGCACAGGACTTTGTTAAAATGGTAACACATTTTTATTAATAAGTGTGACAGAAAACTGAATTTGTAAAACTACTGATAAATGAACGAAATTTAAAGTGAACTACAAAAGGCAGTGCTAAATGAGAAATTTATCCATAATGCATGGGGATGAATAATGGAAAACTCTGGGGTCAGGACTGTTTTCTGGGTAGGAAAGGGTTCACCTTGGGAAGGGCATGTTTGAGAAACGATGCATAAATGAAGATGAGAAGACAGAAAGTAATGTTGATGAAGAGATGGGACTGACAGAACTACAGAGGGCAAAGTTGTAGAGACCAAGCAAAATAGGAGAAAGAAAGAATAAATGGTTGATGGAAATAATCCATACCTGAGGGATTCCTCTAAGTCTCCTAAGATATAGAATAGATGGCTCATCTGAAAATATTCCTCAGTACTGTCTGGTTTTAGCTTGGTTATAGCTCTGTAGTCATCAATAGCTTTGTAGTAATTACCATACATAACGTATGCATCAGCTCTCAACTGTCTGAACCCAACATTCCAAGGTACATACTGTCAATAAAAAAATAATCAATGAATGAAAATATCTGGGTGAAAACGACTATAAAAGTTGCTCTCCAGTTGGCCACAGAAGTGTACCAGGGTCCCTCTATAGATAAATTATTCAACAAAGCAATCAAAATGTGTTTGGAATCTTCACTATTATCTCCTGACAACTGGTATCAATCAGGTTTCAATCATTTACTTAAAACATACAGAAACAATAGATGAGTAGTAGTCCACAGCCTCTTCATAGCGTTCTGCTTTCACCAAGCTCTCTGCATCCTTCAACCGTTGCTTCAACTGAGGGATGACATTAAGATTTTCCTTCGCTTCTTTGTTCCCAGGGTCTTGTCTTAACTGTTAATGAAAAATGGGTACATATGCACCAGAAAAAATTAAGACTGCTGAAAGTGCAACAATCTGACATTAATTTACCAAAAACATACTTCTTGTTGCAAAATTTTGGCTCTCACAGTGGTGCCTACGGCTCTAAATTTTAAAAAATCATGCTTTGTCATACAATGACACTATCACACTGAAATGCTTGTGATTTTTCTATTTTTTATCTTGGATGGTCAAGAATACTCTCTTTCCAAGGATTGCAAATTAATATATTTGTCAATATTTGACATTACTCACCGCTTCAATATAATCTTTCTTTGCTTCATCCATTCTGCCAAGCTTAAGAAGAATGTTACCATGGTGAATAAACGCTGATGTAAAGTCTGGTTTCAGTTTCATAGTTTTTTTGAGATCAGGTAAAGCTGCCTTTGATCTTCCTTGGGCAAGGTAGACTGTAGCTCTTTTGTAGTACGCCATGTAGTTATCAGGATCTTTCTCTGAAAAACAATGAAGACAACTCCTTAATCAACATATATCCACACCCCAGACTTGAAGCATCATGTACACATTTTATGCACAATTGCAGTGTTTGCACTATTAAGACAGAGTAAAAATATTTCGTAATATTAACCCTAGAACTTTTGAATCTTCCATCTGTTACAGGGAATGGGACTGTTTACATTTTTGGGTGATTCATCTTCTAGGAATTTTTGTAAATTCTTATGACTGTTTTCTGAGGAATTTGAAATTGAAAATTTCTATTTCCCATATAACCCACAAAACATCTACAAAAGAGGGGCCCCATACATTGGGTGTCAGTAGCTCTCTTCCTCAATGAAACAAATGATCAGGAAAGGGAGGGAGCCTGGAAGACATTTTTTTCAACAACAAACAGGTGTGAAAAAACAACACCTACAACTTTGAATTTTGAAATTGTACTCATCTCTCACCAATGGCTGAGGTGAACTGTGCAAGTGCATCCGCTAGTTGTCCCTGGGCCAACAATGAATTGCCAAATTTCAGAAGTCTCTCTGAGTTTGACTCTGCTCTCCCCTCTGAATCAGAAAAGATGTTTAAAATCACTGTCAACTAAGACAATTACTTTGATATTATTACTGCAGTCAACTTGGGTATGCATTTACTGTCTACTGAATGGTTTTCAGATTTTACATCCTCTTCACAAATTCAAGAGCTACAGATCACAGAAAAAAATCCCCTTCAAAATGTTGAATTTAAATTAAGTCAACAAAGTGAAACAATCTTTTTTTAAAACTAATACAATGAAAAACGGTATGATGTATAGAATTAACTCTTCCCAAAATCTGAAAATAGGCTACTGTCTGAATGTCCGTAGCCGTCGTAGCGCGTAGGCATTGGTCATGTTGGTACTCGGAAAAGGAGATCCTACCTTCATACTGCACAGCAAGCGTCGCCAAAAGCAACGGTAACGATGAGAAAAATCGGTTGAAATTAATCATTTCGACAAGTTCATCAAGACAACAATGACTTCGTTCCTGAAAACAATCTTTTGGAATTTATATACTTTCACCGGCAGCGTGTAAACACATCTCTAGCTCTGTAGAAGCACACGACAGCAAAACAACACTTCCGGTATATTACGGATGTGTTGCAATCTGATTGGTCAAAAATTCTGAGAGGGTCAGCAATGAGGTCACATGTCAAAACCTTTTAGAGCGCCCTCCAGAGGAAACTTGTAGCGATTTAGTTGCAATGACAACCGACCACACGATCATGCAGCTAGAACTCGCTAGCTGCATGCAGATGCGTATGACGTGTGACGACGATGTGCAATCGTAGTTTGTTTTGGTCATGGAGGTTTGGGTCATCTATTGAAGTAGTGGCCTACAAGCACAAGGATTCTCTTATATTCGTTTCCCATAACATTGTAACTCGTAAGTAGCATAAAGCATGTCTTCCGGCTAGCCCCACTAGTGTGGCACGGCACGGACTCTCACTCCCGATCCATCCTTAGGATAGATCGGGAGTGATAGTCCGTGCCACACTAGTAGTGGGGCTGTCTTCCGGCATGTCTAGGGACACTTTGTTAATTTTGACTTCATACATGTCATAATTGTACTATGTTTACCAGCTTTGCTAGGAAGCTTGCCGCCATGCTTGTTTCATCATGTTCATGTCAGCTTTATTTTGTAGGCCTAGGCCTACAGTTGATTTATAGTATGCCCAGTTCCGCAAACATTTGCCGGCACATACATGACATACAAACTCTGCCATCTGTATGGTAGGCCTAGGTCATGTTTTTCTGACACAGGACGTGTGCCACACGCACACTGAAAGCGCATTTTGGTATCTAAAACTTGTTTGCAGAACTTGCAAAAAATCATGCAGTCACTTTTGTATCAACAACATATACATTCAAAAATATAATTAAATAATCATATTTTCACAGTGGGACACCTGTAGTTGATAATTTTCAAACTGATTTTGATTTGAAAAAAGTTACCAATTTGATACATGTATGTAGTGTGGAATAAGTAACAGTTTCACACTTGGCGAGCGTTCAGGATATTTCTCGCAGATATAGACGTGTAGGCTTGCAGTCCTGTGTAAAGAGTTTCAGCTGAAAATGTTTTTGAATGAAGGAATTCTTTCATTTTATTTTGTGACAGGTACGTTTAGTCATCACAATGCCAGGTAAAGGAAAGAAAAAGGGAAAAGGAAAAGGAAAGAAAAAGAAGAAGTTAAAAGGAATTGGAGAGACTCCTGGTGACATTGTCAAGAGATTGCATCGAATCTATCTCAGCAACTGTGAAAACAAGAAATCCATCGTGTGCCCCAGCCTGAAAAGTTTCATGAAACGCTGTTACGAAGATAATAAACTCATTGTCAAGGTACCTACACTGTAATTTATAGCATTTATGATGTCACATTTCATTTGTGTTTACATGCCTTAAAAAGATTGGGAGCTTTTATTGAGAAACAAGATAGATGACCAAATTATTATAAGAATCTTTCTATATGTGCTGGAAACTATCTCTGGTTTGTTCAGTTTTGCCCTGTTTTCACGGAACTGATCACATTATAATGTACAGTGTATGTTCAAATTGTATTTTTCTCATTCCAGTTTATTTTAGAACCTGTTGCTGACTTCCAAGATCCCATTCTGAGTAACGTCATGTTGGAACCGCTTATCATGTCAATACGACAAGAAAGATACAAATACATCAAGGAGTTGCACGTCTGGGACATACCCCTTAAACATGAACACCTTGCTTCATTGGTTAGTCTAGAACATTTTCAAACTTCAACATAGTGACACTTTTATATGGCAATATAAAGTGGCAATTCATCCATGTGAACGCCGAAAAGATTGAAAACTCCTTTGCAAAGAACTCAGTATTAGAAATTGTTATACATGTAAAAGTATGCATAGATATAGGTTGAGGAGGACCAATTGTGTATTTTGATATGATTGTCATTAACAGATGTCTGCTATGAGAACCACTATTGTCAGACTTCAGAGTCAAAATTGCAGTAACACAATATGATCACAACTGCAATAAGATTAAGTAGACACAACATGAACATAACAGAAAAACAACCTGTCATTTCTGAAAGATCTATTTCTCAAAAGAGATTTTTTTTTTTAAGGCACTGATGTTGGAGAAAGGGGTCTATCCAGTGACAAGACTGGAATTGATTGACTGTGACATCGATGCTTATGCAGTGGAACGACTCATGAAGTAAGATTATCTGGGTGTAAGCATCATTCTTCAAAAGGATTAATTGGAAAAACGACGCGACTAATAATAATAAATAATAATTGGCATTTATAAAGCGCCCAATCTATCAAGCTACTCCCAGGCACTGTACTTCAAAATATAAATAAATAAATATAACCTACATGTACAATAATTAAAAACAATACTAAGAAATTAAAAACGCTTGTTTAAAAACGTGTGTCTTCAGCCCGGTCTTAAAACTCTCCAGATTCCTAGACTCTCTAAGATGAACTTCAAGCTAGTTCCAGAGACGGGGACCAGCCACAGAAAGCATCCTCTTGCCAGCAGAAGACAGCCTAGTTTTTGGAAGAGTAAACCTAGACGAGTCCAGCGCGGAAACAAATCACTTAAATAACTTGGAGCACTGTCGTGGAGACATTTAAAGATCAGGAGACATACTTTAAAAATTACCCCATATTTTACTGGCAACCAATGTAATTGCATCAGCGCAGGAGTAATGTGGTCAAATTTCTTGCCATTAGTGAGTAACCTTGCTGCAGCATTCTGGACTCTGCAAAGGAGCAAGGGCTGACGCAGAGTTACAGTAGTTTATGCGAGACGTACATGTAACAAGTGCATGAATAATCTGCTCCATGGCTGATTGACCCAAATAACATTTAATTTTGCCTATATTGTACAGGTGATACATTGCAGTGCAAGAGACATTCTTGATGTGGGATTGCATTTTCATTTTGTTGTCAAAAATCACACCCAGACTCTTAACTTCAGAGACTGCGGTAATATTGTGATTACCAATATTCACAACAGTTCTAGGAATTTTGCTCAACGACATATGCGATCCAATGATAAGCAGATCTGTCTTATCATCATTTGGCTTCAAAAAATTAATCGCCATCCAACATCTGATGTCATCAGAGCATTTACCCAAACTGACACTTGTTGCTGTATCTTACTGGCTGTTGGCTGTGCTGACAAATACAACTGAGTGTCAACTATAACCTGTTTGATTCATAATAGGCCAAAGGTTACCAAGTTTTACATTAAATAGCTTGTTACATACTGAAGGGTCATCTGAAGAGGCTAAAGATGAGGTTTGGGTTTTTTTTTTAGATGCATGCCGATGACAATCATAAGTACTCTGGCTTTTGATTACAATGAGTAAGTACAAATTTCTCTTTTTTCAGTTTTGAGCCATTTGTACAGTTGTAACTTTGATATTTGAGCCTTTTAAACATTTAAAGCTTGTACAGAATGCTTTTAAAAATTTTCTAATTTTTCCTTTTCTTGTCATTTTTTTTCTATTTCTAGATTTGGTAATGAAGGGCTCAGAGGAATTTGTAAAGGTCTCAAGAACAATCGTCTTTTACTGAGTTTGAGTCTCTGCTACTGTGATCTAGGAGTAGAGGCAGGCTCTTTGCTAGGAGACGTAGTCTCAACGACTGCACTCAGGTGAGTAGTGACACTTGTCTATGAGTCACTTTAATCTTGAGGCATGCTCTAAGAGACAATCTCAGGCTCGACACATGCACTGCTTGGAAAATTGTCTTTCACGTCTTACTTCTGCTCCAACATAAAATTATTTATGTAGAGAAATCTACCTGAATGGCAACAACCTGGAGGCAGAGGGTGCTATTGAACTGATCAAACTCGCAGCTGATCATGCTGAAATGGAGAATTATGAGCGGAATGAGGTGGCAAGATTAAAAGCTGAAGAAGAGGCACAGGCATTGCTGATGGGTTTGTAATATTGCTGTCTAATGGGTTAGTAATGTAGCGGTCCGGCCCCCGGCCGATCGCTTGGGGGCGGCGGTCCGTCCGCACTGAAGGGGGAATTAGAGGCCAGGCAGGCAAACAGAAAGTTCAGCAGGCACTGAAAGACTTGGGTATTCATGCGGACTGGATTTCTTTAATTTCGCCATCACTATTATCACAACTGCTTGGACAATTAAACCGGTACTAATCTATGTGATTCCCGGCCAAGCCATCATAACATCCATCCACCCAGTCGGCTCGCACAGCACTCCCTGCTCTCCCGAAAAAAACCTTGGAAACCTGCCCAACTTCAGTGCTGCCAAAAGTATCATCTTGTTGGCCACTTCCGGCCGACAGGCAAGACTTACAGAAAATGCTTGTACTGTACATGTACATTCTGTGCACGTGGGTCCAATCACGCCTTGAAGACGTGCACAAGGTTCAAAGGTCACACAATTCGCTAAATTAGATGGGGAATTCCCAGATCCCTACAGTAATATTGCTGGGTAATGGGACTTTTTTCTGAAGAAAAATTCAGTATACTGATCATAGTCTCACATGGGGCACAACTAATCCAACTGTCTCTCTAAATTTTAAGATAAAGAGAATAATAAATAAATAAATGAATAAGGAAGGTTTTGCAGTTGCTGCCATAAACAAATAAGCTATCGAAATACTTTTGTGGACGAGATACATTGTACAATTTTGTCTGTGTGGAAGAAAAGTCAACTTTGGACTCATCTATTATCCAAGTGTGTAATAAACTGTCTGTTTCGTTCATCAGAGAAGGAACGAGGAAGAATGCCAACAGCAATGTCAACAGATGAACAACTAAAGAAGCCGGACTCAGCTAAGAGCAGCAAAACAGGTTCAGGAAAGAAAAAGAAGAAAAAGGGTAACTGGTGGCTACTTCTTTGCTATTTATAATTATTTTTGTCCAAATTGTAGTTTTTCTACTGCGGATTCTTCCTCCTATCTTTGTCTTCTGACTTCTTTATTGACATCTCAACTGCTGCAGGAAAGAAGAAAAAGAAAACCAAAGCCCCACCTGAACCACCCCCCGTTGGTCCCTGGATATATAAACTACACCTTGAAGATAATGGTATCGATAGCTATGGGCGAGGCTCCACCTATGCTCCTGTTATTATCACCAGGCTTCTAAGACAGTGAGTAAATTAACCAATTAACTCAAGCAACATGCTAAAGGACTGTGTGATTTTAACACATACTGTCAGTGAACTTGTACTTTTTTCCCCTTTGAAATCCCCAACAGGCTGATCCAGTATTCCAGCTGCCTGCAGGAGCTAGACATCGAGGATAATCTCATTGGTGATCTTGGAGGGAGAGAGATCCTGGAAGCTTTGAATAACAGGAAGGAGGCAGGGCATCCGTCCATGAAGATGAGTGTAACACACCGGATGAACTCCGAGACATTTGCTGCTATCATGAAGCTGGGGGCAGGCCTCAAGAAAAAAGGAAAGAAAAAGGGCAAAAAAAAGGTTAGTATGTTGGTACAGCAAGACAAATAAATGCTAAATGGTGCAGGTTTCCCAGAAGACTTCCTTTTCAGTCTGCTCATAGTGTGTTTATTACACTTTCCGAGATTTGGATTATGAAATATGAACGTGTACATGAGTTTTTTTTGTGCTAGTTTAGTTTGTCCAAGTGCTGTGGCCAACATTTACATTCTCTGTTGTTGTTTTTTTTTGCTTTATCCCAAACAGAAGAAGAAGAAATGAAGTTGCCATGCCATCAAATGAATGAGAGGTATGAACTTCTTAATATTCCATAACAATGTGCCTTAGAATCTTACCAGTATTCAGTAGACTGTCAAAGAATTGCTCAAGATGCCATATTCCATCATGAAATGCAAGTGATGTTGTAGAAACTTGATGTCTTTCATTAGCGTTTATGATTGCTTAAAATATTACAATTAAGTTTGCAAAAAAGGCATTTTGTAAAACATGGGAGAAAATATTTGTGATGAATAAAAAAAATAAATGTTAGAAATAAATCAATAATGATAAATATTATAAATTCTACATTGGTTAAGGATAGTATTTAAGACAAAATCACATAACAGTCCATGTTGTTTCAACATCTGGGGCACTGGAAATGTTTTAATTATGAATTCTCCCAAATTCCAGCTTGCTAAAAAGAAAGTAATCACTATTGTTTTAATCCACTATTTTGTGCATAGATTTTAAAAATAAATATGGAATACACTGTATATCATGAACTAGTAATGTTGGAAAGAACACATTTACACAACATGAAATAAAGTGTTTAATACACTTTTTGACTCTCCAAAGTATTTTGCATAGTCTTGTCAAGCAGTTCAAGATTTTTCTCTTGCCTTTCAAAATTCAAAAAAAGGCCTAACCATTTTCACATTTAATTTTCCATCAGGATTCATTACCCTCACCAAGACACATTTATACAACAGACTAATCAGCAAGGCTACTCAATCAACAGTTTTCTTTGACACATTCAAATCAACTTCATCAATGCAATATTTTTGTATCCTAACAGGTTTTTCAGTTTAGCCTATCCCAGTACTTGGGAACTAACGTATTCCATGGGGAGGGGATAAAAGCGTGATAACTTTTTGCAAAAAGAGTAATGTTTTATAACTGGTAAGCTACTAAAATACAATCAACTGCAGCTTACTGAAGTGAAGCCCCTCCAGGAAATCGAAGGACCAACTAGCCTGTTTTTCTTGACAAATGGATCGTACAACAATGTCTCTAAATCTTTTTGACTGAAATATCATAGAAAAGATATTTCTCAAAACAGTTTCTTAGAACCATTTATTTACAGTTGGACTGGATAAGTTTTTCTTTCGGTTCAGAAAACCAACCTTACATTTATTTTAAGTGTTTGGATCTGTTGTTTAGAGCTGATAATATTCTAACATACTCAGTCCTTTCAACATGTTATTTCTGTACAAGTATATTTTGTAAAGGAGTAATCAGTAGTACATTTATTAGCATTTACAAAAAGTGGAATTCTGTATAGTACAAGTATTCATGAATATCAAACATGCACTTAACAGATGACTATCTGTGACCAGTAAGTCTGTGTAACACGGCATCTGAGTTTACTCATTGTTTCTGGTTTACACGGGCAATATGTATGCACATGGATGATCTTTGAATAGTAAGCACGTCAATCATTGCTGTCAATGTAAGAATATTCTACTGACATACAGTGATTTTATGATTGTGATAATAGCTTACACAAACCAATCAGCTGAGCTGTACATGTTAAGTATTGGACCAGTTCTCATTCGTCAATACCAAGTCTAAAACATGATCACAGGGAGCAAACTCCAGTCTATGGCTACATCTAATTATTGGCTGTGTCTTGAACTAACACTTGCGCCTATGAGTGTTACTGCTAGCCTCAGCCATTTCCCATAGACATACTGTTTCATATAGCCAGTTCATTATGTCTCACATCAATATGTTCATGTACATAGTACACCAATACTTTTTAATCACTGTATTTTGCAAAAAAATCTCATGGAGATTTAGCTTAATGTCACATTATGTCAGGATATCGAAACTGCAGAAGTAGCCACCAGTATATTCTTTCATTCAGTATTTTTAGCTTTTGTATTCTGAGCAACCGACCACTAAATTAAAGTTATATTTTCAACCAAAAATTGGATCTTGTTTTTCCAAGGTAACTAGTTTTGTATGGTTCATCCTTTTTCCTATAAACAAGGCCACTATTCCTAAACATATGTAATGACTGCTACATATATATATCAAGCTTTCTAGATTTGTACTTTGTCTCTGCAACAGAGATATGTTACAGTCACATGTAGATTGGATCAGCTTGCTGACTGGTTCGTCATTATAGATTGCATGTGATTGGTGACAATCCTATGCTGCATGAATTGCCTGCTGTTACATGTTTTGAATCAGCAAGGGGTGCTTTATATCTCAGGCCGATTCAGGATTCTCAAGTAGGGAATTCCCTAATTAGAAATAGACATTACATGGTCCATGTATAATTTTTTACATACGGGATACGTGCTGTGTCAATTCGTCATTAATCCAGCAGGTTTTCAAGACTACCTGGATGTGTTGCCTCAGACAGCACACTGTCAGTCAGGCTGGTGTTGGCAGTAGATGTTGAATCTAAACTTGGATCAACAACAGCACATGAATGGCAAACATCGTCAAGACCAAAGCGCTTAGCTGCTCTATAAACCTGAGCAGCATCTCGATCTGATACAGCCACCCTGCCTGTATACATAAAATGGATCAATTTCTGCAAGACATCAGGCGATATCTTCCTCATGTGTACATCCATGGCATTTGTGCCATCTAAATCCCTTGAAATCACTTGAGACAGGTAACTGCTGGAGGCTTCCAGGACTACCCTGTGACATGGAAAGTCTTTAATCTTGGTCCTGAGCACGACATCGGTGAGACGACCTTCTTGACGGAGCTTAACCATCGCCTTAATGAAATGGGAGGGGTGCCTATTGTCACGGAAAATGAAATGAGTTGTTGAGTCATTAGATGAGTCGCTACCAATGGAGCTTGTTAAGTAACCCTCAGATCCTGTGCTTATGCTTCGACTGTACTTAGATCCCACATCAAGAGCTGATGGAAGACCATTGTTCTTCATCACTCCATCTTCTGCATCTGTGGTAGTTGCTCCTTTACCTTCAAGAGAAATATCCTGTAGTATCTTGGCAACATCTCCTACTTTATCATCTGTAATAGCTATCTTAGGAGATGATCCATTGAATGGTTCTCTTGGACTTAACAGCAGTGGTGAGGGGGTAGTAAGGGGACTCCCAGCCCGTGGGCTTTGCACAGGTGTGCTCTTAGGACTTGCTGATCGACTTCCCCCACTAGAGGGACTTGCACCTCCCACACTGTTCTCACTTCGTTGTCTACTGGATGATCGCTGTCTTATCTTCCGTCTTGACCGTTTCAAGTAATCTATACAAGCATCTATGATACTTTGGAATTGGAACATATTGGCAGCTTCTAATAAAGTCTTGACTCTATCATAGCCAATAGTTACAGTAGATGTGTAAGCATAATCTACTAGAGCTTGCATGACTTGCATATCCACCCCCCGCATCTCAATACTATCATGTCTTGTCAAATGGCTGGAAACTGCTAAGGTGTCGCGAAAATATGGACTACTTGCTGCAAGAACAATCCTATGACATCTTATCTCTCCTCTGTAGAAGACTAGATTCAAATCAATTAGTTTCTCTTCCTGTCTCATCACTGCCAATTTCCTCAAGATAGAAGTAGCTTTCCTGGAAGGCAAGGAATCCGAGCTTCCAGTGGAGCTCCCAGATGCGCTAGACCGGGCACTTGGTGATCCAGATCGCCGCCATGTCCTATCTACACGAGGAGGAATTTTCAGAGCTAGTGACGCAATTGCCTCGCGACCTGTTGCTGGACTTTTAACTAGAGATCCCTTCGGAGTATCTGATGGGGATTTGGGGCTGCCTGAAGACGTTGATGAGGAGCCATGATCTTGATGGTACGAGGCTGGGCGTGGTCGCCTTGTTGATGACCCTGTAGCCTTGGTAACGGTTGCCGAGGACCGCTTCGGGCTACCTCCAATGTTAACTCGGTTAGCCATTTTCAATGCCTACAAGGGAAATAAAAAGTGTTAACAGCTCTAGCTGGTTGTGGCAAATTTGAATGAAAAACAGATGCAATGTTCCCGTCACTTATATTTTTTCTAACTGCGCCAGTGTATAATTTTGATGCTGCGTCGCTGGCTTCGCTCAGTTTTCCACGCTAAAATCCTTTTATTTTTTCTATAAGCACGTCATCAATCTGGTGTATAATTCCCGATCAGCATATTTTTGGATAAAAGGGGTAAACAGTATACCTTACGTGCGCTTCACATAAAACGAGGTACATACGGTACCATCAATGGCAAAGCATGACGATACAACACGATTCTTCAACGGGAACAACCAAAATATCCAGTCAGTGAGTGCAACCTTTGAAGTGTTTGTTTAATTTAAACACAGATTTGAAGGTCAAGAACTTGGGGAATAACTCGCTATGGTTCCCACACGACAGCTCGCTAGGTTTAGTGTCATGTCTACGGTGCCTGCTCGAATCTAAGGTCGCTTCATATCATTTTAATACATGACTCATCTCACTGCCCTGCCATGGAAGGCACAACGTGTCTTGTTCAACCAGCAGTTTTCAGATGTGGAATTTTTTTTTATTTGAATGTTAACGGGGCGCGCTACCACACTGAGCTTCATCCTTTATTGAAGAAAACGGAATTTTTCCACGACAGTTATTTCTAAACAGATCAACGAAAAAAAAACACGTAATTATTGGGCTAGAGAAAAAACTGCTAAACCAGAAATAATATGATATAATTGAATAAATCAGGTAATTCAGGTAAACCACTGGTACTTGTCAAAAGCAGGCATCGTAGATGTGGCGTCACGACGGTCAAAAGTCAACATTAACGCTTTCGTATACATGGGGAAACGTTTTCCAAACACCAACACTCTCACGAAATTCATGACCACACTCGTCCGTCCACGTGATGTAGGGCCTACATGTACTTTGCAATCGTTAATTTGTTGGTTGGAATTATTAATGATGTTCCCTTCACATATGTGACTTAAAACAGGTTTCCCCCATCTCACCGATGTAGCATTTTCTCCGTGAACGCGTATTTGATATTGTCGCAGTAATATGAAACTCGATGCGCTCACTGTCCTCGGTTAACTTGAATGACCACAGACGTCCAGGCTGTACATCTTAGCAAAGAATATACTTGTACAGAACCTTCTAGCTTTGAATCGTTCTCCTGAAACCTAATACTTTCTTTTCTTCTTGCCTTTAGAGAAATCCTCAACTCATTAGGTTAAGTGTTTGGAGTTTTGAGACTTGGATATCCCTGTGTTGTTCATGTTATAAGATTCAGACATCTCGCCTTGTCCTTTTGTGTATGGCTTTTAATATAGTTCATAGTTCAGCCTGAGAATTTGCAAACACCACGTACAGATGATGATTTTCAGTCCGCTGAATATTTTTACGCAGCCTAATATACACCGTGTAGCATCCGGTAGAATTCTGCAAACTACATAAGGAAAAAGCATGAATAATCAGGCTATAACGCCTCATAGTTTATTCTTTCTGTAAACAGAGGTGACTCGACTCCAGAGATTCTCCTGAGCCACGTCTCCATCACTACAGTATAATTTATTGAAAAATACATCTTAACATCTTGCAATTTAGTCTGTCCATTCTGTCCCGTTAATCACATGCCCCTGATATTACAAGCTAATAATCCGTGACAACACGGGTGTGATTGTGAACTTTTGCGAGGTTGTTTGAGAATGGGTAACCGAAATTGCCCTCACCGGTTCCTTAAATAATACCAAGTAAAAAGACACAAATGTGTTGTCGACGTCATTTTTATGTAGGTCATATTTAAAAGAAAATAAAAAAAAAAATTGCAGTTCATTGTTCGTGTTGCGACGATCGGAGCGCCGGGCATTGCAAATTTATTCAATTTGTGAATATAGCCCAATTTTGACCCGGTATGTTTACAATCATATTAATCGAAATCTATGAGCTATTTTATATGCAAGTTGGCTCGTTAATATGCGGCTTTTTTGTACTGTAATTTACGGTCTTAATCTTATGAGAGCACAGCATACGTCTGCATACCTTGCGGGTATATTTTGGGTAGACGACTCAAGCAAAATGTCAATGATGAATGAGCACGTCAAAACACGCCCGTTCTCCTAAATGCTAGTTAATGTCAGTAAATTCGTGGAAAACAACGATGTCTGATCGTAACAATTTCTGTCCAGCTAGCTTCCTTTTACCTCAGGCTTTATAAAACCTTTTACTCTTTAAAATTTTGCCCACAATAGTTGTTCGGACGAATAGCTTTCTTGTCAATGAGGTTTTGATGAAAACGTAACTAATGAAGGATTGTTTACAGATCATTTTAGGCCTACAAGAGACTGACAGCTGTATGATAAACCTTTGGATCAAACTTCTTTCTGCACCACTGATATTAATCCATCTTTTGCCGTGCGAGATCAAGTGAAATAACGAGAGATCTGCAAGCCACGATACTCACCTATACTACTCGCAGAATTATTCCATCATTCAGTTATTTTGCTAGATCACACACATGGCGTCCAATGAATATCCATCTCACATCCGAGCAAGCAACCAGATTCACGTTCATCTTCAAAACTGTACATATACAATCTAAGCCAACCGAATTTAGGTCACCACTGCAGCTATATGCACGCTTCTGTACGGTACACAGCAGACGACCAAACGGCATTAATTAATATTGTGTACGTCCACGAACATCCGCACTCGTAATAAGCCGCCAGAAATGTGCGGGTAGAAAAATGTGTATAGCCGGAATGATGGTTCCTTCCGTCCGACATGTAAGAAAGTGCACAAACCTGAAACAGATTGATCAAGAACGGCAATGGAGACAAACACTGCGGCCTTGACTTTAGGATCAGTCAGTCCTTGTGACAATAACAGTCGATTGCTCTTCGTCAAACCGGGAGAAAAAAGAACATTTGGCGCGTGCGATGATCGTCTTCACACGTTGTCCAGATGAAAGCCTTATGCGTGCACAGATGGATGAAGGGTGTAATGAGATGCATGCAGGGATAGAAATGCATTTACATCCTTGCCGCTTCCACTAATCTGACAGGAAGGGGGTGGGGCATGTAACACAATTGCAGCGGCTGGTTTAATTCCAGTACATTTCATATGCAGATTTATTTTGCCAGGTC
This sequence comes from Acanthaster planci, assembly GCF_054643075.1. Lineage (NCBI taxonomy): Eukaryota > Metazoa > Echinodermata > Asteroidea > Valvatida > Acanthasteridae > Acanthaster > Acanthaster planci. The sequence continues at coordinate 12,506,589 of NC_141790.1, read as the reverse complement.
CTAAAATCCTGAATCTAAAACCCTGTACCTCTTTAATTTCTTACATGACTGTCGTTATATATATCACGGTAATCGACTATTAAACCAAAACGAACAAAGGTACGTGAATCGAGTCTGAAATGAATAACGACGCTTTTGAAGTGGACAAAAAAAAAAATTTTGAAACAATTTTTTCGGACCTTCTTTTAACAGTCTGTCCTGTGTTTAGCTTAACCCCAAAAGAGCCGGGGACGGAATCTGCCGCCAACAGTTTCTTCAATATCGTCGTAATGAATTTTCACGCGCTGGGCCACAAGGAGTTCGCAGGATAACAATAATTGTTAATTAACAAAAGACTGACATGCCGTTGTCGCGCGACGGGAATTTTTCCGAGACGGGTAAGTTATTCCATATATAGCCTACTTGAGCTCATGAACTTCAAATGATCATATCATCAAAATCCATTGTCATACTAGTGCAGGACGAAAAAGACTGAACTGAAACCCTACATTAGACTAATCATGCATGTATGCACGTGCACGTCAACTTTCAAAAGCGCGGTTTGTGACAGCCGAGTTCTTAGCCTGGGGGCGATCGCATACCCGTCCTGGCTGTGAAACGGTCCAAAATAACCTGGGCCGGTAATGGGTACGGTAATGTTGAGAATGTTTAAAGACTTTTCCGCTAATCTGTATAAATACTGCAGAAAATACCCAGGTTTAGACGGACCTCCATGGGTGTATACGTAGGACTAGGCCTTTACATAGGACTAGTTATGTATGTGTATTCTGTTACAGAAATGTGCCGAGTCCCAAATATAGCGGGTCATGACTGCCGAGGTAAAAATGATTACATGTACATGTAACTTCCTCCAGCAAAGGGCAAACAATTGTACATGTATATACACAACAGTCTGTACAGCAAGTCTCCTCGTGACGGGTGACTAGAATCAACCGATATTACATTGTATAAGTCACCTCCCCTTTAAATATTTACATCTCGCACATTCATTTCATACACACAACTCCACTCACACATTCTCTATCACGTTGCTGATCAAACATGGTATGATCGTTGTTTCCATGGCGACGCTACTTCGATGCAGTCTATTCACTGTTCATCACAATTAATGATATATCTGCATACATGCACACAGTCAGAAACTATAACTTCATTCCCTTAAACCAAATTTCTTGAACTATATTAAGGTATTTGGGTCACTATACCGTATCACAATATCATGCAATGCTTGACTCCTAATTTATATCAGTCGGCACATTCGTGAAAAAATGTGGGAGGTGGTCTAAATCTTACGAGTCGCAAATGATATTGAAAAAAAAGCTACTTTTTAAATCGTACAAAGCACGTTATTAATACGTTTTTTCCCAACCCTTACGATTTGTTTCAAAGTACGTCCCAGTAAGTCCTCTTATTAGAATTACATCAGTGGAAACTAGTACAAACTGACCAAAGAAAAACATTCCATACATCTTACTCAACAGACTTGCATCTAATTCAACCGTTAATTTACCTTCAGCTCTGTCGGCATCAACCTAAAGCATTCATTAACCACACGTTGCCAGCAAATTAAAACCGATCCGATTTGCCAGTTCTACATTGAAGCTGCCCTGCTAGTGCAACTACTTCTACGATTGGCATTCCTAAGCTAAATATTCATATTCCTGGCGACAATGTATCATGTTATTTTTACCACACTTTGCAATGACCCAGGTAACTGTTACTTCCCGACCAACCGCTGTCAATATCCTGGTGGAATGTTTTTCTTGCATTGACATAACAAAAGACACAGTGGCATTGAAAGTTTGTCACTTGACTACACCTTTTAACTTCAGAATGCAATTTTTAAAACCTTCTGGCTTTAGTGCAAGTTCGAACAAGGTCAATTGCCTGCAGATATACATAATATCGTTTCTGCGCCCATTCAACAGGCTGTAAAAATATATCAGTAAATCTGTATCAAGTCAAGGCAAAACTGACTTTATTCAACTAAAAGTTTACCCACAAACATACGTAAAATTCAAATTCATAGACTTTAAAATATAACTATTAAAACCATAAATTTTGAACTAAAAACGCAATAATTTTTTTTTTCAGTGACAGACCACAAACATTTCAAGTTGCAACGGTACGGTGGAAACCAAGCAAGGCAAGGGCCAATGTCAATATAGCATGATCAGTTTACTACGTGAAACTCCCGTGGTGGATGAGCTAGTTCGATATTCGAAAAAAAAAGCACAGGGTCATTCGGTCCCGAAGCAAGTAAGCAAATTTAAATCGGACCACACATTACATATAAGGCTAAAGCTCGCGACACACGTCGGAATGATCTGGGGCGAACTTCATTAAGGGCATGCGCTGATGATACACCCGTACTGGCTTACTTGTTTACTGTTTTCTTAAGCCCTGTGTGACCGCCAATACTCTAATACTGAAGCACAAATTTATCATGAATCCCAATTTGACGCAGCTTTTCTGTAAAGGGGTGACTTCCAGTAATGACTAGTACATGTGTAAAGAGCAATCAGATATTAAAGAACCACAAACATTTTCAAGGCGATCGTGACACTGCACAAATAATTTCAATCCATACACGTACAATACACTTTCAAATAAATAACGATTGTTTACACAACTAAAACAATGTCTTTGAAACCTTACTTCTAATAATGTGAGTCTGGTAACAATAAATAATCAATACTTGTATAAAATTAAATATAAGACATGTTTCTCATTCTATGTATGCACTTTTGTGTTTACAGTTTCCTTCCGAAATCCTTCTTTCTACAGAAACGATCTTTCCGGTAAGCACTCTGAATCTATAGGCTCAATAAAAGAACACATTATTTTTCTCGTAACTTCACAACCATAGAAAGTGGCACTTAAAATACAGCAGAAAGACAATATTCATCAATTCTTTATCATTAGATTGAGAGTAATTTCCACATTTATAAAAATAAACATATGTGACTTACGTTAACATCAATAATAATTTGGAGAGATGGCAAGTTGTTTACAGCGTGCATTTTACAAATACATGAAGTCGTGCATTATTTAACATTCACAATTCAATCATAAGCAATGTACATTATGCATTATTCATAAAGAAGAACTACAACATGAACTATTCAAACAAAGGTGGTATTCATGCCATTCAAGACAAAAGAGCCTTCAGAGTTGAAGATTTCAGTTCCGGTATCCGCTGGAGATGCATCTCGATCTTTTAATCTAAAAGGAATAAAGTTCTAACATATGTATCAATCAAATAAATTCTCCTTGCCAATCTAAAGCAAGGGGCGTATCTACCAACAAAGCTTGATCTGTCAGTATTGCTATTCAACAACTTACATGATGTCCTTCCATTGCTGGCATTCAAGCGTTAGTTGCTTGACTTGTTGGTTGAGTTGGTCACGTTCTGATGAGACAGCTTTCAACTTGGCAACAAGTTCTGAAACCTGACATGAATAAATACAAGTGTGAAGGAAGCATATTCATGTTAAGAATGTCCCCCAAAATCCACCAAAATTACGGTAAGAATTAGTTTGAGGAACAACCTTTATACAGTGTGAACTCAGGCTTCCACACAAATCTTTTCTAGATCTCCTCATCCAGTAAAAACGATGTTTTTCCTGGCAATTTTTTTTCACACACCTTCACTGTGTAATCATAGTCTTCACTGATCATCCAATCTTCATCTTGACATCTTAAGGTTTCCTCAATTTCGTCATCTTGCATTCCTCCTGACATCAGTAGACGCCAAACATTAGCTTTCTCAAGCCTGATATCTTCATCAAACTTCTGTAATTCATCCTCTTGCCTGGAAGAAATAGTCATCAAAATGAACTATTTTTCAACAGATTAACTGAATTCCTGATACTTTTAGATAATCCATCACAAAATACTTCACGTATGCTTAAACAAAAAGTTTGACGAATGGCATTCTAACAGCAAACTAGCTGATTTAAATGCAAATTTGAGAGTTGAGAATGACAACAAAATGCAATGGTATAATTCTCACACCACACTGGCCATTTTATGTCATTATTACTGTTACTGCACCTTACTGCCAACCATGCACTGTTTTTTTAAATGAAAAATGTTAAACCAATATCACCACATCCATAAATGAAGACTCGAAGTCTAACAGCTCACATCTTTTGTAAGTCCAGCATCTCTTCATATGCTTCATTAGCCTTGGCAACCGCATCATCCCGTTCTATTACTGCATCCTTCAACTCTTTTTCCAACTTCTCAATTTCCTCTAGAAACCTCAGTTCCTCATCTTCACTGCTGGCCTGTGACATACTGTCTTTGTCTCCATCTGAGCTGTGACTTGATGTAGATGGAGGATTCAAGTCTGTTATAACAGAGGTAAAAGAGGCACGACCATTCTGCAATGACAAGAAACAATTTCTTATGCAATTATAATGGCATATCATTAAGTAAACATACTTGATGCCTGATCATTCAGGCAACAGTCACTGTATCAGGTTATCAAATCTTGAGATTAATACCTTCTTGTTGACCACACTGCTGACAGTCTTAATATTCACACCGGTCCCTGATGAACTCTTGAGTTTCAAGGTAGACTGGCGAACGTTAAGTTCAGGTCTCATGATGACAATCCACAACTTGGGTACAAACATACAGATGAGGCCAGAGGTACCGCTAGCAACGAAAGCAGTACTACAAATGATGGAGTTAGCAATGCCGGTAGTTGAAAAGTAGCAGGAAAAGAAGATGAACCTAATAAACACAAGAAACATTAGACTTCAGACTTCAGAAGGATGACGGTAGAATTTTAAGAGAGACACATGATATGAATGTCTTGATCCTTAAAAAGTCACTAAGGTTTAAGCCATGCATGGATCATTTACAATGACACAAAATTGTCGCAGATTTTTCAACACACCGAGCATTTGTGGTCCATCAAATGGCCCCAAGAAACAACCCTTGTTAAGTTATCCCTGAAAGTCTGGTTACTTCACAAATGTTGCCAGCATGGTGTTGTTAGTGTCTAGAAATCTGTGAAAAAGAACCTAATCCTCTTGTCAGTGGAGCACAGTTAGGGTCATTAAAACACCTTGCGAGATTATTCCAATGAAATCTGGGTAAACATCCTTGAAATAACCCTGAAGGATTAATTTCTAGTCAAAGTTGTTTTTTTCATGAGAATTTAAGGAACAAAATGTTCATAGCAATTATCTTCTGTCACTTGTGACAGCATCCTGGTAAGTGTCCAGAGTGTCCAAGACACCAATGCAATGACACCACCTAGTCACATGGAACTTATATGACAACATCTGCTACGTAAGGTCAACCTAACACAATGGTAATAGCTCCATTCAAATTGCCACCAATTCAACTAAATCCTACCAGATAAGGCAACATGTCAGCATGGCAAAGCATATCCCTCTAGAATCATTGAATTGTCCTGGTAGTTTGCGGATTCTGAATGCTTTGTACAAACAGAGCATAGCCAAGACAGCATTAAAACCTGCGAAGATAAAGGAAGACAAACAGTATTGTCAACAAAGGATAATTTTTGTATGGCTCATACAGCTGGTTGGACAATGATATCAAAGCATCCCACAGTACCCTAGCCAATTCATTCCATTTCCCTAGGCTATCCAATTCAGTGCATTTACTCAAGGAATTTTACAAAGAGTTTTCCTCCACATTCTTGAATGAATAAATATATTATTTCCTTGACCCAGGCTTTTTATGGCATACAAACTTGTGAGAAATCTTACAATGTTCACAACATGAATAATTTCGGACTTATTAAAGTTGTGTCTTATCACAACTCACCCACAGCAACTCCAGGTCCCAAGAAGGAATTATAGTCACATTCCAATAATGTGACCTCAGGGTCACTAGTATCCTTGACAACGAACCCTGGCTCCAACTGTAACCAAATGACCTGCATCGCCACCTGAATAGCCACTATACCCAGAGCAAACAGCAGTTGATACTGAAAGAGATTTTAAAAAAACTATCAAATGATATAATGAATTACATCATTAATAGAATTAAAAAAATTGTAAGGAAACAAACAGGTGTCACAAATATCTCAGTTTAATCCTGTGACATATGTATGGATTGGGACTTGTGAATTTCCAATCACATTCCACCTGACAGTTCAGACATTGAGAAAAAGTGAATGGTTCAAGGATCTGAGGTTAAAACTCCAATTGCATTTAATTCCACTTTTAATAAAATGTCTGACAAAATCTGAGTCAGCAAAACTTAAAATGCTACCGGTTTCAGTATCAATTACAAATTTGTGTACTATAGTTTACATGAGGTGATGTAGGAACCACGTAAATCAAACCTGGATACTGAGAAACATTGATGGTGCTCCATCAGATAGCTTGCGATTGAAGATTCTGGAGATGCGGTTGGTTTTAGTCAACAGGGCTCCTACATACACCGCAAAACTGGTTCCAACCATCACAATCTTAGCATTGCAGATCTCATCAGTTGGCATGGCAACAAAGAGAAATGTAGAGGAGTAACTCATGGCAATGCCCACCAAGAGGAGATAGCTCAGTTCTGTGCTGGTGGCTTTGACTGTTGGTGAGTTTCTATGTCTACAAAAAAACAAATATGAGACTTTCTTTACCTTCAAGGAATGTAAATGGAATGACCAATGGTTTCATGAGGCTCTATTACAGTGGCATTCGATTCACTGTCAATCTCAATATTTTACTGAAACTTTGATACTATTTCTCCTGAGGTCTCTACATTAACTCAGTCTTATTTTGAACGTTTTTCTCAAATTATGGACACAGAATTTCTACCCAAACAGGACTGGATCATGTGGCTGCAGAGTGAAGGATTTAGGCCCACAATAGGGTTGGATTGACCTGTAGTTAGGTTGGAAATGGATGGTGTTACCTGATGTAGATAGCTAATGTGAATCCAGTTGCAAGGAGACCAATAACCGTCAGTATCACAAGAACAATAGCCACAGCATGATTCCACTCCAAGTACACAACAGGATTAATAAGACAAGCTGTCTGATTCTCATTGGTTCGTTCACCATCAAGACACACTGTGCACTGCAGGGAATTCTGGGACATGCTGATACTGTCGGCTTGAAAGGAATAACAAATCAGGGAAGTGTATAAATTAACGATTACTGCATTTCACTTTGGCAGTTACCGGTTACAATTTGGATAAATGAATACAATATTCTCAAGTTATCTTTGATATTACGGTTATTTCACTTCACCGCTGAATTAAGACGCATTTACTGTTCTATACATATCAAACTCAGTGATACAGGGAGGCACGTCCATCAATCAAACACTATGACAGACCCCAGGCTACACATGATAACACATACCATCACATCGGTGACATTCCCAGCAGCACTTAGGTGTTAGCAGTGTAATAAAATGCCCCGGAGGGCAATCATCTGAACATCTAGACAACGGGGGCACTGTTCCTGTCTGCCAATCAACTTGCTGCCAGTTACTGAACTTTAATGTTGGGTCCCAGTCAGCTACTTTAACAAAGGAACATTCGTCACCAAAACACTAGGAATAAAGAGAGAACATCGTCAATCTCGCAACTTGACTTAGGAAAAAAGTAAATTGTCATCAATCTGCTTTTTTTTACAAAACCTCCCACTACATACAAGTAACTACAAAAACATTCAAATGTAAACATCTCATCTCACCTGTAGATTATAAATCTCGTACTGACCCATGGGATCTCCATTGTCATCAAACATGAAGTTGGAATTAGTCAAACCACTGAAGTTGACTTCCTTAATGTAATCCAGATATGCTTCTAGATCCAGATTTTTTGTATCATTCAAACAACCTGTTAACAAAGAAACTTAACTATCAAACTGAGAAAAAATATGTTCCACCCAAATGTGAGAGCTAAGCTTATGCATCCACAGAAAGCATTTAAACTAAACCATATCATGTACTGTAAATCTGAATGTACTGATTGCATAAGGCAGAAAGCTTTAAATTCCCTGGCCCTCCCTGTTGTTGCTCCACCTCCCTGCCCTAACCCCTTACCTCAGCCCCTCTGCCCTGTCCCCTTGTGCCCCCACTTTCTTGCCCCATCTCCCTGCCCTAACCCCTTACCTCAGCCCCTCTGCCCTGTCCCCTTGTGCCCACTTTCTTGCCCCATCTCCCTGCCCTAACCCCTTACCCCAGCCCCTCTGCCCTGTCCCCTTGTGCCCCCACTTTCTTGCCCCATCTCCTTGCCCTACCCTCTCTTTACCCCTTGTTGTCCCTCCCCTTTGCCCTTAGTACCTGCAGAAACACACCCAATCTTACCATCACAAAGTGTGAACATATTATGCAGCCCTAGTAATTACGTGTATTTGGATGGATGCAAAGAATAAATAATACCCCCCCCATTCCACCAACAGATCCTACCCCACATCTTACCATCACACTGTGTAAGCATGTCATGTAGTGCATAACCTAACACATACACAGCATCGATCACAAAGCTAGCTGCAGCATCTTCCTCTTGGGCGAATGTTTCATTTCCCAGGCACTGCTTGTGTTGTGCATCAGATGGGTTAAATGTACAATCAAAATGTTTGCCTAAAGTAAGCTGATACCAAGGATTACGGTGGTTGGCGTAAGGGTCCAATTGAGACAAGTACCTAAGAAAGAAAGATATTGAATGTTATGTTGCAAAATCAGTGTGGATTTCCCTGAATGCTGGCTCTTCCAATCTTCAGATTTGGAGCTCGTCAGTTGATCTGGAAGGATTCAGTTCATAACTGTACCCTGAAATATTTACACAGTAGTATTGTAAAATTGCAGTTCTGTCTGTATGGGGTGTTGAAGAATGACAAGTGATGGTGCACTGGAGGATTTTCAACACTCATTAACTTACCTCTTGAAGTTTTTATCAGGGTCTGACTTAGGAATGATTCCCAGCATGCCCCTGACAAGAGATTTCACATTTTGAACGACTTGATCCGATTGGCCCCACGAGTCACTTGCAATCCATGTTCTATTGGTCAGTCCTTTATTTTGTGCCCCTGTCAAAATACGTCCTATTCCTTGCTTTCCACAGAAAGTGAAGATTACCTGTTGTATGGAATTGAATCATTGATAAATCAGAGTTAGTCAAATTTATTATGAGCAAAGCCAACATTCAAGGAAACTTGGACACCGGAAAATGTTGCTCAGCTACATGTAGGTAGAATAACAGTTTCCTGGAAGTTGCATTTTGAATCAAGCTTCATGTAGATTTGCTTCAAATTGATGAAGACTTTCTCTTTCTAGAATAGCAAATTAGTATCGGATCACTGGAAGCCAAACACTTCAGATAGCTTTTAACCACTTTTTGTTTGTATAAGTCTTCACTATGAGTTATTCATCTCATCACCAAAATCTTTTCATCCCGAGCCAATTCTTCAATGATTTTAGCCACGTCGTCATCAGGGCTGTCACTGTTCAAGCCTCGGATGATAGGGGTGCAGATATTTCTCGACTGAAGCAAATCGCTCAATAACTTCATTCCAGGTGTTCCATAGTTATCAATAGTATAGATGATAGCAACATAATTCCATCTCATGGTTTCTGCAAGATCAGCCATCACTTCAGCTTGGTTGACATCTGAGGCGATAGTTCGGAGAAAGTATGGGTAGAGCTTCTTGTCGCTCAAGAGTGGACTTGAAGCTGAGTAGCTGACTTGAGGCACTTTGAATAACCCTGCCAAGACAGAATGGTTTAATGTCATACTAATCCTAAAGCTTGATCATAATCTCATCAACATCCTGCGGTCACCTTCTTCACATTTTGGAAATTTTCCAATCTTCACGTCCAAGTATTTGAGAAGGATTATGCAAAGATGAACACATCAGGCCTCCATCAAACCTTTCAAGTGATTACATTGCTATCAAATAAGCAGTTAATCTTTTCAACTAATGACTTTTAGTTTTATATGTACCTACCAAGAAGGTTTGCCACATCTGTTGATGTAGCACTGGATCCTGTGCCAATTACTCCTATTGTCTGTGGTTCATCACTAGAACAAGACCTTCCGTCACTCAGAGATATGAAATTGAGAGCTTCCTAAAAATAGGAGTAAATGAGACATTGATTCTGAAGCTGTAACTCTGGACAACTGTCTTAAAGTTAACCATTAAAGCAGAGAGATCATGTTGAGGATAAGAGAGTTCTGATCAAAATGAAAATTACAATAACAATGTAAATAACAAGGATACTGATGGTTTATAACAATTGCAGCTCTTAATACAGGGGTGTGTGAGTGGCCACTTAAAAAAAAGCTAAAAACAGATAGCGAATTGCTAAAATGTAAGTCCCATATGTTTGTACACAGCAGGTGTAAAAAAATTGAGGGTCAACATCTAAATGAAAAAGTTGAAATCAGCTAAAACACTGAATATTCACACCTCAGTTAATAATATTAATGTCCTTTTACCTAAAGGGCCCTACTGAATCTCCCCCATTTTCACCATATTCCTTTGTTTATTTTTGTTTTTTAATCATTTAACACTGTTTAATCAGTGATTACACTTATTTTACTGATGCAAATCATAACAAATTACCCTCAGCGCCTTGTTGGGATCAGAGCAGTCGTTTCGGATATCAAATCCTAGCTTAACATTTGGCAGGATGTCAGTGCTATTATTGAGAACGTCCACAGCATACATCATGGCTTCCATTCTCAATCCAGTCTTTTGCAGAACTCTAGAGCAAGGATTGCCATCATTATCTGGAAAAAGAACAGCAAACATTCCCCCTAGAATGATATCTCCTCTCTGATAAGCAACACCCTCAATTGCATCACTCAGTCCTTCATCAATCATCTCCATGGTAATGACACCAGCACTCCGTGGATGTCGGATGTGCGGGATCAGGAAGGCATCCCTTGTTCTGTTCTGTGCGACTTGTTCTTTCTGCTCCGTAAACATCCAAATTGTTGCCCGATTTTCCAGTTCAAATTTACCCTTCTGAAACGCATGCGTGTTAAAAATAGCAGAAAAAAGGAAAACCAACAAAAATTTGAGTAGAATGGGGTGTGCCATGATGGCAACCGCCCGAAAGCTGTACCAAAATCTAAGTACAACAATTGGTGAGCTAGAAGATGAGACCCCGTATCCGATTTTCGTTATCGTCAATTTTGTATTGCATTGCATCCAGACTGCTGAACGCAAATAATACAAGTTTAGAAGGAGCACGTTTTGGGAACCAGTCTTGCTAGATAATTGTATAGAAGGCCATATATTACAGAAATCCGTAGCAAAATGTTGAAATTATACATGTACCTCAAATATAAGTTTTTATAGAAATATGGAAGGGCTGTGTAGCACCGCGATCAGAATGTTGACAAGAATATAATATCCGTGCTTTGAAACATGTAATTGCCAAGCTTTCGGCAACTAAGTACCTTCTTCAGGGCAAGCAACTGAATCTGCTTTTGCAGAGGACTGGTTTTATTTTACATTCTTGTCTATATATTTTTAATAGAAAATTCCAAAGTAAAAACCTGTATCCTTGAATTTTTCCTGAAACAAATCATATAGGGAAAGTGACGGGGTGCTATGAATAATTATAAAGATGAACAAAGAAATTGACTGGAGCAGGACTTGAATCTGCGACCTCTGGAATATCGTTCCAGTGCTCTACCAACTGAGCTGGTGGCCCCTCCCATTTGTCAATTTTTTGTTCGGGGGGCGGCAACCAGAAGCCATTGAACCTGAAACACCATGTAGCCAGGGATTACACCCCGATTTCATACGATACAGCCTGGGAAGTGGTGAACAGGGATCACTCGAAGAGGATGCGGCTTTTTTCAATATAAATCATGAAACAAATCATATATGTAATATATAATTTTCCAGTACATATCATGGCTCTTCAGAGTTGTATCGAGCAATTGTGGATTGTGATACGTGCCAATTTTTCATTGGATATACCTGAAAATATATGTTTATATATTGAAGATATACACGGTAAAGATGTTTTAGAACATAGGGGGGGCCTATTACTCATATTGTAAATACTGAGTGGAGTCGTTAGCATTCCTCTTTTTCAATTCAAAAAAAGAAGAATAATGGTCCATTCAGTAGAGCTTTTACAGCCTAATTTTTTGTCAATTTTATGTCATTTATAAAGAAACCGTGCTTTGATTTTTGAAGAGCGGGGCGGGGACATTTAGACAACAAAGTCTTGTTTTTTTTTTCGCGTTCTGTCGTTCTGGTTATGCCCCAACTATAGATCAGTCCCAACTACAGTATTGTGACCGTCCCAACTATTGCATGCACAGATTAATAACAGGAGTTCAGTGTGTGCGCATCGGCGTGACGTCACTATGGACTTTTAACACACGGCAAAGGGGCAAATTTCCCGGATTTCCGAACGCGAGAATTGCAAGTACCGAAGTCATTTTGTCTACATCATCAACTTGTCCTTTCAGACAAAATATATTTTCACACATATTGAGTGTCATATTTAGTCAGGAGAGAACTGCATAAATTTGGAGAAGGATTTCCACAGAGATTGGCCACCAATTGTTGGGCCAGCCCACTGCAGCACACTACAATTGAGAATGTCCCAACTGGAGTTGGGACTGATGCTGTAATTGGGGCGTAACACATGATGCGTCACTAAAGAATAACTCGGAAATTTAGGTCATGCTTGTGCCAGTTGAGGGGCTGCATTAACTCCTTTTTTCAACTGATCAACGAAAATGGTAACTATTGATTTTTGGTTGTCAGCATGCATAGACCATAATGGGGAGTTGGCGTAGACTAAATATTCAGAATTTTCTTTGCTAAAGTAAATGTCACTTTTAGCCTTTTAAACGTGTTACTGTTAGCACTTCATCCTGTCGGCTGTCACAACATTTTTAATGATTTTAATTGAAAATTGGGGTTTCCGTATATTTATGAAACTCTTTCCAGATATTGGATTGAAGCAGGGACATTTGGGGGATTTTTTTGGGACAGGTGTAATGCAGAGCAAACTGTGATGAGGTGATTAGGCCTATTTGTAGGGACAGAAATGGGATTTTTGAAGTTGCTCTATAACTAGCTTTATGACTGTGTTGTGTTGAAAGAGGGAATAATTCTGAGCACATTGATACCAATATGTATTGAATTTTCTGAAAATGGGCATTTTTCATTCTTTTTCTTAATGGAGATCATGGTTAAAGTAGTGCCACACTTTGTGTGTTTACAGCAGTAAACAAAATGATAAACAAACAAATTGAGTCACAGACAACATCTCTGTTGGTCATTTATTTTCAGCCGTTCTTTTTTGAATCAACAAAATTGTATGCACAGTGTATGTTGTACACATAAATCTATGTGTGGAATGTTACTTACAAATAGGGTTGCCATGGAAACGCGGCTATTTACGTTTTTCCTCAATTGGTTGTAATGAGCCCCAATTTTACAGTTCAAACTTCATAATATCAATGAAAAACTGATGAATCACCCTGACTTGAAATTGGATTAAAATTTGGATTACGATTAATGAGTTATTTACGACAGCATTTGTTTACTAATTTATAGTGTAGTAAACAATGTAGTAAACAAATTGAAGCTTCCATATCTTCGGATATGAAAATGCTAAACGGATCTTGTTTTCACTATATTCCAATAGATGAACATCTCTTTCCAATTTTAAGGATTCATAACAATTCTAAAGGTAGATTATTGGAGAAGGTTGCCATGGAAACAGACAAAACATTTTGTATAAAATAAGTTAATTTGCCTTATCTTTAGACATGAAAAGGCGAGAAAATTGCCATTTTCTTTATGTTACCCATATTTTTCTGTTTCCAGTGTTTAGATGTACAGTATTACTGAAAAGTATGTTTAAGCCTAATACTGGCAGTAACCAGTTGCCATGGAAACGATTAGTTCAGCTGAAATTTTCATCGTGATAGCGACAGCACAGTTTAAGAAATTCTAACTTCAGATCAGGGACCATTTTGAACAGTACATGTATGTACACAATGATATTGCATTTTTCTTGTCACATTAAACCCTCAACTGGATAAAACATTAGGAAGATAATAAAATCTTAAATCTAAAATCTTAAAGTCAAATTCTAGAATCTTTGAAGTTTGACATACTTCAATGTTTCTGTTCGGTTCAAATGAACCATCTATTTATTACCACACAGTAATTTAGTGCAGTTGGTTGCCCTGAAGTATGTATTAATACAGACAAAAGTTTGGGTAGCCAAGAGCATACATTAAGAGATTCAACGCATTTTCTAAAACGAATGAGTTTTGTTTCACATACATGTACATGTGTATTCAGGGCCATGAACTGTAACACAAAAGTAATGCATTGCTCTACGGATGACATGTAAATGAACAGTATGCATGTATTGAAATTGTTCTTAAAAGTTGTAAGGGTATCCTCAGCACTTTTTGAAACCATTTCTCTTAAACCTAAGACAAAGTTGTTATACTCTGCATCAGTAACTGTGTATGTCATGTAAACATCACGCTGTTTTGGCGTTTCATCTGTGGCCAGAGTTAAGTTTGGTTTGGTAGACAGATCACTCAATTGCTGCTGAGAAATCAATAATCGTTCGTCATTCATATTAGACACTGTTGTTCCACAAGGTAAAGAATCCGCGACCTTGCCAACTATGTCCAGGACAGTTTGAATGACAGGCCCAATGTTGTCAAAACTAACATGCAAAGACAGTAACTTGTATACACACAGTCTAGCTTTAGGTGTGTAACATGTATGACCTTTATCATTAGTGCCTGTTAAGTGAACCGTTTCTGAAGATTTTTCAACACATGGAGACCCTGGTTTGATTTGATCAAGCAATTGTGCATTAACATCCTTTACATCTGACAGTGTTTCTCTGAGCTTCCTATTTTCTTTTTCAAGTTCATGTATCTTAGACTCGCATTCCCAGTGATCATTACTATCAGACAATTTAGCATTTTTCACACTGCGTAACTCTGATGTCAAGTTCCGTTTCCTGGTCTTTTGTAGTTTCAGTTTACGATCTTTCTTATGTAACTTTGTAGTAAGCACACCTATTTTAACTTGTTGCTGCTTTATTGTTGCCTGATGACATAACTCCCTTCTTTTCTGTACCATTACTTTATGTGGTGATGGTCTGGATTGCTGCAACTTTTCATTTTCCTCTTTAAGTTTGTGAACATCCGTAGTCAAATTCTCACAGATCTCTCTCATGCCACAGATGTCTGAAGAAGTACATGTTCTAGCTTTTTTAGGACAATTTGGTTTAATTTTGGGAAGTGAATAAATCATTTCTTCCCAGTCACAGAATTTACTAGACCTTGCCTTAGACTTCACAAGCCCATGTCTCATTTTGATTAGATGTTGCCACTGAGATTGAATGGAGGCTTCATGGGGAATATTACACAATGGGGTGTCCAGCAATTTACTAAGCCACATTTTTACTTCAGACCATGTATGAGATCCAGATTTCTTCAGTTGAAAGAGTTGATAGATATGCTTATGATGAAGGTGGGTGGGTTTTTCAAGGAGATCTTCGCCTGCTTGTAGTTGATGGATGAGTTCACTTGAAAGTGCTTCTGCAGGACCAGGATTGGTTTCAATGTCACGACAGAGAAGAAAAGCTTTCTGAAAGTATGGAGAGGGAACTGTTGCTTCGATGGTCATGAAAATGTGGAAGAATTGTTGCAGAAGAGGAAGTTCTGTGGATTCTTCAGTTGGGACAGGGGAGAGGATACAGTGATGGGCAGCCAGCAAGGCTGCTTTCACTTGCTTGACAATTCAAAAATTTGAAAATGGTAAATTAAATAGAGGAGCTACAGTGTGCAAAAAAGACCAATTTTAATCACAATTTCCTGTTAAGGAAATGTGATCCCAGATAAACAGCCCCCTTACTCATTTATGCATGTCCTTAGACCGTACCGTGGCTTAGGTTTTCCCACCTCCATGCGCATAGACCTAATTCAAGTAACTTGGACTCAACAAATTGCCATTTTAAACATTTGGGTAATCTACAGAGTATTATGGTGTCTGTGGCGCCAATCAGCCAGCAGGGGTTACCAGCACAGATCTAAAGTTGAGCTGTAGTGCTGGTGCCCCTACTGGTCCATTACAGAGACCAGTTTTCAGAAGGCGTAAACTTCATCTATATTTTCATCATATAAAACTGCTTGTTCTGTTGTGAGACAAGAATTTATTAAAGGGTTCTCAAATAAATGCTCCAGCAGCTGTGAAACATAGAAAAAAGGTGTCCGTGAGTCCTTTGTCAATATGAGGAAGTTGCTGAAGTCTGCTGACATTACAGCCTGTACGGTACAGTATACATGTATGTTAGCATAATTATGGAACTACATGTACATGCTCGTAACCTTTGAACGCTCTTGCCAAATGTACTCAACTGATCTGTGCACCCAGCCAAGTCATAATACCTAAAGATGTATGTTTGCATAGGAAGTAAGGCACCAACAACTTACAGGTGTTCACCTGTTAACCTTTCAGTTTGGCTTTGTATTGTACATTTAGGTGAGTCTTTCAAAATCAATCAACCAAGCATTATTTGCATGTACATGTATATCTATTGCAGTCACATGAAGGAGCATTCCATATAAGGCTTGTGTTGACGTTCCATAACATCATTCGTCCAATCAGCAAGTGTCAAAATGACATCATGTCAGAATGACGTCATTTTCTAAATATTAGCATTTGGGCGTTGGCCTGCTCTCAGGTAGCATATATATGTGGTGTACTTACACACACACGTTCCACACATCGTAAAGAGAGCAACGTCGGTAAGTGTGTGAAACGGTAAAAGATATTTTCACAATCTGCTGATGTGATTATGGAGTATGATTTTATTTTCTTTTTTCTCCCATAATGACAGTCCAATTGAAGAACTGAATCTTTTACTTTATACTACATTTATATGTGATTTCACTTGGTTTTTTCCAGTGTTCTGGAAAGGAGCACTTTTACAAAGGAACAAAATTATTGTCTGCATATTGACCAATTGAGTTTGCTTTTCTCATTCTGTATAGAGTGGACCAGGACCACATAATCTTGACAGAGTACCAGACCAAGATGGCTACCTCATCATCAATGGGGATGGAGCAGTGATGGCAGTGAGTTTTAGTAGTATACAAGGTAGTAATGAAAAGTTAAGTTTAACCCTCAAAGAGCCAGGGGACCATAGAATCCCGCCCCTCCTTGATTTTGGCTGATAGCATCTCTGGGATTAATTCTGTGTGCTATTATTTATAACAATTTTTTCCAATGTCTTAGCCTCATTTTGACCCCAAATTTATGAAAATTGGACATGGCGTTCTCTTTCAGTGAAGAATTTTAGAAGGCAGGGGGAAGTATATGACCATCGACTTTGTACACACCATTGACTTGTACATGCACTTGTACATTGTACATACATCGTACAAAGGGTAGAGTGAATAGTTAATGAGTCATAATTATGCAAAAACTTAATTTGTTTACATGTAATTTCACATAGACGATTAGTATGTATGCCTCTATGACAAGGCCAAATTTCATTGAAATACATCATCCTATGGCTGAGATCTGAGGGGGGGTAGACCCCCCCTCGGCTGTGACAGGGCCAAAATACCCAGCTCTTTGAGGGTTAAGATATTTATATGTTGATGTCATGCAAAAAATTATTCTAAGAAAAATTCATTTCCTAGTTCCTTTAAGTTCGTCGGGCATTTTCATTAACCTTCTTGAATTCACCAAATTTCATAAAAAGTGCACTATGGCAGAGCAATTTTCAAGAAGCACGAAGTTCCATGTAAAATAATAACGGCCTCATGCATCTGTTTCAGTTTTACCAAACGCTCTGAAAACTTGAAAAGTGACCCACTTTTCCTAAACCAAAGCGAAGTAGATGATTGCAATGCTGGACGATTCCCCTCCCCTGCACTTACATGATTTTCATACTTTAAAACGATCCACAGTCAAAAAGCTTTTGTAGTTATGGGTAGAACTTTACATATGAATTTGTTGAGTATGCATTATTCATGGTATTCAGGTGCCTTTTACTTAGTTTGAATTGATGGCTTGCAGATTCGATTTTATTAGGATTCAAGTTAATGTTAATGATAAAATTGTTAAAAGTGAAGTTGGGAATTAAGTGATTCTTTGCAGTCTTCAGGTGATTTGGAGAATGATGAGAGATTAGCTGGAATCCTGATGAATATGGTTCGTCTAGCAAGCAGAATCAAAATTAATCCAGACAAACCAGAGACTTTCAAGAGACTGTCAGGTACATGTATGAAGTTATTTCACCAAGCTGTTTTGTGTGAAACTCTTCAATTCATGTGCGGTTTTAGTACCATCATCATCTTGACATACATGTAGAAAAGCTTAGAGCTTTTACATCTCCCACATTTCCTGTAGTGTTTAACCCCCAAACATGCTAAAGAGCCATTTTTTTAGTGTCTTACTCCTGACCTGAGACATATCCATGCTGTACCTTTTTGGCCTATTATCCTACCAGTACCCCCATCTTTATCCCATATTCTCCTCTGTTATCTCCCTCTTTGCGCATTTTCTTTTTCTCATCACACATTTTGTCCTTGTGTAGGGTTGGAAAGAAAGGCCCATTGGTGATAGTGCCTTCTTACACTTTTGTTTTATTCTCCTTGGCAGTCTTACACTGGCATAGTGTTCCTTGTGATTGTGTCTTTTCCTAGTTTCACACGATTCATATTTGTATATCATTTATATTACCTGTACATGTACATAATGTCTTTTTTTTATGCCAAATAAAGCATAATTAATTATACTGTAAAGCGTCAACCCTGTTGGATAAAGTATTATGTCATGATGGTCATTACCATTTACACTTATCTGTAAAGCTACACTTTCTGCAGTAATAAGATCAATGAAAATATGTTTGTACCCCCTGTTGTGAAAATTTGATACTTTGTGAAACAGCTTGTCCAAATTTAACAGGCTGTTGTCAAAATGTGTTGAACATGACACCCTCTAAGTCTCTCTCCATTTTTGAATTATGCTTAATTACTTTATTTTTGTTTTTCCCTATTTTCTTTTAGTTGTATTTGATGACTTCATGTACGTGGTGACCATATCTAGTAGCAAGGTTTATGTCAGCAAGCGACGTCACAATCCAAGGGAGGCTGTTATGGCTTAGTGCTGTTTCTAGATATTGCATTTCAATTAAAAGATGTAAACAATTGTGTATTTTTCATCAGTGCTAAAAATTACACTAACCTATGTCAGTTGGTGCATAGTGTTCCATTTCAGTCATTGAGTGCTACATGTATGTTTCTGTACATATAGGTTGGTTGTGAAACATTAACGGTAGGCCTATATCCCATTTTTGCTAGGGAGAATTCTAAATCCGTGAAAGTCCCAGACTGCAGTCAGACCATCTAGGCAGCATTTCATAGTCCAGACTTGTTCAAAATCCACCCAAACTTAGTATTGAACAGACAAAAATCCAAACTGAAGTAGTGCCATCTTGAAACTTCTTACATGTACCTGTACCATGGCAGGCGCTAAGGGGGAATTCGAGGAATGCCCTAAATGCAAAAAAAAAAACAACCCACTAGTGCTTCTACTGACTGATGGTGAAAGTCAATGTTACCTATGCCCTCTGTGTGCACATCAACATAACCATGATGAAACTAAACGTTTAGATGAGCAGATTATCTCTAGTGATCGTACTCAACTGGCAGATCAGCAGAGTTTGGAGCATGACCTGGAGCAGGTTCAGCGAACAAAAGTTCAAGAAAAGGCCAGAAGTGCGATTAGTATCATTATGAAACTGGGTGTACGAAAGCAGGATACAAATGAAATTGGAAAATTTCAACCAACCTGTAGTGACATCCAGGTGATTGAAGCTCTGGCTTCAGATATATGCCTACTGCTTCGAAACAGTTCACTTAGTCAGTTCCATTCGATTCTTTACCCCAAAAAGAGCACGGTGAGTGAGGAAAGGGAGTTAGATGGGTCACTGTTTGATTTGTCTGATTCCAAATTGACAAACAAACTTGAGTACCGTGACCAAAAAAAACGGGCCAACATGTTTGTAAAGGAACTTATAAAATGTAAGTCCAAAACGGTTTACCTCTTGGATGGTCATGGGCGAATGCTGTTGTCAATCATACATGCTATAAAAGAAAAAGGAGAAAACCTAGATAATCAACAGTTTGTAGTGGTTGACTGGGATGAAGAGTCACACAACTTTCATCAGCACTTTTTCCCCCGTTCAGTAAGATGTGAATGCAAAAATATCTTGGAGATAGATCTACAGAAGACTGACATGCTATACATGAATTTCTGTAGCATTCCTCCAAAGACTGATGATGTCTTTTTCAATAAAGAAGAAGTTTTGAAATGGCTATGGCAACGCATGAAAACAATGGAAAGTCCCATTATGATCTCAGCAATGATACGAGAAAACATCCAGGATTTAACAGCTGAACATGGACTTAGATGTCACCTCACACCAGCAGGTTTTCAAAAGTGCCTTGAAGACGAGTCACTCTTTCGTGCAACGGTCGTGTCTAAGCGTAACCTGTTTATGACATGGCTTGTCAAACCGAAATCATGTTTGGCTAAAAGACAGCCAGCCAATTTGAAGAGTGTGTTTGAAGATCTCTTGATTCCCTGGGATTGCAACTCTAAATTTCGTATTGATGCTTTGGTATATGTGGAATCTCAAGGATCAGATGAAAAGTATCGAATTGTAAGGCGAACGCCAGCTAGTGCGTATTTGCAGAGGGATGGAGATAAGGATGGGGAAGAGATTATGAAAAGGATAACCAGTATCAAGCTGGTAAATGATAATTAGGAGTGTTTTGACTGATCGCAGGGATGGGGCCAGTGATGTTGGTGAGGAAGCCAGTGGAAGGGATCATGGGTATGATGATCAGATCATGAGAAACCTGACTTGATCAAGAAGACACTTGCATTGAGGCACTACAGGAGCATGAAAAAGGGGTTCAGGATAAGGAAGGTACTAATAAAAAAGGTACCAAAATCTGTAAACAGTGCCCCAGCCAGAATGTTCTGAAATACATGTACATGCTTGTACATGTGTACGGGTCCTGAAGGCCTGCCAAACCAGCATCTCCTGGGCATGTTTTTCTCTTTTTAGCTGTTCCCAATTTCAATTGGGAACGGGTATTATAATCGTTAAAACGTTGTTTTTTTTCTTTTTTTATTCCGTTTTTCACTGTTTTTTTCTATAAGGCAATTATTTTAAGTCCAATCAATTTCAAACCTTGTATAGTAATTAACCATCATCAGAAGATGTGCCGCGAAACTTTTTGTATTCGTGACGTCATCGGGGGCGCATGACCTCAATTCAGATGTTCATTCTTTACAGTCTAATAACTAGTATACTATTTGACCAATTTCACTCAAATTTGATATGCACAGTCAGGGACGTGTTATAAATTAAAATTGATATCTTGAATTCTTGACCTCATGTGACTGCTACTTTTAGTTTGACCGGAAGTTGTATTTTCACAGACAAATCGTCATATCTCATGAACTTTACGTTCAATTGCAGTGATAATTTGTTTAATAATTTGTTTTTTGTTTTATATGCCACTTATGCAAGTATGCCATGATGACGTCATCAATTGATTTATTATTGATTTCCAATATTTATTTCAGCCCATTGACTTTGTACGCATTTTCCAGGCCCTATTTTGGTAACTTAGCAATATTCGATCGTCATTGAAGTTACAAGCGCTCCCCATAAAACGAAGATAATATGAAAATAATTCCGTCATGAAGTGATTTATTATGAAATTTTTAATGTTTAAATATTCCAGTAAATTCTGTTGGGTATAGTAGTCTTCAAATCAAATACTGATGTAGTCACTGTCGACATTGTATTTTTTCGAATACCGATATATCGCATTTTTCATATCGACATTATCGAAATGTCAAATGTTATTAATTTGGCATGGATTCTACTCTTTTGTTGCCTAAAAAAGGGGTGTGACACCTGATCAGCATGGGGACGTATTAAGTCGTGAACCCCAAACACGACGGGTAATGAAGTCAATGACAACACCAGACCCTTAACTTACAGATCCCACATGACATCTGCCGATGAATGTGAGAGTGGTTTTGGACTGTATGTCGCACAGTACAACATTCTAGTCACAGTTACATTTTTGCTCCAAAATGTCCAGGATAGTGCAACAGATGTCACCGATAGAGGTCCTGCACTCTCTATCTTAAATTTTATATACAGAATATCTCATATGTGTAATCAATTATTGTTACGTTAGAATTATCAAAGAATTATGTTTTTTAGACTGGCAGTGCATATTTATGGTTATGCAAATAAGGGTGGAGTTTGCAGACCGATGTCAATGGAGAATACACTCTTTAAGGCCCTATATTTTCTGAAGTAGATGTCTGATCGGGTTTAAATCTTGCAGATATCTTCAAAAGTGAGGGCTTTAGAGGAATATTGACCTGATGTGATGATGACGTCATGAGGAAACAAACCACATGATACTAAAGGTGCACTTTCTCTACAAGGAACTTAGGCAATTAGTTTCAGTCCGATCAATTTCAAACTTGGTATAGTAATTAACCATCATCAGAAGATGAGCCCCGAAACCCTTTGTATTGTGACCTCATCAGGAGTCACGTGACCGCAATTCAAAGTTCATTCTTTACAGTATAATAACTAGTAAACTGTTGGACTGATTTAACTCAAATTTGGTATGCACATGGTGGGGGACGTGTTATAGATGAAAATTGATATCTTGATTGACCTCATGTGACCTCTACTTCTGGTTTGACCGGAAGTTGTATTTTAACACACAAATCGTCATATCTCATGCACTATACGTTCAATTGCAGTGATAATTTGTTTTTAGTTATACATGCCACTTTGGCAATTATTTTTTATCCAGTTCATTGCAAACTTATGATACTCACTGACAGTCATCAAAAGACAATAAAACACATTTTGCGAACAGCTATGTGTTTATTCACAAACACCACCTCTAGTTTCTTTTTATTGTGAACTATGTTTAATATCAAAATTACAATGTACATGTACGAAGATGGAAACCAGTAAAGGACTGTAGTCCTTGGCAACACATATCCATGGTTCTTGATTGGATGGGCATATTTTTGTCAATATTTCAATGCACAGTGATTTTTCTGATAAGTGAAAACCTGGCATATGCACTTGAATGAATACATTTTGGACAGTGCTTCCAAATGTCAAATTATGTTGAGCCGCACTGGTACCCCACCCGCAAGATTTGGGAACCTGGGGCAACCTGGACAGTCCTCAATCCTTTTGCAGTTAGAATGTTGAAGAGTGTTAGAGTTGATGATGTATAAAGATTTAGACTTACTATTGATTAAAATGACTGTCAATGACGGATTGTATTTCTGTCAGTGGTCACAGGTGTATATTAGAATTTGCATTACATCACAGTTTCCTATTATAACTGTACTACCTGTATACATATGTATGCCTATGAACATGTATTACCTTATATGTTCATGTACCTGGTATACTGTTTTAATACATGCCCATTTATTTGCACTAAGTAAAATTATGATGTGTTTATTATGTACTTTTTACAAATGAGTCAATTGGTTGATATCAACTCAATTTAATCATCCCTGGTCATCACATCATGAAAACAGATCTGATGCAAGAGTTCCAAGATAGGAATGATCTATTGTAGCAAGAAGATATTTTCACTGATCAGTAATAAAAAGCAGCTGTGATAACCCTGTTCAGCATTTGGTTGATTAGAAGTTAACCAGGATGCCTATGTGAACAAACATACACATGCTTTTTTAACTTCAATGAAATTTGTATATTTTTAACAAATAACAATCAAAACTGTTAGTCAAATATCATTTGAGAGTGTGAACTCTGTGTATTGTAACTGCAAGTGTAAATCTATGTATACACTCAGCTTCTCAGTTATGAAGTATGTGTAACTGATTCATTTGTGAAGATACTGGTAATCTTAGGATTGCTTAGATGCAACATCTATGTGTGCAGATCCAATGGGCGTGTGAGGTTTTGATGCCACTATATTATCTTGACATAACTTTAGAAGTAGATTGCAGCTATGCTTTAAAGAGTTCACATGGCTGTAAAATTTGGCAATGTGACCCAAACCAGGATTTAAAATTGACTATAATCTGGTAAGTGATTCTTTTGGATAACGAAACCTAAAACCAAAGATCCCAATGGCCTTAACAGACACCAGTGAAGATTACAATTAGGTTTTCCTCATTGTCTTTTGCAATATAAATCATTGTACTGGTCACTCCTCTTTGGGATTATTACGGTTTCACCATTCTTTGGTCACCTTCTGGGTTTTCCTTTCCTTACTCCACTTTCTGTTTTTCCTTGCTCTTTCAACCCCCTCAACCTTGCATCCCAAGCCCTCCCTCTTCCTTCCTAATGCTGTGGCTATGTAAATATACTTTTGGAATACAGTTTTATTTAGTGGAATTTCTACATTACTATTAATAAAAATGTCATAAAGGAGATACTTTAGCTTACTCGTGCGATACACAAATAAGAACAGAAAAAGAATCTGGTATATCACTATAAAGATGTGCATTCTTTTATTACATCAAGTATAAATCTACATGTATATACAGTGAATCAATTAAAAACGGGTTGATGGCTAGTGTATTTTGTGAAAATAGTCTTTGCAGCCAGAATTGACATTGGTTAAGTTAAAAAGGTGTCCAAGCTTTGATTTTAACATCTCCCAGTGTGACCTATCCAAATTCACTCCTGCTGATAGGAAACAAATGCTTTTCAAGCTGTCCAGGTTTGATCTCCATCCCAACCTTGTTTGTCATTGTAAAGATCAAAGTAGCAAGTGTTTTCAAGATTGGATCCAAACCCCTACATAAGTTTCTATTCACATATGAATTTTATCTATACAGATTTGGTCACATTTGAGAAGAGACAATTTATTAAAGTACCATGGCTGCTGTTAATTATCATAATTGTACTAATTGTACAAAGGCTTTACGCAAGTTACAAATAAATAGCGAATATGTTAAACAAACTTAGATCAGTTGTAAGAATGTTCAATAAATTGAACAAATCATCCTATTTTATACTGTGAACTGCCATTTATTTATTTATTGTCCACCATTCCTATAATTTATAGATTTTAGGATTTTTTTCACCAGAAATGGCATGTACGATTACTGTTTTGTTTGCTCACCTGTACTCATTGCAAGTATGCTTCAAAAGACCCTTGAACATAAAAGACAAAGACAAGGAATAGTCTTCTGTCAAGAAGTAAATGTTATCAAGCCTGTGTAACTTCGGATGACTACTCTAGACTTAATCTAAAAACTTTTTCCTCCCTCTGATAAAGTATTGCACACATGTTGACAGATGATTAGAACTACTTTGCATAAATGAAATATCTTTCAATAAGAAGTACATTGCACAATGGCATTAGTGTCACCTTGGTCTTGAAAGTAAGGCTATGTTATCCGTGATCACTTTCCTGGAAATGCAGCTTTTCCAAGGGCTGTGATTCAGTCTCCCTCCAACAGACCAATCCATTAAGACAGATACATAGCAAGTTGCCTCCCTTAATCATCAACGTCACACAACATGACACAGACATGCCACATTGTAAGTAAATGCAAGCATGGTAGACATCCGACAGGTGACTGCAACATACTGTCTGTGACAGGTGGAAACATCACAGACTAGAGAAGGGCTCAATGGACAGGTCTAGTGCTGGCAAACCTTAGTGTGTATGCCGAAGTCTGAGCTACAGCCAGCTGAAACAATATCTATGAGAAGTGACTGTGGCTGCTATCCAGTGGCTTTATCCACTGGTGCACATACTGTTCATAACCACAGCCAATACTTAAAGATTCAGCCTGCCCTCATTAGCCTCACTGTGATGTACATTAGTAAAAAGCACACATACATTAGTGAAATATACACTTTTATAACCAGAAAATTAAATCCATATCTTATCACTTCAGCTAAATATTCAAAGCACTGACATTCTTGGCAAGATCAACAGATTCATGTGTTACATTTAAAATTTGTAACTACATGTAGTGTCTTAAAAATAGAGGCAATTCGTTACATTCAAAGTTAATATCTCAATCTGCATATTGCAATGTTCTTTAATTTTTCGTGCCACTACCTTCACCAAAACAAAGATTTTCAAAGCTTAGCCTTAAGTAACATGGGTTCCAATCCAACAAGTCAGTTAACTAAATATGGGTTCCATATACAGACATCATTAATTTCCCCTTGCAGCAATTTAGTAGCCATCAGAGAGTGATAGCATGCCCTAAAAAGTCAGAGTTAGGAGTGAAAGTAAGAAAGCATTTACTTCAAAAATACGTAGAATTTTTCAGACCAGTCTCATAGGGTTTGTGCACAAGGTGTCAAGTGATGTCCACGTATGGAATTCTTTCCCAGAATACATACTCTAGATCTTGATCATTAGGACACCCTCCACCATCTTGAAAGCTTAAGAGTCTCTGAAATTCCATATTTTTCAGAACCTTGAAATACTGTGAAAATAAAAACTTGCATAACTTTCATTGCACGCTCCCGTACATGTATATACATATATCAATATTTTACAAAAACTTGCTTTTACAGCCTTAATTTTTTTCAATGTTGTGTCATTTTTAAAGAAACCGTGCTTTGATTTTTGAAGAGCGGAGCGGGGATATTTAGACAATAAAGTCTTGTTTTTTTCGCGTTCTGTCGTTCTGGTTATGCCCCAACTATAGATCAGTCCCAACTACAGTATTGTGACCGCCCCAACTATTGCATGCACAGATTAATAACAGGAGTTCAGTGTGTACGCATCGGCGTGATTTCCCGGATTTCCGAACGCGAGAATTGCATGTACCAAAGTCATTTTGTCTACATTATCAACTTGTCCTTTCAGAGAAAAAAATATTTTCACAAAGATTGAATATCATACTTAGTCAGGAGTGAACTGCATAAATTTGGAGAAGGATTTCCACAGAGATTGGCCGCCAATAGTTGGGCCAGCCCAACTGCAGCACACTACAATTGAGAATGTCCCAACTGGAGTTGGGACTGATGCTGTAGTTGGGGCGTAACACACGGTGTCACTAAAGAATAGCTCGGAAATTTAGGTCATGCTTGTGCCAGTTGAGGGGCTGCATTAACTCCTTTTTTCAACTGATTAACGAAAATGGTAACTATTGATTTTTGGTTGTCAGTATGCATAGACCATAATGGGGAGTTTGCGTAGACTAAATATTCAGAATTTTCTTTGCTAAAGTAAATGTCCCTTTTTTAGCCTTTTAAACGTGTTACTACTAGTGTTAGCACTTCATCCTGTCGTCGGCTGTCATAACATTTTTAATGATTTTAATTGAAAATTAGCGTTTTCCGTATATTTATGAAACTCTTTCAAGATATTGGATTGAAGCAGGGACATTTGGGGGATTTTTTGGGACACGTGTAATGCAGAGCAAACGTGATGGTGATTAGGCCTATTTTGGTAAGTGGATTTTGACTGAAGCTCAAAATTCATATTTTGTTATGTTTTTGTATTATTTCACCTTATTTCAATGAATTAAATGCTGGCTTTCACTTGCTTGACAATTCAAAAATTTGAAAATGGTAAATTAACCCTCCTTTAGTTTACAGCACAAATATGCACAAGTGCATGTTGGTGCAGTGCACAACACGACACAGCTGTGCTTCTTTGAGGTGTTTACCAAGTGACCCAAAGAGTGACTTCAGCATAGGAGGGTTAAATAGAGGAGCTACAGTGTGCAAAAAGAACAATTGTAATCACAGCTTCCTGTTAAGGAAATGTGATCCAAGATAAACAGCACCCTTACTCATTTATGCATGTCCTTAGACTGTACCATGGGGTACATGTAAGTTTTCCCAACTCCATGTGCATAGACCTAATTCAAGTAACTTGGACTCAACAAATCGCCATTTTAAACATTTGGGTAATCTACAGAGTATTATGGTGTCTGTGGTGCCAATCAGCCAGCAGGGGTTACCAGCACAGATCTAAAGTTGAGCTGTAGTGCTGGTGCCCCTACTGGTCCATTACAGAGACCAGTTGCCAGAAGGTGTAAACTTCATCTATATTTTCATCATTTAAAACTGTGTGTTCTGTTGTGAGACAAGAATTTATTAAAGGGTTCTCAAATAAATGCTCTAACAGCCCTGAAACATAGAAAAAAGGTGTCCGTGGTGTGCACCCAGCCAAGTTATAATACCTAAAAATGTATGTTTGCGTAGGAAGTAAGGCGCAAACAACTTACAGGTGTTCACCTGTTAACCTTTCAGTTTTGCTTTGTATTGTACATTTAGGTGAGTCTTTCAAAATCAATCAACCAAGCATTATTTGCATGTACATGTATATCTATTGCAGTCACATGACAGAGCATTCCATATAAGGCTTGTGTTGATGTTCCATATTCCATAACATCATTCGTCCAATCAGCAAGTGTCAAAATGACATCATGTCAAAATGACATAATCCTAATATTAGCATTTGGGCATTGGCCTGCTCTCAGGTAGCATATATGTGGTGTACTTCCACACAAACGTTCCATGCATCATAAAGAGAACAACGTCGGTAAGTATGTGAAACGGTAAAGGATATTTTTCACAATCTGCTGATATGGTTGTTGAGTATGATTTGATTTTCTTTTTTCTCCCATAATGACCGTCCAATTGAAGAACTGAATCTTTTACCTTATAGTACATGTACGTGTAATTTCACTTGGTCTTTTCCAGTGTTGTTTTTATATAAGTAGCATTTGTACAAAGGAACAAAATTCTTGTCTGCATATTGACCAATTGAGTTTGCTTTTCTCATTCTGTATAGAGTGGACCAGGACCACATAATCTTGACAGGGTGCCAGACCAAGATGGCTACCTCATCATCAATGGGGATGGAGCAGTAATGGCTGTAAGTTTTAATAGTATACAAGGTAGTGACGAGATGATAAGTTTAAGATATTTGACATGGTGGTGTCTGCAATTGATTTGCCTAAAGTTACCTGACGTACATGTATTGTAATATATTGCCCATCTCTGTACATGTAATCCTTTCCCTCATACCGAGGTTCACTGTATTTTATGCAAGCTACATAATTGTCAGCATTTTTATGCTCCATTGATACCATTGATAAAAACTCACCTTTAACAGTGACAAAACCTCACCCATAAATTTCTTAAGCATTTTCACTAATAACATTCTTGAATCCACCAAATTTCATAAAGTGAATTATGGCAATGCAATTTTCAAGAAGCACCAAGTTCCATGTAAAATAATATTGGCCTCATGCACCTGTTTCAATTCCACCAAACACTCTGAAAACTTGAAAAGTGACCCACCGTTCGGAAGTACATAGGTGATTGTAATGCTTGACAATTCCTCTCCCCTGCACTTACATAATTTTCATACTTCAAAGTGATCCATAGCCCAATTTTTTTCAGCAAAAGCTTTGGAAGTCGGGGGTAGTTGCATATAAAGTTGTGGAATATGCATTGTTCATGGACATTCAGTTGTTGTTTTCCAGATACTAGCTAAAAAGCCTTCGACTTGGTTTTGAAATGGTGGGTCCCAGATACGATTTTATTAGGATTCAAGGTAGTGTTAATGATAAAATTTTCTTAAGTGAATTTCGGAATTAATTGATTTTTTGCAGTCTTCAGGTGATTTGGAGAATGATGAGAGATTAGCTGGAATCCTGATGAATATGGTTCGTCTAGCAAGCAGAATCAAAATTAATCCAGACAAACCAGAGACTTTCAAGAGACTGTCAGGTATGACGTTATTTCACTGAGCAGTTTTATTTGTGAAACTCTTCAGTACATGTGCAGTTTTAGTACCATTATCATCCACTACTTCTCCCCTCTTACCTTCCTTTTTGTGCATTTTCTTTCTCTCATTGCATGTTTTATCCTTGTGTAGGGTTAGAGAGACATGCCCCATTGGCGATGGCAGTTTCTTGTACTTTTGTTTTATTCTCCTTGGCAGTCCCACACTGCACATAGCTCTGCTTGTGATCATGTGATTGTGTCTCTTCCTTTTATACAGTTCATATTTTTATATCATTAATTTCACCAGTATTATGTCATTATCATTCATGCCAAAGAAAGTATTGTATGTGAAAAGTATCATCCCCATTGGAGAAAGCATTATGTAATTATGTTCATTAGCATTTGCACCTGTCAGTTGATGCAGTGCTTTTTCCAATGTTTAGATTAAGGAAAAATTTACCATTTTTTGCACCTGTGATGAAAATTTGACATTTTGTGAAACACCTTGTCCAAATTGAACAAAGTTTTACCAACATGTGTGGAAAATGATGCCCTATACATTCTCAAGGAAGCCTTTTCCATTATGCTTAATTGTTTTTTTTCCCTTTTCTTTATTTCAGTTATATTCGATGACTTCATGTACGTGGTGACCATATCTAGTAGCAAGGTTTATGTCAGCAAACGACGTCACAATCCAAGGGAGGCTGTAATGGCTTAATTATTTTTAGTTTACTTTTGGTTCCTGATTGTCAGATGATATGTAGATTTTCCATTATAAGTATCCCCATACGACAGTGACACCACACTTGGTCAAATACTTGTACTTGTATATATTTGCATTTTAATTAGCAGAATTAGCTGCTTGGTAAGGTTGAGCTCATTGGAAGTATAATACAGATTGTTGGATAATAAATACTGTTGAAACTAATAGGTCATTAAATTGTAAAGCCAGAACCTTTTGTAGAGCCACAATTTTGGCATCAATATCGCAGCCATACCTGAATATGTCTTCATCTGAGGAGGACGATATTTCGAGCAGACTTTCAAATGTGACTTTACGTGGTGAAAATGGTACTTTCAAGTGCTCCAGGGCTCGCTGTGTTGTTTGCCAAGATAACATCAAGCCATCAGCCTCCTTCACTAGCTCACATACAAAAATAACCTACCAAACAGATGGTTACATTGATTGTGACTCTAAAGGTGTTGTGTATCTCATTACTTGTGGAAATTGTGATAAGCAGTATGTTGGACAGACTGCAAGACCCCTCCGTCAACGGATATATGAACACAGAAGTTCTGTCGGAAACCGCCAATAATCATGATAATGCCATTAGGAACCACTCCTGGTGCTGGTCTGTGGCTGATATGGAGGTACAGGGTATAGAAATGGTTAATGTCTGTGACCTTCACCACAGAGAGGCACACTGGATAAAGGAACTTGAAACCAAAGAACCCAATGGCCTTAACATACGACGGTGAAGATTACAATCAGGTTTTCCTCATTGTCTTTTGCAATATAAATCATTGTACTGGTCATTCCTCTTTGGGATTATCGCCATTCTTTGGTCACCTTCTGGGTTTTCCTTTCCTTACTCCACTTTCTTTGCACTTTTACCTTCCCTTCATATCCTAGTTACCCTCTTGTTCTGCGGTACAGTATCCCTCAACCTTGCATCCCAAGCCCTCCCTCTTCCTTCGTAAAAAATCCTAATGCTGTGGCTATGTAAATATACTTTTGAAATGCAGTTTTATTTAGTGGAATTTTTACGTTACTACTGAGAAAAACGTCATAAAGGAGATACTTTACCTTACTCGTGCGATACACAAATAAGAACAGAAAAAGAATCTGGTATATCACTATAAAGATGTGCATTCTTTTATTACATCAAGTATAAATCTACATGTATATACAGTGAATCAATTAAAAACGGGTTGATGGCTAGTGTATTTTGTGAAAATAGTCTTTGCAGCCAGAATTGACATTGGTTAAGTTAAAAAGGTGTCCAAGCTTTGATTTTAACATCTCCCAGTGTGACCTATCCAAATTCACTCCTGCTGATAGGAAACAAATGCTTTTCAAGCTGTCCAGGTTTGATCTCCATCCCAACCTTGTTTGTCATTGTAAAGATCAAAGTAGCAAGTGTTTTCAAGATTGGATCCAAACCCCTACATAAGTTTCTATTCACATATGAATTTTATCTATACAGATTTGGTCACATTTGAGAAGAGACAATTTATTAAAGTACCATGGCTGCTGTTAATTTATCATAATTGTACTAATTGAACAAAGGCTTTAAGCAAGTTACAAATAAATATTGAATATGTGAAACAAACTTAGGTCAGTTGTAAGAATGTTCAATAAATTGAACAAATCATCCTATTTTATACTGTGAACTGCCATTTATTTATTTATTGTCCACCATTCCTATAATTTATAGATTTTAGGATTTTTTTCACCAGAAATGGCATGTACGATTACTGTTTTGTTTGCTCACCTGTACTCATTGCAAGTATGCTTCAAAAGACCCTTGAACATAAAAGACAAAGACAAGGAATAGTCTTCTGTCAAGAAGTAAATGTTATCAAGCCTGTGTAACTTCGGATGACTACTCTAGACTTAATCTAAAAACTTTTTCCTCCCTCTGATAAAGTATTGCACACATGTTGACAGATGATTAGAACTACTTTGCATAAATGAAATATCTTTCAATAAGAAGTACATTGCACAATGGCATTAGTGTCACCTTGGTCTTGAAAGTAAGGCTATGTTATCCGTGATCACTTTCCTGGAAATGCAGCTTTTCCAAGGGCTGTGATTCAGTCTCCCTCCAACAGACCAATCCATTAAGACAGATACATAGCAAGTTGCCTCCCTTAATCATCAACGTCACACAACATGACACAGACATGCCACATTGTAAGTAAATGCAAGCATGGTAGACATCCGACAGGTGACTGCAACATACTGTCTGTGACAGGTGGAAACATCACAGACTAGAGAAGGGCTCAATGGACAGGTCTAGTGCTGGCAAACCTTAGTGTGTATGCCGAAGTCTGAGCTACAGCCAGCTGAAACAATATCTATGAGAAGTGACTGTAGCTGCTACCCAGTGGCTTTATCCATTGGTGCACATACTGTTCATAACCACAGCCAATACTTAAAGATTCAGCCTGCCCTCGTTAGCCTCACTGTGATGTACATTAGTAAAAAGCACACATACATTAGTGAAATATACACTTTTATAACCAGAAAATTAAATCCATATCTTATCACTTCAGCTAAACATTCAAAGCACTGGCATTCTTGGCAAGATCAACAGATTCATGTGTTATATTTAAAATTTGTAACTACACGTAGTGTCGTAAAAATAGAGGCAATTCCATTTTTTTACATTCGAAGTTAATATCTCAATCTGCATATTGCAATGTTCTTTAATTTTTCGTGCCACTAC
Source organism: Acanthaster planci (assembly GCF_054643075.1). Lineage (NCBI taxonomy): Eukaryota > Metazoa > Echinodermata > Asteroidea > Valvatida > Acanthasteridae > Acanthaster > Acanthaster planci. The sequence goes on along the minus strand of NC_141790.1, from coordinate 12,473,351 downwards.
CTTCACCAAAACAAAGATTTTCAAAGCTTAGCCTTAAGTAACATGGGTTCCAATCAAACAAGTCAGTTAACTAAATATGGGTTCCATATACAGACATCATTAATTTCCCCTTGCAGCAATTTATTAGCCATCAGAGAGTGATAGCATGCCCTAAAGTCAAAGTTAGGAGTGAAAGTATGAAAGCATTTACTTCAAAAATACGTAGAATTTTTCAGACCAGTCTCATAGGGTTTGTGCACAAGGTGTCAAGTGGTGTCCATGTATGGAATTCTTTCCCAGAATACATACTCTAGATCTTGATCATTAGGACACCCTCCACCATCTTGAAAGCTTAAGAGTCTCTGAAATTCCATCTCTTTCAGAACCTTGAAATACTGTGAAAATAAAATTTGCATAAGTTTCATTGCACGCTCCCATACATGTATATACATATATCAATATTTTACAAAAGCAAACAATATCTGTAACCCAAACCTTACAAAGGGATCCATAAAAAAGAAAGATGTGACTTTGCCTATGATATATGTTCATGCATCTCTGTTTGCAACTCCATGAGTAGCAGCATGCAACTGGACAATATAGCATTATTAGGCCACGTCTGAATGTTATAGCTATGGCTAGAGTTTGGTACAATGGCTAACAGCTACAGCCACTTCCCAAAGGCATGTGTTCCTGATAGCCATAGCCAGTTGATTCAGACAGGATTACTATGACCTTAAAGACCTAAAGCATGACCTACATGTATGACCATAAACTATGACCTTAAAAATGCGACAAAATTCCATTTGGTTGGCAATTTCATTTGGCTAAGTACATGGGTTGCTGCATAATTGTTGGCAACGTTGAATACATGTTTATGTGTCTTATTTGATCTGACCTGCCCTCTGACTATATTGGCATGACCTTGCATTGGACAGTTCATACAACAGACTTTGCTTGGCCATCTGGCTATCTTGTGAATAAGGACACATGGTTTGGGAACTAATGGACTGTTTGACCTGACCTCATGACCACAAGAACCTTACATTTGAGTGGTCAATGGTCTTCTGACTGTGACCTTGACTTGCTGAGGTCAATGACCTCATGAATGTGCCTGCCTTTTGCATATAAGTCATACAGGTCAAATAACATAGACTTTGCTTCTCCTTTTCGCAATCTTGTCGATGCTGATGGATGGTTTAGGAGGCTGTTGGTTGCTGGGGACATTCTGCATCTTGATGGGACTGTTGGTTACACTAGCTGACCTAAAATAAAAGCAAACCAGTAATATGATAATGAGCTCATTGAAAGAGAAGAATGATTTCTATCAATTAATTGATCTGAGACCCTACTCAGCATCAAGATTGTGCTTTCTTTTATGAGTTTTAGGAAGTACATACACATTGACTTACTATAAGCATAAGTTCAAATTGCTTTCAGTGGACCAAAAAATCCTAAATCAACTTTGTAAGAGTCCTAAGTTATCAATGCTTATCAGCGAGGACTTTCAAACTCCCGCTTCAATCAATGACTCACCCACTGACTGAGGAACAAGATGCTATATCTCCCCTTTCAGATAGATCCCCTGGCAGTGAATGAGTTTCATCATCGCTAGTAAAGGAATTGGAACGAGACCGGTTGCCTGATATCTGAAAGCGCTGATATAATGAAGAAAATGAATGTTGGCGAGGTAGAATTGGCCGCTTGAAGCGGCGACGATCTCCTCTCCGTGGAAATGTGTTTGTCTGGGACTCCTCAGTGGGGGTTTCCACGGTAGCTGGAGGTAGTTTTGATGGTGATGGAGGAGCCGTTGTTTGTTGTTGCTGACTGGGAGGTGTGGCATACTGAAGTTTCAACTTCATGAATTTACCAACCTAGAAGATGACACACAAGATGAACTGGTAGCTCAGTGTTGAAGCATGTCATTCAAAATTTTCAAATGTTTGATTGAAAGAGAAAGCATGCTTTAAGTGTCCCAAATCTACTAATATGACCAATCTCTTGGTTTTGTAGCATTCTGATAGATTTAGGCACATTCCCAGATAAAATCTTAGTCAATAAAATGAAACTAAAACTGACCTCATGTACACCAGACCTAAGAGCCTGGAAAGCGACTGACACATTGGTCGTTGACCCTTTATGACAAACTCCAAGATCCATCTTAGGTTGTTCACATACTATAGCCTCTTCAATGAATCTGGACGATGTCTCATCTCAAAAAAAAGGCCAGGAATACTAATTATAATTTTGCTAAATCAAACTGGTTTTCAATATGTGTGGTGTCTAATGCATAATTTGCATTAGTCAAACTCATGAAAACCTGGTTGATTACAAATGTAGCAAGGGAAATCAAATTCTTCTGTCTGGCTTGTGGGATTAACTTGAAACTGAAATCAAAACATAAACATGTGAACAAAACATAAAAACACCTTGAGATTACTTTGCAATGAACTCCAGAAATATTCTGGGACATTTTGGAAGTGGTGGTAAGAAAAAAAATTATGTCCTATTTATATGCACTTGTTAGTAAAATACTCATGCCAATGGAGGTGTTAAAGCAAATGCAATGATCTACATGTTCTATTAGCTTCCAGTACCTGTATCTGTCATAGAACGATTGCCAGGCATCCACAGTAATGTTATTCCCAAGAAGTCTTGAAGATTGTTTAGTAATGTGTAGTTCATGTTAAAACTGTGATATGAAGAGAATGGTATGTGCAAGTTAGTATTTATTAAGCACTGATTTGAAAAATGCAAAGCCACCAACTGTTACCTCTGTGAAAAAAAAATTGCAAATGGAGATTTAAAAAAAAAACAGCTATGCCCTTCTCTTAATTATTTAAACTGGCTCATCAACAGACTTATTACAACATTTTATATAAGTGATAAGCAGAGATGCTGCTTAGCAAGAAAACTGCTTGTTTGCTTAATGTTGCGGCAAGTGCAAGTGTTAAACTTTAATTTACCACATATTGCTTTTCAATAATATGATACAGGTACATGCTACTCTTATGCACCTGTACACAGAGATTTCAACTGTTGGGTCACTACATTAATCAAATCTTTTTAATAATGCATGTATGTACAGTATATGTTTTGTTTTCTGTTTTGCAAACAATAATTTACTTTGCAATGCTGTGAATTTAATTGGATCCTTTCTGTTTTAATATTAATGGGGCCCTACAGAGTATCTGAATACAGCTGGGATGACAGCTGAGAAGCTTAGTCAAGGTCTAGTTGACAGAAGGCTCAGGAAATGGGCTTAGCAAAGATACAGGAAGCTCAATGGACAAAGATGAAATTGAGAGAGGGCAGAGAAGTTGATCCAAGCTAGGGTCTGAGAATTGAAAGAAGTGATTTTGAACCTATTAATTACGGCACATTGACAGATTATCAAAAATCATACTGTTTCCAAACCTCATTACTAGTAGGAAATCAGTGCCTGTGGTGCAGTAAGTGATTTGTAGATAAACTGGATGTTTTAAATGAGGACAGAGCACAAACAGTGAAAGCACAGAATGAGAACAATGTTAGCCTAGTCACGAACCTGTTGCCAACCTGTATGGGTGACGGACACAGTGCAGACATGATGAAAGATGGAAAGTCCAATCTCAGACTTGGCAGTGAGTAGTGAGTGCAGACGGTTTGCTTATCCACCATAGATTGCACAAGCCATGTGATACTCAGTAACAAAGGCAACTCAATGCCCTGAGTGGATATGAAATGAAAAATGGCTACACCATTAGTGTTAATTATAAATATGGATTAGCAGAAAATAATTAATTCAACCTAATGTAAATTTGTGACCTGCTTCTACAGGAGTGAAAATTAGGAATACAGAATCATTGAACAAAAAAGAAAGTGAGCTTTCTAATGGAATACAGGTGTGATACTGTTGTTCACTCAGGTCTTTGAGATGCTGAATGAGTACAAAAACTGAAAAACTTGCATCTTCAAAAGGATTTACTTGTGAGTGATTCTTTAAAACCTGAATCTCATTATATGGAAACAGATCACACTTCATACTGCAAATTAAAATGGAAAGCATAGCTCTGCTGAGCAAATTATCAACACGGAACCAGTCAGATGAGACACATACAGTGTAAAATGATAGTTTAGCTGGTGACATTCTAATTTCAAAAATTAAAAAGATTTCTCATGTGCACGGCATCGGAAGAAAATCCTCAATTTCATTTGTATTTTAATCAGGGATGGTGGTCTCCAGCTAGGCATGCATATACCTTAGCAGGTGTGCTTCTCCAGAATTGACTGAAATGAAGCTGGAAGACAAATGCATGTTGCTCTAATGGTTGAAGTGATGACGGTGTGTGGTATGTAGGACTAGGAACCAACTCTATGAATGTACTATCCATCTCATCCACCACACTGCAAGGAATAGCAACCAGTACATCCTAAGTACATGTACATTTGCCAGAGTACAAAAGTTTATCAACAAATAAATTATTCCTATCAAAGCTATACCTCATTGCCACACTTGCATACACATGAATACTACGAGTTAATTTATTGAAATTGAACAACGTACTCATTTTCTGAAGCTTGATCTGTCTTGTGGAGCCAGGCTGGATGGGACGCATGTTGTAGACTGTGGTTCTTATTCCATAACACATCAACCTGGTCTATGATCAGCCTCTCTGCATAGTCATTGCTAACTACAAAATAGGAGATCATATTTGGTAAAAGGTGATATGTATTGTTGATACAAAGATAAGTAGGAAGAACTGTCAAAACAGTCAATGAGAATGAAAATGGAAAATCTAGAGAAAAAGACAAAGGGTTTTGAGTTGAATTTAAAAATGGGTTCCTGTATCACTATTTACTTTCAACTGCACTTCTAAAATGTAGAACTAAGCACCAAGCTTGTTTTCTTATTCTACATAGACATGAACATGTAAATGAACTTACCCTTAATGATAAGAAAATGCTTGCCAGCCACAGCCACATGCTGGAATCGAACTTCAGGCGGAGGTAGTACTGCCAACTCTGCTTTCACTAACAAAAAATACACAGAAATGAAAAAGTAGAAACAAAAATCTGTCAAACATACCTCAAAATTATATTTCAGAAAATGATTGATACATTATCACAAAACCAGTACTCATAACGATGACAAAAGTGGCGTGACTCTTTGAGGCAATGACAGTTTGAGGCACAGGACTTCTGCGAATACTAAAGCCTAGAATTTTCATCAGCAAAGCACATACCCTGCATGTACATGTATTAAACCATCTTGACCTGACCCATGCTGAGCAAGGTACTGACTGTTATGGTAGCATTATTAAGCATGCTGGGATGGAATTCTTTCTACTGATTAAAGACCTACAGGGGCATCAGGACATAATTGGATTTTTTTTTTGGTTAATTGAAAGGTAAACAACCAATTTGGCTGTACATATAATGAGAGGTGATCTTCCTGAAAGATTTCATCAATAGCCACTGAAAAAAGACTTAAAACTCTCATGTTATAACAATTGCCTGACATGGCTTACAATGAGCAACACAGTTGATGGTGAGCCTACTAATAGATGTATTTCACCTTGCTTATGGGATTTAATCATGTATTTACCAGTGCATTTTAGCAGAGGGCGCTGTAGCTGAAAGACATCTTCCATAGGTAACTGCATGAGAAAATCAAAGTACCGGTAGTTGTTTTCTCTTGGGTATTTACGGGATGCAGCTTGACTTGTGAGGTGGACTGAAACAGTCAGGGTACGCAGTGAACTTGGCAAGGTGTTCAGTGAAGCACTCAGGGGAAAGATGACAATATCATTGTGTACGATTGGGTCACTCTGGAGGAAAATGGTTGAAAACAAAACAAATTTATCAACAGCCCCGCGTCCATAGCTAAACATAAGGAATTACTGTAAGAAAATAGCAACAACGCCTTAAGAGGTCCAAGGGATCTGTTTGTCTTAGCTGATAACTGCAATTAAAGGCATAGAAACTTAGTTTACGAATAACCAAAAATCCTTTTGGTTGGACTTACTGCATTTTCCCATCAGAAAACCATGTCATTTAACAATAAATAATTTTTTACATTGAAATAGTCAGAACAACCGTAACTTGAAGCATACAAGAGCCACTATATTTAATCAAAAGAAAAGGAAATTGATTTTTTGCTGACAAAAAATGTCAAGGTTTATCCATAATATCAGGATGCACTGTACAGTACCTATTTAACCTAAGCTTCCTGCTAGCACACATCCTTGTTACATGTGTATCTAGGGCAAGACTCTCCACATGAGATGCCCTGTGCATTAATCCTAGAATGATGAGTCATACAGATACGTATATGCGTGTACATACAGGTACCTATGGCAAATGTATAGAATCTGTAATAGATTCAGGATGACATGATGGCCTATGGGGAACTATGGCCTGGTGTGATAATGCACAACTCTATGGCAAATTCAATTGTACATAACACGCATTTACTACTCCACCATAAAGTGTCTTGTAAACATGTCTACATGAATGATTTGATTTAATTATTTGGTGTGTAGCCATTAAGGACATGAATTCAGAAATATACAGCACACACCAACCATGGAAAACCTGTAAGTAGTCAAATATTACCTGTGACAGTCAATATCATTTAAAGCAGCCAGTTTACATAACAGCTCACATATGTGCATGTACAATGTACCACTGAATGTATGCACGAATATGTACATACAGTGTACATTCATGGCATGTTTAAACATTCTGTCCTTTCAGTGTACAATAATAGTATGATGCTAGAGCTTTTATTCATGTTTGGTAAGAATATGAATGCAACAAAATGGAACTGCGTTCATGTACCGGTATGCAGCAGAAATCTTTCATTGTCAATTCTGAGGAATCTGAAACTTTTCCTGAACCCCCCCCCCGAACTACATGTAACGCTTATGCATACACCTAAATATTTGAATAGTACACGTACATCATGGAATTTACCTGAAGACAAGTGTAGCTAACTTTGGTAAAGACATGCTAGTATTGATTTCGTCCAGCATGTGACAAAATTCTGTTTGCTTCTCTGACATTACTGTCGTTGGCAGGGTATCAGGTCGAGTAAAAATCCAACAGGTTTAGTTGCATGTTCAACGTGAAAGCGAAAACAGTGCGGACTCTTGCTGAGGTCATTGCTTTGTGCGTATTGTCTCTTGGTGTGGAACACTAACACTGACTATAGGCTACATTTGTTCAATGTCACCATTTCTGCGTACTGCTATTTTAAAAAGTAAAAGATATTGATTTTTTTTTGGAGTGTGTATCTTGGAAATCTAATGGGCTCTGACAGCCAAACTGCTGTCAGTTAGTACATATATAATCTGTCGTACACTGTACAAGAATACATTGAGTATAGTATGTACAAACATGCAGGTCCATTAATTGATCAATCATCAGGGATAAGAACAAGTTCAATAATAAATACACTCATGTGCATTATTTACATGAACAGGCACACTTAGAGACGGAGAGATAAATGTCACTGTAACATATGATTGTACTGTAATATGTAAATTACAAAGAAACAAAAGATAAAGAATAAATAATGGATGTTCAAGTCATGGGGAGAGGTCTGTAAAATACTGGAACATTATTGAAAAATGTCTTGATTCAGTTGGTTCACTGAGAAATGAATTGAAGGCAACATAAAAATGATAGCTACATGTATAGTCTTAAACATACAAAAGCTTATTTCCAACGTTTCAAATGTCGTCCCTTTTACATGTACATGTACATCACACTACCGGCTTTATGTTGAAACAATTTTGAATAAATTTTAACCACTCCATTAACTATTTAAATACCATTTAATACAAGGTTTTATTATTTTTCAGCAAATGAACCTTGGTTGATTGGTAGTAATTTATTATGAATTTACTGAAAGCCATTCTTATCAGCCACCTTTGCGGCTGCCGACTTGGTTGTTTTAACTGACCCAGAACGTCCTACTTTACTCTACTTACATCTCTCATTCAACAGCATTATCAGCGCTTGAAATTTTTTTATTTTTCAAGAATGTACAAGCTCAAAGCAAGTCAGGTAGATTATAAATTGCTTATTGGTTCATGGTGCTTGTGTTACATGTATTTAATCAGAGTAAACTCCCTTGAAATCAACTTCATCTAAATCAGTCCCAGCTTTTGAATCAAAGAATCAACCTCTTAAGGTGTACACCCAGTAGGTCCAAGATTACAGATCCTGGTGCACAGAAAGCGAAAATCAGCTCGACTTTATCCCTAGGAAAAAAATTCCCCGGACCTACATTTGTGTAAAGAAACGTTCAAACTTCACAACTTATGTACATTGTATGCCTGCATACTTTCGTAATATCAAAGACACATGGAGATCAAACTGAGTCATCCAAAAGGTCTTACATGTCATTCCTTATCACTAGGCAGCTAGGAATGCACATTACAACAATTTCTATTCAACAAACTGGCAATATCTTACTGTTGTTATTGTTACAACTGCCAGGATAAAACTTATTACTAATCACTGAAACCATTCACTGGGCATGTCCACAAGCAGTCCCCGTTAAGTTCAAGGTCAACTGGTCGGAAAGATTTTACTATACCCCCCCACTAAAATCAAGCAGGAAAAGCATGGAAAAAGTAACATCAGAAAAAGTTTTATATATATACATGTATATATGCGGACAGCACTTGATGCCCCTGTGCACAAACCTACATGTACATGTATGTATGTGACCTGTCCGAAAAAAATACAAGTGTTTTTAAGTATAGGAAAACTGTGGAGCACTGATGATTGGTTAGGGAAATTAGTGCTGTCCATATTTGAAACTCTTTCTGCAACAATCTTTGAAAATGACCAACCCTCCTTGATAATAACTGTCTAAATATGATGTGTAGCACAAGCTGTATTTTCAAGATTTGTTTCAGCAAACACTGTGAAAAAATTCTACAGAAACATGTGCATGAACCGTGACCACACATCGTGCAAAGAACATCTAACACAGAAAACATAAACTTTCTCCCCCACACAGGATAGTTTCCTGGTTAAAGTCTTGAAATTAAGATGTGCAATGTGCAAACATTTTTCTGTTATCTGTCACTATTTTCCAACATTGTCCAATATTTAGGGCCTAGCTGTTTCAAACTACATGTAATTTTCGTTTAACATTTATGATTTTAAGTAGGGCCAAAAAGTATTCCACATGACACATACAGTCAGTAATACTGTCATGCATGCCTTACGTAATTAGTGTACCGTGGTCATAATCAGATAATGTGTAAAATAAAGTTTTAACACTAGTCCAGCTAACTAGGACCATACATGTACAAATTACTTCTTGCTCTATGCATTGACATAGACAAAGCTTAAAACGTAAGACCCTACGTCTTACCTACATGTACATGTATCTGTAGGGTCCAATATTATCACAGTAACTCTATTATTGCAATATCGTAAATTTTTTATTTTGCATTGCCAATGAGTTCCCAATCGACAATCGACAATCGGCAATATTCGCCCAGGTAATCAATAATTTATGGCCTGAGGATACGGTTTATTAAAACAGAGAGAAAAATTCTGGATCTTTCCATAAGTTTTGATAATTTTCAATAAAAGATGTACTTGTTCTGAAATGTGTAAATGTGTAAATTCTCCTTTTTCTAATGCCACCCTGCCCTTGGATATCCGTTGCTGGGTATACACGTATGTCAATTTCGAAATGGCCAAAGGTGTCTAAAGGCACATACAAAATACAAAAATGCCCAGTTTTTTCGGGGTCAAAATAAGAGCTTCTGTGATGAAAAACATTTTGCATGCATAAAGCGCGCCCCCCCCCAATCTCCATTACAACAGACTTGTATTGATCGTACTTTTACCCTCCGCGCGTGGGGCAATTAGCGAATAATTACCGTATGTCAGCATTACTGTCGCAATTTTTTGCTTTTCTAATACAATATGAAGAATTTGCAATGGATATTTGTTACTAGAATTTAGAAAGAAGACATTTTTAATTGTTGTTTCAGACATTGATAACAGAATGAGTCCATCAAAAAAGTGGACTTTGCAATACCGCATATTTATTTTTCCTTTGGCAAAATACCAATTCAAGTAATAAGATGAATGTCAAAGTTGTTGCTACATTTAAGATTTAGGTAAACAAGTTCTGGTGAAAAAAAGTGAAGTCATTCCTCTCCGGATTAAATTTTAATAAAGTGAAAAGTGATGCAGTACAATTGTTCCCAGCCTTTGGCACCTTTAAGGAGGAAGCTGGAAAAATGGAGGAAATTACAGGTAAAATGGAACATTATCACAAAATGAAGCACTTTTGCTTCCTCTGAAAACAAAACTATTGATTCTTTTTAGGCCTATCTTTATTTATTCATAAACAAAGAGCTTTAACGGCCATCATAGAAACCATTTTTCAATACCACGATAATAGAGACTCCACCTGCGCTTGCATACAGTGCGCACACAAATTTTCTGAGCTATCGTAGAGGAAAATAAATTGAACCACAAACTTTAATGAATCAAGTTAAAAACAGCAAGGATAGGATAACTCAGGGAGGTGAGTGAGCAATCTTAATTTCACTTGGAAAATATGATAAGTAGTGCGATAACAGAGTGACGTGACCCATCCATCTTACATGTCCAACATTGTCTAAGTAAAAGTTTTAGACCGCAGTGTAGGCTTAGTGTAGGCATAGGCCTAGATCAAGTTCTTACCTCTCTGGTGGCAGTTTTTCCAGTGTTGAATGTTTCAAACGGTTTGCAAATTCTAGCTGATCTACTTAATGAGTTATACTGCCTGGAGCTGTGACTCCGCCCACCCGATTTCGATCGGCCAGGTGATTTCGTAACACACATTGGGAGTGCATTGTTTTCAGTTACAGAGCAGCCGATATGCGCTTTGCAATGTATGGAACGTATTGCCGACTGCCATTCTTGTACCCGTTCCTTGCAGTGATTTTCACCGACATACTGCACTAGAAGAGCAAAACTTACTCGCTCTCCAGAGTAAATTTTACATCTGGGTGAAATGTGGTGAACATCAAGCCAGTTTGTAGGCTCTTTTGAAGGAAAAATTAACTCAAATTTGCAGTCTTTCTGCAACACGTCCAAATCGTCCGCCATCTTCAATAGAACCTACGCATGCGCAATCTTGGCGCTTTAATACTTGTCCATAATTTTTATCGTACAAGATACTTGATTGGGTAATTGTCTTGGAAATAGCGGATTCGTGGCGAATTATATTACGTTTGCCTTTAACATTTCCGGGTGAAGAAAGGTATTATAGAAGATCTTTTTTCATTGGTTTATGATTAAGTTATCCTTATATTCTCGCCGGTACGCAGGTTCATCATGTCCGGAAGTGTTTCGCTCTGATTTGCATCATTTTTCTGATAAGTTGCACAGGGAATAAAGCAGGGAATGTGGCCTGATAACCAGTGACTCTGCATGCTGCTGTTGAGCAATGATTCGATGAGGTCTGAGGTAACATGTCATTAAAATCGTAACAAAAATGTTGACCATAATATCATCATGTTCGTGCATCGTGTCATGCAAGACATTGTTGGATCGTGGTCTTTGCTAGATGTGGTGTGTTTCTATCTCCAAAAATCCTCCATGGTTGAGGCTACCCAGTGTTTGTTTACTACAAATGTGGACACCCTGTTTTCAACTGCTGACTAAAACCCAGTGCATTGTTAATGTTATGTTGTGTAGTGTTCATTCCAGACAGGCCAGATTAACGTTAGTGCATGTACGTAGCCTAGACCTTAATATGTTCAGCAAGCCTACTGCTCTTATTTAAATTTTGAATGAACAACCTTTTTACCCGCAGCATGTCTTCATTAATAGTTCAAAATGTGAACATGGTGAAATTTTGATCAGGTTTGGTAGTAGTTGGATGACAATATGTGTACCTTCAGTAGAGTTTATGTACAATGTATTGCTATTGGCAGATTGGGGTCCACTAGGTTAGGATTGCTTGATAACATTTGACAAGTCTAAGCACTTTGAAATAAAATGTTAGGGGCCTGGGTAAGTGCAGGAATTTTCTACCTGGAGGAGAATTCAACCAACTGCATTCAAAACCACACAGCTGGTCTAATTTCTTGCTTTTCTTTATTGAGTTGAATACCCCCATCTTTACCCAATTTACATGTACATGTACTTGTGTGAAATTCCAATTAGACTATATAAAGTAGAGATAAACTCAAAGAATCTTTCATCACACCAGTAAACATCTCTTGAACAGCTCAAAACAGTCAGATTTCATTACTCTTTCTACACAAGTCAAAATAACTTAGGGGTTTTTATGATGACATGTTGGTGTCATAAGTCTACTTTTGAAGGAGATGTAGGTATTTACATTTGTGTATAAAACTACATGTAAAACATAACTATCAAAAAGTACTAAGCCAAGTACTTTTGAGTATTTTTGTCATAAAACCTTAATTTCAATCAAACAGTGATGGTCTGAAGTCATCATTTTATTTAGTAGTAATCTTACATAACGTGCATTTACATGTACAGTCCAATGCCCATGTTCTATATATACATTTAGTTGTTCCCTCTTCACTGTCCAGTTTAGTATTTGGTTTAAACTTCTGGACTACAGCATTGATTTGTTCAAATACATGTACAGTACATGTTACTTAATGTACAGTAAATTATACATTCAATCCTGTGATGAGCAAGTTTCCTCTTTTCTGACTTCCTTTATATGTATGTCATTGCCATTGATAAGAAATAGTACACTGTCATTCATCTTTCACAGTGGAATTGCCTCTAAATGGCACAATTGCATTATTCTTCATAAATTTCATATTTTTGTCTGGTTTATATTTGAAATCCACTACAAATTGCCAACTTCAACCTCATCTTCTGTGTGTTGCCATGGATACCTTCCCCCATTAATTATTCCCACTGTGATTAATTATAGAAGCTTCTGCCTATCCACTCACAAATTGTATTCATTAAGGAACAAGAGGTAATTGTGGTATAATGTAGGTTTCAAGAGAGTCACATACACCATGTCTATAAGTTTACAGATTTACAATTGTCAAACATTAATCAACTCTACATGAATATTCATGTATACATGAATCTACACAAAGCATGGCTTTTTCTTTTGCATTAGAAAACTCACTCTTGTCATGTTCTTTGTCTAAACATTCTGTGCCCTTTTACTTTCTATCCAATACATGAGTACATTATCACTGTTACTGTTGTAAACCCTGACTTTGGTCCATACGTATGTACTATGTACCATGTCAAATCTATTGTGTACTGGCCAGAGTATTTAGCCCAGCAATGTACATGTACTATGTGTTGGTTCCTGTATACTGACCCTAAAGATGGTCCATCAATTACAGGTTCTTTGATATCCTGAAAACACACTGCACATTAAGTGTCTGCACATACACACTATAGTGTGTCACATCAGTGGTCACATTACGGAAACAACCCCTCTGCCCAACAAGGAGTCTTATCAGGCACTAAATAGGCCCTCTAATAATCAATATTTAGATGTTAATTTATTCCAGGCCAGTCTCTGGCTACATTTAAATCTGTTGAGAGCTCGGTCTAGGTCTTCTCTCCATAATATAAAATACACAGAGACACGCTGACGATAGACACAGATCGGACACAGTGTATGACTCAGCCACTCATCTGATTGATAAATGATTCTTGTTGGTCATGTGACTGCTATCTTGCAAATGCACTCATCATTTGGTTTAGGTCTCCACCTTCACATCTTATAATGCCAAAACATTGATGCTTAGTCAGAAAAAGGTCAGAGAGGTCAAGCCTTCCTCAGAGTGAATTGTCCTTGATATCTTCCTGTGTAGATACATGTGTACTGGACTTGCTGAGTCAATTGACAAAGTGTTCATGGTAACTGCTGTCTATGGCACTATGAATAATGACCACTCTGCTTCATGCAGTTTTAAGCTGTGGAATAAATTTTTCTACTCGGGACACTTTACAGGCAAAAGTGCATGTGTAACTACAGGTACACGTAGATGTGAGCTTGATGTTAGTATGGGTATGTATTATCCAAAATAAACTGTGACAAAGGCTTTCCTTTGTCATCAGGTCATGGTTCAACTCTTTAGGTCTGACTTGATTTGTGAGGTGACTTGTATGAATTGACTTGTGGACTGACTTGTGTTCATTTGTGACTGACTCATTTCCAACTCTGAAACTGGTTTCCAGTGGTTCTTTGAATTCATTTTTTAATTCATTCTCAATTTATTCACAGATCAGCCATGGAAGGATAGACAATCTGCACAAACATGACTGGATACCTTAACATCCGTTGGCATTGCATGAGTGTATTCCATAGAGACGCTGTTCAGTCAAGCCCAGACATCAGGAAACTAGGAATTGATGACGTCATATCAGCTTCGGGGATGAGAGTGTGTAGGACTGTAAGCATTTCTTGTCTGTAACTCAGCCCTGGATGGATTCAGCACTGCATATACAGTATATGTATACAGAGGGTTCACGTAAGTGATCTTACTGCAAATTGCAATCAGTAACTAGTAAACAATCAGATGACCTTGTCTGACCCCTGAGGCTCAGGACAAACTCCTCTGCAGCACATTTCAAGATCAGATTCATCTTTACTTGCAAGCGTCAGTGGGTACTACTTAGGTGTCAAGATGGTTTCTCACATTCGTTTGGAGAACACACAGAGCTATAAACAGCAGGTGTGTCTGTCTGTCATGACTGGTCTCTATGGATGCAGGTGGAAAAGATATCAAAGGTCAACAGAACCCACAACAAAGGTACTGATTTATTCTTATTTATACTAATTGGAGTTCATTTTTGTGTGCAATACCTCCATAATTAGATGACACTAGATGTACATTAGAAGAAACTGGCCAGGAGCCCCTTGTGAAATGCAGAATATTAAGTTCAGGTTGATGAACCTAAAGGTGTTGCAGAATTAAAATTTCATTGATGAAACAAGTCAAGTAATATAACCCGTATGAAGTGATAAGAAAGAAGCTTTTACATGTTTTAATTAAATATTTAGTAAGATATGTTCATACGTGTTGTTGGCAGTTAAAGTTACTACGTGTCACTCAGTTTTGTACTACGTGTACATGGGTTTTCTTAATTGATGAAATCAATCATTCTTAACAACGTGCTGTTCATAGGTTGTGTATTTCAATGAAGTGCATGTACATGTATTTTAAGATTTGAATTCTTGCTTCTGTCTTCATGTACTGTACTCCAGTGTAATGGTTGAGGCACCTGTCGTATCTCAGCAAACCTTTTAGAGAGGTGTGAAATATTCAAACACTCACTATTCCTTGTTGCCTGAGGCTATTAACCTTTAGAAAGTTAAAAGGTTTTCACACAGTGTGTTTTGTGAATTGAGTTGTCCTACAAATTTCTCCTTTTTTTCAGTTTGAGAAAGCATGGGTTCTTCTGGTGGCAGTGTGCTTTTCTTTTATCATTATGTTTCTGTACTACTGGGTCATGGCGCAAAATGATTTGGCAGATTTCAATAGGTAAGCTTTGGATTTTGCAGAATCCATACATGTACATGTAGGGTCCTTGATAATCTTGTCTTGCATGTCCCAGTTGTTGAGGTCATCAAATAAGAGGAAGTAATCAACTAGTGACAGCTAGATACAAGAGCATACAAAAGCTGTGGATTTCCAGGAAGAAGATAGAATCTCTGGGGTCAATTCCTTGCAATGCTCAGATTGACTGGCTTCCACCCAAATGGTTCTCACCATACCATGTCATGATCCTTGTTTAGCTTTAAACATTTTGGCTTTTGTGGTTGATAATTGAGATATTTGTGTGTAAACGAATTCTGTTGTCAAACAAGGTGCACTTGTTCAACATTCAGAATAACTTTTTTTGAAATACTTTCAAACCTTCAGTTATTAATTCATTCATCATACCTTATAATTGATGTAACATTCTCATGGGGCAAGAGGTACACCTTAAAGCTTGTTGACGTTCTATCTCTTCAAGGGTTTCCCAAGTATAACATTTATAATCCTATATATGGGACTGATATCACTCAAACACATACATGCACCTGTTGTGTACCACATGTTTGTTTCTGTTGCAGCATGATATTTACCAAAGTTTATTTTTGTTTATTTTGGTTTAGTTTCATTTATGGAGAGTTGCAGAGTTGGTTCAATTGGTTCATGTTGCTGTACATTCTAACCATACTCACACTCATCTATGTGGGAATACTTGTGGTAAGTAACCTTACGCTATGTTTAATGAGTAATATTAAGTCTATCCCTCAGTTTAGAAGTAAAGAAGGGTACGTGGTTGAAGTTGTTGGAGATCTGACCTGTTAATGAAGTGTTGATCAATCCAGTATCGGCTGCATTATTCCTACAATGCTTAGATTTTATGTGGACTGTATCATGTGTCCCCTCATCAGGGTATGTAACATGTAATAAGTGTGTAAGGCCTGTTTTAATGGGGTTTTTCTGTATTCTCCAATCTGGGTATATATATTGTGTGACACCTTCTCCATTTATTATTACTACTTCATTCTAGGTATTAGCCATTGCACATGGCATAACAGGACGGCAGCTATACCTCCATTGGGTCCATAAAGTCCCTGTGGTGTTGATTCTTGCATCATGCATCATTGTAGTGATTGTCCTCACCGAGCTATGGAAAAGTGAATGGGTCTTAGTTGCATTAACATTACAGGTAAGTTGTCTTTGTGATAACGAACAAAAATCAACCAAATTATGTAGTTAGGTTTCCCAAATTGTCGCTTCAAGCTCTGGTGATCCATGTTTGAGTCTCACCTGATACACCATGTGTATATGTATTGTCATTGCTAACAGAATTACCTGGATTTTCTGGGTTGTTTTTAGGACTTAAGGATCTTCCAATATTTTTCTTTCCAAAGGACTGTTTACATTATGCTGCTCTCATACACTACTAGTATAAATACGTGTGCTTGCTTTACAGCACATTGAGTTCCAGCTTTGTTCACACCTGTCAGTGAATTCATCTGTTTATAGGTGACGGCACCTGTTCTTCAAATAGTTGCTGTTGTGATTCTGACGGTCTTAGCATGGCCTCTTGCTGGTCTCTGGTGGAGAAATCACCAAATAGGTGAGTGCATCAGATCGATAACAGCACTGTGGGATCATTCCCAATAGCTATCAGACCATCACTGTGTGGACCTATTTAGAAAGACATGCCAATAACAGCCCGTGTGACTAGATACAGGACCATCACTGTGTGGACTCATGTAGAAAGACATGCCAATAACAGACCCTTGTGACTAGATAGCGGACCATCACTGTGTGGACCCAAGTTTTTAAACTGATCATTCATGTGTAGGTTTGTAACAAATCTAGTGTGGATTGCTAAGAAAACCTGAGCAACAAATACTTGAAGTATTGTTTTGAGGAGTTAGGTGTAGTGTCTACTGTCTGCAGTTCCTCCTCAGTAATTATTGAACAATTTCAAGTTGTGATGTTCTTTGTTGCACACAGTGATACAGTGGACATTTCTGCTTTGGCGGCCAGAGCTCATCAGAAAGTGTGTCAAGGACTGTGTTTTGTTACGTTGTGTTCAATTCCATTTGCAATGGAATTCATTGCTCTTTTGTAAATAGACAGAATTTCTAAGAACTCTTTAAATTTTTCTCTTTGTAGCCTGTCGGTGTATTTCTCTGATAGCATACACCATCTTGCTGCTATTTGTGTATCTTAGTCCATTAATTATGCATCCACCATGTGTCATCAACACGGTAGATCTACCAGCCAAGCCCCCAATCATTGCTCACAGAGGAGCTGAACAAGTTAGTCTTATTTCAAGAAGTTGTCAGCGATTTCTAATTTTCATACTAGGTTTTACCCTCACAACGATGTATATTCACACCGTGGTGCAAGAGTTAATGAAAATATCACAAGTTTGGTCAGGTGGAATTCGAACCCACAATTCCTGCTTACTAGTGCAGAGGTCTTAACCACTCGGTCACCAAGTTTGGCATGGCTGGCTTGTATCCATGCAGCAGCAGGTACCGCAAACAGTCAGTGATGTTGAGTCAGCTTTGTGTCTGACAGACGTTAAAACCCAGTATAAAATCAACATCACTCTGATGCAAAGCTAAATTAATAGCATTTTCTACTGATGTTTTGTAGATAAGAAATGTTGTCTTAGAACTTAAAATCCAAATTAAAGTATGTATTATATTTCATGTACTTTTAATTTCATCCCCAGCTTGCTCCTGAAAACACCGTCATTTCCTATCAAACAGCAGCCAATTATTCTGTGTATGGATTTGAGACGGACGTAAGAATAAGGTTAGAATATGGACAAGGTTCTGAAGTTTATTCCATCATCTTCAAAATCATCAAATTTACTACGCAACCTTCATTGCCCCATATCTTCTTTCCTTCATGTAAGCCTTTTGTCTAACCCACCATCGGTCTCCTTTGTTAGTTTGTCTCTCTCCTTGTTTGTCATTTTTATCATCTTTTGACTAATTGCCTAAATTCATGTGTGACTCCATAAGTTCTTGTTTCTCATCTTTGGCTACCTTTATTTCCCTTTTTCCTGCGATTTTGCTTCTATCCAAAGTTGATCTGCCTGTTTGCTCATATGTAAGAGAAATAAGAAGCACTGTTAACATGTATATGGATGCATGTTTGTTTAATAGTAAAAATCAACTTTCCAAGATAAAGTCTCAGCCCAAACTAAACATTCACAATTCGAGTCACAATTGATTTTGTTCACCAAGAGAGGTCTCAATTCATCCAGAATTCAAATCCTATCTTATTCGTTTTTCTACTTCTCTTTCCCAGTTTGGATGGCATACCATTCTTAATGCATGACAGTACTCTGGCAAGAACCACCAATGTGCATGAAGTATTCCCTAATAGAACAGACCATTTATCAGAGAGCTTCACATGGAATGAGTTACAAAAGTTGGACGCTGGTTCGTGGTTCCTTCAGGTAATTTATATCCCATCAATAGGCGCTTTAAAACACAATCACAAGGTTATCACCTGGTGGCAATATCACCCAGTAATAGTTTACTGAAATGTCTGATTTTTGTTTTTAATGTCCTGTTCACTTTGTCAACACAAACAAGATTGAGTCAGTAGTAGTAGGAGATGGTGTACAACACTCACCTAGTTTTCTTGAATCTTTTGGTAACAATCTTGTTGGAATGCATACAGGAAAGTGTGAATGGTTCATGTGTATTGATGTAAAATAAGCTTTATAGGTCAACTCTTGTAAAAAAAGAAAAGAAAAAGAAATAAGAAAATTTGATTTTGCATTTAATTCGTGTATTTATCCGTACTGTTCGAGATTTGAATGATGACTGAATTTTAACTGTTCTCCAAAGAAAGGAATTGAAAATTTTGTAAATCAAGATCACATTAAGTTCATATTAATTACGGGTTTTTGCCCTTACCAGACATACATATTTCTAAACACTGTGTACCTAGTGCTTGTCCGAGAGCTTACGAAAAAAAATTCACAGGCTTACTCAGATGGGACTCGAACCCCCAACTTCCTGCTTTAACTAGTGCAGGTGTCTTAACCACTCAACCACTGAGCTTGCTGATGATTGGCTGGTTGGTCCAAGTCAGGTGTAGCAGCGGGTACCGCAAACTATTGTCAAGATGTAGCTTGTGTTGGAGATATGTTAATTTTAATTATGTCGGGTAAGGGCAAAACTTGTAATTAAAATTAACGTCTTCCCGATGCAAAGTACATCTTGACCACATCCAGTTCATTTCCTGCAACTCATTCTTCTAGTTACAGCCACAGAATAAAACATTAGGTCTGCTTTTGCAGGAAGACATTAACAAGTGAATCAAAATATTTTCACCTTGTTTGTTGTCATGCTTTCAGCGGGACCCATTTAATAAACTGAAATATGTCCCAGAGAAAACAAGAGAGAAATACAAACAACAGAAAATCCCTGGTTTTGAGGACTTCTTGAAGCTTGGTGTCCTGTACAACAAGACTGTGGTTTTTGATGTGTTTAAACCACCCAAAGGACATCATTTCCGACATAACTATACGCAGCTGGTGGTTGACATGATTTTAGCTTCAGGGATTCAACAAGAAAAGGTTGGTGAAATATTCATGACTTGGTTCTGTAATAGCCAGTTAGGTAAGCGCTACCAAGCGCTACCTAAGCTGTGTGGTCAGAGTAAGATTATCTTACGGTGCTGCAGATGTATTTGTAAGAGGTTATGTGTGAGGGCTCATTAGTCGTGCTCATCAATCAACATCCTTGCAGTTCTGTAATACCACTAGAGCAAGCTACATTTATGAGAGAGTGTAACCATACAAATGCAATGATACCAAGTGATTTCTTGTTATACATCATGTTTGTAATTCACCGTTTAAGGCAATATACAAGGTCACAGCATGCACAAATTTCATTTCTATTTGCCAAGCCCTTCCAGTTTCTAGACTTCCTACTTTCCATTAAAACATTTGGTAAGGTTCTTCCTGTGTTGGGTTATGTCAGGTTTGGTGGCTTCACAATGAAAGTAGAAGTTGGGTTGAAAAGAAAGCTCCAGGCTTTGTGCAGACTGCTGAAGGCTGGCTTGATGTCGATGAAATGCTGGATGAAAACATCACTAACGTCAATGCAGAGTTTTCAGAGGTCAATGAAGATGATATCAGGTTTGAAAAGTTAACATAGATGATGCAAAAACATTTAAAAGATATGACAGCAAAGAAAGTTTTCGTGTTTTAGATGTGGAGAGAAAAACTTCCTAATTGCCAGTGTCAATCAATAAGGATTGGAAATATGTATGGTTCTCTTGGAAGATGCCATTTGAATTGAAGGACGAGGAATGTTGTACATGTACATACCTTAAAAGCCAAATTTATTTCTTACTTTGAATAATTTCAATCATTTATACACTTGATAGATTATATGCTGAGAATTTCATCACCACGAATATCTACATAATCAACACTCCTGCGTTATACTCTATTTATTGGTGTGTTGGGACGCAAACTATTACCAGTGGTGCATGTCAAGATCTCTACGATATCAAAGCACCTGTTTGGCACATGGTAAGACAGTCGAAAGAATCAGATAATTTCCAAGTGCATTGAAGATAACTGGGTCATTCCATGAGGTTGGGGCACAATTTGTGATGGTGTCCTTGTGACATCCAAAACTTCTACCACCTGTCATGACCTGTAAAGTACGTCATTTACTCTGTCAATATAAGACACACCTTTGCATTCAACCTTTCAATATGTATAACAATGTCAATTTGGAATCCACATGCAGAGAAATAACTGCTCATTTGTACAGAACCCATGTAACAATTGACATCGTCACAAATTGTGCCTCAACCTCATGGAATGACCCAACTGTGAAGATATTTGTTGTGATACATAGTAAAAGGTTATATATTGATTGAAGTAGATCTTACCCCATTGAATTAATAAAGACACTTACACTCTCGTTTCTCATACTGTTGTATGTTTTAGCACTGAGAATGCATTGGCATAAATTCTAAAATGAATCAAGTGGTCTGCCCTCAACAGTTGTAATATTCAACAAACAAGTTTGATTTGCTTTTGTGTTTTTATTCTGTTTAGACACCCACTGCATTCCTTATTGTAAGCATTGTGCTCGGTGTAGCCTCAGCATTGTGTGTTTCAGCTATATTTATCATTCAGAGGTAAGATTTTAATATTTAGAGACCGTACTTGTATCCCATCTCAGGATGCTTGTCATAGCAATGGTAAGGAGAAACAAAGGCCCGCAGGAATTCAATTACATTACTGTTCTTATTGATGTGCCCGGGAGCCCCGGCAGTCCTTTTCACGAGTAAACTGCTAAGCAAATGTTCCTTTGCCAAGCAGAAGTTGGTCAACAACCCTGTTTTAGAATCTGATTCACATGCTTTTTCTGGGCTCAGTAACTCTGTCCCCAGCTCTTCCGGTTACTGTTTTATTTGTGCATCTTTTGATAGGGTGGAGTTCAAGGAGAGCCTTTTGAATTTGTCATCTGAAATTGCATGGTGATGCTACTCACATCTGTTTATATTCTACAGATGTCGTCATCCTGCAAGAGAAGTCAATCCTGAATCCATATCCCTTCATTCCCCACGCCATTTTGCCAGTAGTACCAACAAGAAAAGCGATAGAGAATTACTTTATCGTACCAATGAAGATACAATGTTTAGTCCTGCTCACGCTACAGGTAAAAATGTACAGGTAAGTCAAAGACGATAATGGCCCTTAGAAGTCTATGATGAAATTAACCTCATCATGTGATTTCTTGAAGACTTTTTTAGTTACAAATATAGGTAAATGTGGGGCAGGTTCCAGTCTGCTTTAACTATTTGCTGCCGGGTACCCGTTTTCAAGCTCATGAGCTTTATACACAAAGCCGGGGAAGCCTGAAACCGGAACAAAAGAGCTGGGCCTTGTAACAAAAGACCATGCTCCGCACAAAAGACTGAGCTGCTGGGCATTACTGACATTTTTTCACTCTCAGTAGTGGGGATAATCCAGCCTTGTTTTGAAACAGTATACCAAGGTTTTGGGCATTTAGTGCGAGTGGATTACCACCGGGGACAAAAGCGCTTCACTACCACAGCGATGAGCCACACAGCACCCCTGTACGCTAATCTGGCCCCTATTAAAAAGAGGTCAGCAGCGTACTATGCCAGGTTCGTGAACAAAAGAAAGTTCTATAAAACCGCACAATCTGGGCTCTTTTTACAAGGCTGCAGGCCTCGCTGAAATACCCGGGCATCAGTAGATTTTGTCAGGCTACAGTGGCCACCAGAAAGTTATTCATGTTGGTATAAACTTCCATTAATTGAAATGATGAATTTTTGAAGATTTTTGAAAACTGAAAATCTTGAAATTTGCCCGTATGTGTGCACTGCATTTTTCCAACCACCCCGGCAGCAAGTGGTTAACATAGTGTCTGTTTTACTCAAAATCATTTAAGGTTCTCTGTTTGAAAACCTAAGTTTCTGATATTGGGCACTTTGATTTATTTGTTTAATTCCATTTGCAATCCCAAAATGTAGTTGTAAGGTCTGTGCATAGTGTGTATTCTGTGTGGATGTTTGTTAACTTTTGTTTCAGTTTTTATTTTATCTCATTTGAAGTATTTACATGTGCATTTCTACACCTCCCTTTTTCACTTTTTGTTTCATATATTTTCAATTCTGTTCTTTATTTTCAACAGTTATTATTTTTATTTGTTGCATTTTGTATTTTGTTCTTCAACCAATAGACCCCCAGTAACCCCAAAGATGAAGCAACTCCTCAAACTACGGTATGAACTGCAAATCCTAAAAGCACTTTTCGTTTGTTGAAGTGGAAGATGCATTCTCTAAACTCAGGGTTGCAGTGATCTAATTCTAATCCAAAACCTTTTAATATTGAGAATTATCAAAATGAATGTTAAGTTGTATATTACTTCATTAATACAATACCATTTGAAATCCGCCCCTTTGGTATGGGTTGTGATAGCTTGCAGTTGAAGGTCTTCCGGGTTTCATAAAATCTGAGGCTTGAGGATTTTTTCATTCTAAAATGAGGAAAACCTCTTCAGACTATTTTTTTGTGTCAGGAAAAGGATTCATAAAAAAGCACTAATTGACAAGTACGTGTATATTGAAATTTACTAACACACGGTTGATATCATTTGATTAAATCCTACATTTGTTATCATTAAACTCAATTCTGCTTCTGGACTGTATTTTCAAACATTGTTGATGACAACTTAGGCATGAGCGTATATCCAGTTTTTGTGCTAATGTTCCTGCTCAAACTTCTATCTTTCCTTTGTGGAATCTACACACAGTAGCTAAGCCATCTTAGCTCACTTTCAGAACCCATAAATGTTGCTCATTGAAATCCACCCTGCTTATGCTGTAGATAGAAATAAAAGGTAGTAGACAGAAATAGAATGCTTCATTATATAAACTGCTGGGCAATCACTATGGTCAAATTGGTTTTCATCAGTTTTAAGACTGACAAATGTAACACAGTTGTATGTTTGAAAAAGCACTTGAACAGTTTCATTTAATTGTAATCTTTGAATGTCCTTTAGACTATTATTTTTTTGAGTTTGTTTTTTCTTCTGTGCAGATCTTGTCACTGTTTGATCATTTCTGTAATTTTTTTCCTGTGAAGGTTTTGCATGCTGTTGAGATGGATCAACTCTTGAAAAAGAAAGAAGCCTGTTCCACCTGCTAATTATGCAAATTATGCAAATATGGGTAGACAAACCATTCATTTCAATTTCATCACTTTTCTTACTCAGATATTTTAGTTGAGGTAGCATTGTGACAAAAATCATTTTGAATGTTTACTTTCCTGAAAGGTCCTGATATCAAATACTCAACTTTCAAATGAATGCTTTATAAGAAGTACAGGTTCATTGGAGTCTGTCTGCCGTAATCACTGTCAGTGATTTAGCTTATTCATATATCACTTCCGTTATTCATCTTGCTGCATGCAAATCAGATTCATTGGAGTCTGTCTGCCGTAATCACTGTCAGTGATTTAGCTTATTCATATATCATTTCCATTATTCATTTTGCTTCACGCAAATCAGTTTTGTTTTCAGTTGTTAAGCTCACCATTTTAGTTTTCTTTTTTCTGTGTCCACCGTGCTTCTTTCTTTCTATTCCATTATTTTCAGCTGAGGTGCACCTTTTGCCACTTTCTGTTTTCATTGTAGTTTAACCATTATTCCTAAAAGCAAAGCATCACCACCATTTTTAGGTTTTCTAAAAGGAATTCAAGATTTTTTGCCACTAGTTGTTTACTTTCGATAAATTATTGCATTTCCTCTTAAATTTACCAGCTGGAAGAAGAGCCACCGTTGTACCAAGATGATTTGGATGCAATTGGAGTAAGTTCAGTTGCTGCTTCGGTCAATATGCACCAAGAAGTCAAGATGCAGTTAGATTGAAACACATTTAGAGTCTCTTCAGTAAGAATAACACAATGATGTCATGCTTTGTTTACATGTGGACCAAACGTGGAACACGATTCATCAAGCCTTTAGAGGAAAACACATGTAAACAGAGTGACTTTGTTGTTAGTCTTTTATAACCCTTTTTAGTCATGTAGGTCAGAGGCCATTTATACTCTAATAGCAAATGCTCAAGTGAAACCATTTTGATATCACCATGACTTCATTCATTAACTGCTGCAATCACTTATTGTCTTGGTCATCCATTCTGTTCTGGTGTATAAATTTCTGGAATCATGAGCAAGTCATCAATTAAATACAATACAAACCGGAATATTTCAATAATTTTCATGAATAATCATAATTTGGACTTTCCAAGAATTTTTCATTTCAGATTCTTGATTCATCCATTCCTGAGACATTTTTATTGAAATCATAAAAGTAGTTGATTTTGTTACTTTTCTTGTGAGTTAGAAATATATTATATTGTGAGGTGCCGCAAAACTATTTTTATATAAATATTGGCTTCACGCCCTTAGCCCTCTGTTGGGACAGTAAGATCAAGCAGTTTACTTTCCCTTAATTTTTAAGACATTGACTTTATTTTTTCACTCAAGAATTAAGTTTATTGTCAGCAATATGTATTTCAATTAAACTTATGCAATGATTTGTCATATTTATTATCACAAAGCTGTGAAATTTGAAATAGTTATTGCAAATAATACAAAGAAACCTTATTCTTTTTAAAGGTTCTAAATTACTATGTGTAAAATTCTAAAATTTGAAACCTACTTACCATTAGAATCATAAAATCATTTATTAAACATTAAGTAATTCAGTTTTTGACTTTGTTGAATGAAAAATATGACCACTTCGTCTCTCAGAAAGAATGAAGATGAGTAAGACTTTGTACATGATGTGGCAATGTGGAAATTGTAACACAGGGCCACATACATGTACCTCAGCTCATTAAAATTCCTACCTTATTCCCATCAGAGAGCCTTTGTTAATGCAGGTCAACAAACAACTGTAGAGCAACTGCGTCAATAAAACTTACTCAACTTAATATAAAGGGCTTAATATTACAAAATATGGAGGCTGACGTTTTGATGCTAGCAGAATCTTTCTCAAAGGCAGAATGACAAGTGGACAGGACAAATAAACACAGGGAATCAACCGAGCATGGATGAATGCAAGAGGACAAAAGGAAAGGTCAAGAAAGCTGCAGGCAGGATTATGGGGCACCACTTTTCATCCTCCCCTCCACAAAATAATCAACAATCATCATATCCTCCACACTTCAGACTGCTTGGCCAGTGCCATCCCAGACACCCCCCCCCCAGCAAGGCACATTCAAGTGTGATTCTAACAGATGTGTTGTTTGCCAGAACCATGTCCTGGAATCAGATACATTCTCTGGAAACTGCCCAAAGGACACAGAACCAAAGGCACTGTCACTTGTAGCTCCTCTAATGCCATATATCTTATCTCTTGCAGGGTGTGCAGTCTTCAGTATGTTGGAGAGACTAAGAACACTCTCAAGAAGCGTTTCTATGGCTACAGATCTACGGTCAACACCAAACGACTAGATACCCCTTCAATGCTTCAACCTTCCTAAGCATTCTATGTCTGACATGATATTACAGGGCATAGAATCACTTGGGCACCATAAAGATGCTGTTCGCTTCAAAAGGGAGAAGCTTTGGATCAAATGCCTCTGCACCATACAACCCCATGGCCTGAACATCCAAGAGGGAAACTACTAATTAACACTCTTTTCTGTCCCTCTCTTTTGTCTGCAGATTATACACCCCCCCCTTTGAGTCCAGTTCCTTCCATTGTATTTTTCCTTTGATCTCTTCCCACCTTACACTGCCTTGTTATTCAACCATGCCTTTCATGCAGTCACATTTATCCTTTGCCTCTTTATCCCGTCTGCAGCTTTTCTAACCTTTCCCTTTGTCCTCTTGCATTCAACCATGCTTGGTTGATTCCCCATTTGTTTGTTTGTCTTGTCTACTTGTTATATTTTGCCTTTGATTCTGCTACGATCAAAACATCAGGCCCTCCTTATTTTGTGATTTGTTGTTTAGGTCACTGTAGTCAGCAAGCAGTTTGAAGCAGTTTTGTATTACATATCTCTGGGTTTAATATTAGTGACTGATATGATATTCTTGCCCAGTATATCATGGAAGTTATAGTAAGTTTTTCATGAGCATTTCTCCTCTAGTTCAGGAAGCTCCACCCCTACTTAAAGATTTCTCTTTTGTTTTTCTTTGTAATGCAGGGTATATTTTGCACATGTACTTAACATAGTGTCGTAAAGAGAAAGGTTGCTATGAATGTTTATGCAAGAAGTTTTTAGGCTGTAGCAAGATGGTATTAATTGCATCAGTTTTTGATTTGAATGCTTCATGGAATTATTATGTTCTAAATGCAGAGAGTTACTTAAATTGTTAAATCCTATGTTTTATTTTTATCATTTTCACCGTATATGTTGAATTAGTTTGGTTTGTAGCGGCCTTTACTTTTGTGGCAGGAAAAACACACATCACAGTAGCTTAGTAGCAACAGGATTTATGTTAATAATAATTATACCAAGTGGAATTAATTTCAAAATCAATATAAAGCTACATGATTATTCAACAGCATTGTAAAAAAAAATTTGGAAATATATTTTATTTTGCTTTCCACCATGAGTAATTGCAAAGCTTTTTATCAACTTAAATTGTAATATTGATTCACTGCACATTAGCAATATCTACATGTTTTATTTAATGTTAACAATGGAATATTTTAATGCAAGAAAGTTCTTAAATCCGAGTGTTTGTTAAGTCCACTTTGATTTCCTTTCATTATTAAAATTTGAGAAACTTAAAAAGAATCTCAATGAAAGCGTGTTTGCTAAAATGAAGCAATTGAGGAGCAGTTTTCATTATAACTTTTCAGATGCTGTTTAAAGCACATGCAATGTGCTCCATTGACACAGTTACGGTTAAATGTATCAATCAGACAGTGACTGGTTTTCGTGATGATCTTGGTTTTTATCACATTTTTTTTTTTCAAATGCAGAATGAGCAAGATGACTTACTGTTTGGCTTTGTTTAATGAACGCTGAAAAGCTTGACTGGAAGGAATATCCGATAGAGGGCGCCTCTCCTGCAACGCTTGCTCCCGGACCACTGTAGTACAATGTTTTAACTGTCCACAAAACCGAAGTGAAACGATGGCATTATCTCTATTTCGTGAATGAAATATTACATATCTTATTAATTCAGTTTTAAAAATTGAAACCAATTCATTTGATTTCACAGAAAAAAAGTTTCATTTCACGTAATAAAGTTGGGGGCGAATTGTAAAGTGTGCTTATTTGTTATTCTCAGAAGTAGGCCCTACATAAAACTGCGCGATTTTTTCATCAACGCAAGGACCTAACTTTTATCAAACAAGGGACTTCAAGACGTCGAGATCAAATTGGTGGGCAGAGACTGAAAGTTGCTTTTTCACTGGAATGCCCCTATCCAAACCGTTGGATACACTTCTTTTGCAAAGGTCAGAGCTTGGTTATTAATGTAGTTACAAGCAAGCTGAGGCACGCTTCATAGTAATATATTTTCCCGATTCTCTTGATGCCAAATGGAGGGGGTGTATTAAAAGTGGTGCTTTGGAATTTGTTCAAAAGTCAAACGTTTGAAAAGCAGTTCCTGTCATTGTTTACATTCCGTATAAGTTCAGAAATGATATTTTGATATCACCATTAATCACTACTAATATTCATCAGTATTCACCATTAATCACTACAAATACATCTGTTCATCAGTATTCAGGCATGAATTCCTTTGCTTGTTGCCGTTTGGCGACTATGTTTAAGGGTTGGAAGTCCGTAAAAGCATATATATGTAGGGGTCCCCAAACAAAATCCCCCAGCAAAAATCCTAGATTCGCCCTTGATATTATATGATAAAAAAATTGGATTCCATAATCAGTAATCAAATGACTACATATCATTATTTTTCTTTCTGAGGTTTGATAAACATTCCGCCCTCTTTGAGTAATTATGATCACAGCGGGTGTCATTATTTCCTGGTTTCCTTCCATAAAACACTTGGAATCCTTCCTTTGAACAACGGAACAATCATGGGGAACTCACAACGCCGACATAGGACCGAAAAGGGTAAGCTTTTCCTAAAGTTATGTTTATCAGGACGTTACTTTGTACATATTTTTATCAGATAACTCAGATTTTATAGTTTTTCGACCAAAAAGGATCGAGCGAAGAAGATAGTGGTTGTATTTACAATAACGAAAGGGTTTCGTACATCGAAAGCACAGGCAATAACTGCATCGAAAGTCACGTACAAGCAGCAATGAAGATTCACTCAGACACATTGGTCTATTTTGAACTGTTTTGTGAATATAGGGAAGGGACACAGCAAATGTTCCCATTCTAGATCGGCTTGCCTCTTAATTTCTGGTATCCCAAAGACCCTCGCCAGAGTCTGTAAACTATAGCCACAACTTGAAGGTCTTCAGTATTACCCCGGTTATCCGCCGACACATACTGAATCTCAGCCGAGTAAAACGTTTAATCTTAACATCGACTGTGCTTAAACTTTTAGAACACTCATGCAGATGATGACAATGCTAGTACAATTGAAAGCTAGGGAGCTATTTCGAGAGAAGAGAAATGGTTTTAACCAGTGGCGTATCCAAGTTTGGCGTCAAGGCGGCAATTTTCTTTTCCAATAAATGACGGTCCATTTTTTCACTGCCCTATCAAAGGTGAGAATACCATTTTGAATATGTTTGCACTTTCAGTTCCTCACAATATTATTGTGACGGAGAAGGGACTTCACTGAGCAAGGCTAAGCCTTTTGTTTTGAAGGCGGCATCTTCAAAATCGAAATGCCAATTTTACATTGGACAGATTCTGAATTTTCCAGTGAAAATATGACTCAAAAATAGGAGCATTGATTCGCTTCTATTTTTAGTGGCTGTTTCCATTTTTCAGCAAAGCACAACTTAGGCCCTATTGGAGCTTTTCATCTACAGGAAGATACCGGCTTTAATGCTCATTTCAAAAAGAAATTAAAGCCAATGCCTCGCCGCATCCGCGCCTGGATGCGTTATCGGTAGTAAGGCGCGGTCCAGGGTGTTTGGGGTTAACCCCACCCAAAAAAAGGGGGGGGGGAAGATGGGGAAATTACAAAAAAAATAATACCCCAAGTAAATGCACTGATACCATTGCAAACAATCTATATCATGTAATATTTCATCATCGTTTCCGCTTGTCCGCAAAAAATGAGACATTAAAAAATCTCCGGTCTGTAGTTGTCCTCCACAGTGGGCACTGAGTTCACACTAGACACGAGTGCGCCATCCCCAACTCAGTGCTGCTACCGTGACCGTTAAATGTGCCAAGTGGACCAATTTGTTTCAGTTTTCCTCTAAACGTACATGTAAATGCTCTTCCAAATCTCCGGAAATTTTTGGTTGTATCAACACTATACTAACTGTCATATCATGCGTCACGGTGACCATCCACCGGCCACGCCGGTTGCAAAAGGGTCTTTCCTGACCTTTCAATGAATTAATTCAGTGACGAACCGGAAACCATGACGTCATTTCTAGTGACTGGCGATTTAATGCACTGCCGGCTGAATACACTATCGAAAAATAGCACACTTAAAAACCCATTCGACTTTCTATTTCCATGTTTAGTGTAAAAATTCAAATGAATTAAAAATTCAGATTTCAAAGCCTAAAGTAAAATCAGTAAATACTGATGCCTTCTTTTATTGTTATTGTCGTGCGTATTAATATTGAGTCTTCTTTCTGTGAAGTCTGCCATTTTGGACAGATTTTTACATGTGTAATGTGTACAAGGTGAACATGTACATGTAATCGCGTGTACCACCGTACCACGTAATGTACATGTACATACGTCTACATGTAGGCCTACCAATGCTTTACTGTTGATCGAGCGTTGTAATGTATTCAGCGCAGTGAATCAGCGTGACCGCCTTGAGTTCCCTCAATTTTCATTGATTCTGACTTTGGAAAATCAACACTATTCGTCGGAATTGAAGAGAACATCAGTGATATGGTATGTAAAAAATACCGTGTCAATGTTGTTATATTGTGGACGAACACTGAGGAAAGAACACAAAATAGCCTAAACCTACCATTTCTCTTTGTGTTACTGTTACTCATTAGGCTACTCCCGAAAGACAGAGCCCAGCCTTTTGCCTTGTCCACATGTGCACAAAAGCTCGGGCTATTTGTTTTAAAGCATTTGAGCATGAATGCCATTGTCATGACTGTGTTACGCCCCAAATACATGAAATATACTAGCGTCTGTCCCAACAACAGTGCTGCAGTTCGCATGGTTGGGGTGGCCCAACTGGCTATTGTATTGGACCCCACAGTTCTGGGGGAAGGTCTGCAGGATGTTTCTCAACCTTCGAGTTTATGCAGCTCAAACCTGACATAATTCATCTAAAATATGGCACTTCATCGTAAAATCTTGTTTCTGCAAGGAAAAGTTGCTGACTTTTGTTTGCCTATAGTATATGGCTATGGCATGCTCATGATTCTTGGGCACATAACTATGGTGGCCCTGGAGGGACATCGCCAGTCGTCAATGTTGATGTATAAATTTGTAACGAAATTTACGACCCACTCTTCAGTCGCAAATATTGATGCTAATATTTGTGACCAAATTTACAACTCATGTCTCCGGTCACAAATATTGCCGTGAATTTTTTTTTCAGCAAGCCAAGTAGAGAGAGAAGTTACTCAGCCATAGAAAAAAGCAATTGCTTTTTAACTTTGTGCCCCCTGCATTGTGCCAAAACTGCCTAGCCAAAAAGTGACTTGAAATCAAGCCAAAAAATGTAGGTCATTGACTTGCACATGAGCATTTCCACTTTGCTCGCTGGAAAAAAACATCACATCAATATTTGCGACCAGAGATAAGAGTCGATAATTTGGTCGCAAATACTGACGGCAATGTTGACGATTGGCAATGCCCCATCCAGGGCCACCATACTTAATATTGTGCTGCAGTTGGGCCAGCCCAACTATAGCACTATACATGGAGTTGGGGCGGTCCTACATGTGACTATAGTTGGGCCAGTCCCAGTTATTGTTGAGACTGATGCTGTAGTTAAGGCATAACAACTGTTGTGTAATTTCTGTATTTTGGTTGTCGAGACAGGTAAAAAAACTATTCTTTAGTGTAACTGTGATTCAATTTCTGGTTTTATTTCTACCATACAAAAATATAATTCTATAGGCCCTAGGCCTAGCTGAAGGCCTAACGTTAGGCATTAGGCCTTCTGGTAATTAGCTGGAGGCTTACTTTTGGCAGTAGACATGACAGATGTGTTCAGCACAATTTTGAATCACGCACTAATTTATTACATGTGTATAGTCCGTCTTTAGTTGATGTGCATTTGAATGTAAAATGCATTCATAGGATAATCAACTCAGGAGGGAGCAGTCGTTGGTCGTCAGGTAGTCACAGTGATACCATAAGGCCTACATAAATTTGAGCAAGATTCAAGATTGCACTTAACAGATATATTTCACTGGTTCACAGTCCTGATTGGATTGTGTACCAGCACAGTAACTGAAATGCCCAGATGAGTGTTTTCATACTTACATGTAGTACTACAACTACATACTTTGACTAGTCCAATGCATACCTTAGCATTGTGAATTCAGATTCCACGAGGCGGAACTTGGACCTTACATACTGCAGTTTTAAACTTTCCCCCTTAAGAAATCTTCCAGAGCTACAAGTCATTAAAAGAAATATCCTGCAATGCATTGTAAGACTCAATTTGAAAAAATAAAGGGATTACGTTTAGACTTTTTGAGGTGGTAAAAAATTTAAAATGCCCACAATGGTCAGGCACAGAAGTCAAGTCTCTAAGTTGGCAGTACCACACTGCAATCCCTAGACTACATGCACATGCTCCTTCAGTTTCTGCCTGTTCGGACATGTTAGAGGGGGAATTGTATTATAATTATTGCATCTGCTCCATGGCAGTATTTGAAGAAAAAAAAATAAGGATTAACCGAATTCCATCAAATATACACTTCATTTACTTTTACCCTGGTATACCTGCCAATCAGCCACTGATAACAGTAGTAAAATTTTTGTGCAAAGTTATCATGTTCAGTATAAAATTACATGAACCACACGGACATACTGTATATGTATGTAGGGCCTTTGTAGGCTACATGAATCTCAAGAACACCAACACAGCAGACCCAGAGACCCCATTAATAGTTGGCTTTACCTTGGAGCTAGACATGGTCTGTTTTATTGCCAAATATCAGGAATGGAACATTTATGACATCAGGCATTCATTGTTACCAGGGAAAGTCACAATTTCCTATCATTAGCTTTCTTCTTTATTATCATACTTAAGTAACTCTTACGTGATTGAAAATGGAAAATTGAATCAATCACAGTGGTGATACTTTGAACATAAGCAGAAATGTGCATGCACCAACAATGTACATGTTCCTTGGCCTACATGTATGTCCCTTTACTTGACAATTTCTTACCCAGTGTGCTCAACGCAGAACTTTACAGATTCTGAAAATATAACCAATCCCTCACCGCTGAACCTTGTCATGTGGAACATGAGCAGTAAAAGGTCAAGAATCCCGTCTACGAAAGCTCACAGCAGAGCAGCCTCTCATTGCTGTCCATTCATATCATAAAAAGAACAAATGGTTTGAGCCAAACTCAAGCATTCCTACGTCTCTACCAACTTCTAGTCCAAGAACTACTGGTTGCCTTAACACTAGTTCAGTTAAAACTTTCAATTTGGTAACCAAGAAATAGCCAAACATGCCATTATTTCAATATGGTCCAAAACTCCAAATTGTCTTTGATCATATTTCCTTTCATAGGCAAGTTTGTTAGGTGTATATGAGAACACGCCCTTAGATATATGTCATCATACATGTGGCTCCATCCTGTGGCATACTACATGTACATGTGTACATGATGTTGAGAAGCATTTTGGTATTTGTTGATGGCTTGATACCATGCTGCTAAGGATACAGTAATGGGTTTATTGATGAGTACATCCCTGACTCTGCTCTTTCCAACCCTTTGCATTTCCTCATTGGTGGTGTTTGGCCAAAAATGTGCTGGTCAACAATACTTCCCAATACTCTTTGGTCATTGTGGTTTACCTGGTTGCTGTGTTATTGTGTAGTCTCTCTTTCCAGCCTGTGTATGTGATTAGTCATCAAGCTGGCTGTGGTCAGCACAGCAGTTAGTGGTCGCAGAAAACCATGCTTTAAAAAATGATAAAATCCTCGGCATTTTGGTTGGTACATTTACATGTAACCCATTACTGTAGAAAATTTCTTCTAAATTCTCAATCTCTCATGGTCTGACTCAAGAAGCCCCCAAGATCTACATGTAGATGCTATCTCCCTTTATGTTGATTTCCTCCATTCTTCCATGTTGCCGGACTCAAGAAAGCAAGTCAGACACCTCACTGGATAGGCATGTCAGTCACTTCCACTGAATCTAGTTTCACATCTTCTCAACTTTCTGCACCTGTCACTACTTCCAACACACACCAGTTTGTGTATACATGCGTACATATGTACAGTGCCGGGAAGGTTGCCAGTAGTGACCTGTTTGTAAAAAAGGATTTTTATTTGGCATCGCTTATAATTGTCTTGTCTTGTGCAGGCTACAGTGGTCACTTCAGAGCGAGGCCTTCCAAACTCAAAGTTGTTTTTTTTAAAGATACAGCATGAAATGTGGTATTGACAAAACGTTTATTTGGAGGATCCTTAGATCTTCAGAACACATAAATTAGCCATGAATGACTTATATCGAATTGGTCAGTCTTGATCCTAAACAGAGTTTGGGGTACTGCTTTGATTGTGCAATTCCTTCTTACACATGTAAACGTGACAGTCGGCACCTACATGTAAGCCCTCCTTACTTCCAAGTCTTCATAATGTAAGGTTATGATGATTGTCCATATCCCTGTCAAGATGTAAAGCTAAGATACTTTGTTGTGGTTAAGGTTAAGACTTGCAGTCCACGATCCTGCCAAAATTAAGTCCTCTGTACTCTTTAACTATACATGTACATGTAGATCTAACTATTTAGCTAGGATTCAATCTGCCATGAATAATGTGAAATTGTCAACTAATTCATGTGCTGACTCATTGCTTGGATCCAGTGAAAGGAAATCCTACTTAACTTTTGCCCCTTGTTTGGCCAAATGACTCACTCTCCAAACATATCACCCCCATATTATAGGGTTGGTTTGGGTGTACGTTTACATCATGTTGGAAAATTGCCTCAACTTTCCTTTAAAACTCGAATAAACTGCTTTTCTTTAGCTGTTGACGATTTCTCGCAACTGCAGAGATTAATGTTCAGAAATCAAGTCTGTGTACGTTTATCTGTACTAATAAAGAGGCTGATACCCAGGGAGTAACTTCAACTTTCTTACAGCAAGACTTGTGGTAAGTACATGTACATGTAAAGTATTATACACATACCTTGCACTGAAGTCAGTAGTTTTAAATTCACATAGTTTTGAACTTGCCTGACACTTATGAAAATGTCATTTACATACATAAAGTAAATGTACACTGTATGTATGTGTACATGTACAATGTGTTAATGAATTTAAGAAACGCATGCATCAGACAGGGAAATTTGGTTCATACTCATACAATATACCACACGGAAGCTGTGAATTTGCATGCCAAAGTTCACTGGCCTGCATCTTGAAACTGCAACAGTTAAACCATCCATATGAAATAGAATTGCCACCACAGAGCATCTCCAGACATATTGCTTGTTATGACCGCAGGTGCTATTTAACTGAACTTCCCTGTGTGTAATCTGTCCCTCTCCAGCGCCTCAATTTGATATGTTTTGTACTCCCTGAAGCCTTATCATTTCCTGTTGTACTGTGCCCATTCACCACTGATCAATACCATCGTTGAATATTGTGTGCTTGTACAGGTAGAGGTAGCTCCATGCTTGCACACAGTTGGTCTACACTGTGTCCTCAGACTTCGTGTCCTTAGATTGGCCTCTTAAAGGAGGGACTCCGGTATATTGATTCAGATTTCACTGTTTTGTTTGGAAAAGAATAACATAAGCCACATTCACTTTGGACTAAAATTGTAAAAAGGAACCATGTCAACATTCCATCACAGTTATTCTTCTTTGCATTCATACATGAATTGGTCTTGGCCTGCAGAAATTCCCTGGTCACTTGCCAAGGGACTTAAAAGTCACCAGTCACCTGCAGTAGCATGTCTTCTGAGAATCCTGCAAGGGTATCATCTGACTGACCTTATTATCTGACACCGGATGTAACCTCACGGAAGTGCGAAATTTTTCTTTTCTTTTCTTTTTTTATGGTACATTGTCAAGTCATCTATTTACATCTCTGATATCCTACATGTTTATATGCAGTATTAAATGGGATTGTGCATGGCAAACAACAGAGGTCATACAGGTATCCTTTGACTTATTCACTTCATCCATTGTTAGTTTTACATTGCAGTGGCTGTCCACATGAGACTTTTTTGTGACCTTACTCTGACACTGTAAGTTTGCCCTGACATGGTCATGAAAAAAGTTCTGCTGCAAAAGATAAAAACTAACAACCGACGATCAACACTCAGCAATTGCCACAGTGTACTGGCTGTTTTCATAGGATGTAATTGCCAAATTAACGAAAGTCCCTGTCAATTTTAAATGAAAAAGTCTGCTGCCAACACAGCTATGCATGAATTATTCACCTACACGTATTTATTCTGTTTTCACTCTCTAATAAAAAAAAGTGTAAACGTTATATTCAAAAATTATGTGTATAACCCCCCAAAAAGAAAGTGAGATAGATATACATTATTTAGGACTTAAAGTAGTTCTCTTGTCTACAAAGCTTGAATTCTTCAAGAATGCCTATGATCCTCTAGTTTTCAAGCCTGAAATAATGTACGTCTGGAGAGATGCAAAGAGTAAAGCCCTCAAGATAGCAGGAACAGTGTGTTAAGATACACGTACATGTACCTTGTTACCAGTGTCTGAGATTGTTTCTCATGTTAGATTTTTGAAAAGATTAGAAGTGTGATGAAAGATCTACATGTATATATGTATGTAGCTTTACCAGCAAGATGACATGCAAATTCCATAATATTAATATTCTAAGAATATCCAATGAAGTACGTGTAGTTACCGGTAGGTACTGATGCGAATCCCAATCACATGTCAACCATGGAAGGATTCCAACTGTAGTTTAGACCGTGGCAATTCATGTACAGTTACTCTAGAGTAACCTGATTTTTAAGTCATGTTAAATTTTCCTAAAAATCATTTGTTTCCTGCACAATATTTCAATATTTGGCAAACACCTCTGAATTAAAATTTAAGTACATGTGCTTTTTCACATCAGTGGGCGTAAAAAGCCCTAACAGTGGTTTTAAAGCAATCATGCCTGCCTGGCTTGTCTGCTATTCAAGTGCACAAGTTGGGTATTTATATTTAAATTCCACCATCCCTTTGTTAAGTTTCTGGTCTTACAATGTATGCGCAGGTTAGTGAAATTTGTCAAGGAAATACCTGTACCATATACTTACTATACTCTGCACAGATTGTATATTACTAGCAGATAGGTCCAACCATAGCTCTATGGTCCAACCATTTCAATTGTGCTCACTTCATCTTCTCTTTTTCACAATCAATAATCTTCTAAATTCTTTGTGTCTGAGATCACCATTGATGGGTACAATGTAGGTGTATGGTATGGATCGTCACACCATGCAGAGAACTCACTGTATGATGCAAATTTACTGTACATGTACATTTGGAGGTGAAAGCTTGAGGAGGAAGTAAAACCGGGTATTTGCTGAACTGGATGCACTAGATTCAGACATTGTGGCGTTTGAGCTGTGACCTTATCAGGGACATAGCTTGCACAGGTGTCTTTCCACAACTTGCTTGAATGCTTGGTCTTACCATTTTTGGAAAAGACTATAGCTTTATTGGTTTTCAGACATCTTTAGCATAGTTTTATCGCATGAGAGCACAGCAGAACTTCATTGACACCAAAAGCTCTACCAGTCAACTTGTTACTGGAATTGCAGCCTACTGCCTTCTTGTTTGCATTATTTTTGTGTCATTTGCTGTGCTATACAAGCCCCATTTGTGTCAAGCAGGATGTGTATAACAGTGAACACTCCCGATGATTTGGTATATTTTGATTGTTGGAAAGTTGTGAGCCATTCAACACTCTGAAGCTGTTGTCCAGCAGAGTTCAGCAAATAACAGGAAGTGAGGTTGCTATTAACCAGGAAACTATGGCAGATCTAAGTGACAGCGAGGCTGACTTAGAAGTCACTCATATACGTATGTATACCTGTACGAATCAACTTGTAGATTGGGTCAAGTTTGGAAAAGTTTTCTGTTAAAACAAAGGGTTGCTATCAGGCACAAGACTAGCATTGCCTGATAAAACTCTTGCTACATGTACTTAAGCTATTCATGTCCACTACCAGGTACCGGTAAGTAAGAAGACCATGGAAGGAGATATTCCAATGGCACATGATATGGTGAAGTTGGGCATAAATTTGGTCTTCATGACTGAGTACTCCTGATTTTTCCAGTGAACGTGGCAGCAACATGTTGGTGATGCTGTGCTTTTCACCACCATAATACCAAAGAGGTTATTATAGTCAAATTCAAGTAATGATACCCATTGCATTTTTTTTCTTGGAATACCTTGGTACTGTACATGTAAAGGTATGTGCAGGAAAGAACATAAACCTCTTTACCATAAATTGGATACATTTAACATACAAAGTTTTTCTGTATCTCATAAATGAATTGGAATCACAAATGGGAGAAAAAGCTCAAGACAAGCTTTTTGATGTACAGGGTACATCATATCAATCCTTAATACTTTGAGATCAAGTGGTTTCACAGAGATAATGGACACAATATTGTCAAGCTTTTATCGAATGCAATGTGAACATTTTGTACAGTGTTTTTCTTTTTTTTTTGTTTTATATTTAAATCATGACGTGTAAACAATATTAAGTAAACAAGTCAGACGAAATCCATCCAGTTTTGCAGATGCGAGTGTTCAATGAAAAATGATTCTGCAGTCCCTTTGCTTACATGTACATGTATGTTTTCTGAGTAAATGCCAGTATCAACCACGAGGCAGATTGCAGCTGTACCTTATGTGAGTAAACTTTATAACAAAGGAAGTTATTACTAACTTTTAGACGTTACATATATGTTCATATTCGTACCTAGATGTTGTATTGGTACAATATATCATTTGTGTCAGTGTACATATATGTACATTGACCACATGAATTAATGTACACATTAATCAATAAACATGTGATATGCATAATTTTGGAAAATTCTTTTCTTCCCAACATGCACTGTATTTGAGTTGATTTCATTGTCTCAGGCACACAAGTAATATGATAAGAACTCTTTAATAGCTCTTTGCAGGACAGATTGGCAATACTGTTGATAATAAGTACAGTACATGTATGACACTTTCACATCAAACATGATTTGTTTGCATTTAAATGCCACTTCAAACTTCAAATCCAAATGTGTATACATGTCTGTTCATTTAAAAGATTCCTTGTTCTGGTGCAACGTCAACTTTTCAGTGGAAGAAGTTCAAAGGTGAATGCGTAACAAAGTATTTTTGGTATGCGATGACATCATTGTCTTGCCAGCAAGAGCAATGGGCACATGTCCAGCCTACATGTACATGTACACTAGCCAAGTGCTCAAGTCATGATGCTACATATGTTACAGGTCTACTCACACCTTATCTGGGTATCATCGACAGCCTACCGGTAATAAATTGCCAGCTCACTATAATCTACTTGTAAATGCAGAACTGGGTATTGCTGACCTTGATAGCAGTAAGGTTATGTCATATATCCATACATTGTAATGTTTATTATACATGTACATGAGTTGTGTTACAAGACCTCTGTGGGCGCATACTGCTTGTGAGCATTATGTATGCATATTCTTGTCCACTGGAGTGCTTACAGTGGGAGTGTATATGTACATGTACTTGTACATGTATGTGGGGTATACATGTGCATGTATTACATGTATCATCAGGAAGATTGGTCTGGCAAGTGATGTCATTTTTCTTGCATTGAAATCCAATAACCACAGATGCAGAGGAATCCCTGGGAATTCCAGTTGGATGAGTAGAAGAAGAATTACGCATTGACATGTGTAAAAGGAGGATAAAGGAACCAAATCTGACAGCATTTGGATCATGTTCTCTATAAATGTATATGTTTGTATCAGGTGTGAATAGCATTTTACAAATTTCAGTACTCTCTTGGGTTTGTCATCTGTCATATGTACCCCCACACTGGATTGGTATCTATCCCCTTCCTTGTCAATTTAATGGAAACCTTCATAAAATGTGACTATTTGTTATAAAAAAAGAAGCAACTTCAGATAAACATTCATTGTTAAACACGGTAAGAAGCACCATTTGTACTACATGTACATGGTATGTAAATATTCAACCTTGTATTTGTTAGGAAATATTTACTGACCTGTGTGTGGACTTAGAGTTACATGTTAAATTCAGTATATGAAAGGCACATTTATTTCATGAAAACAGTGAAGAACTGTGTAACAGGGCATTCTAATATGCACATTAATGGCTACATTCATTTACATGAACCGGGGGCGGGACAAGTGCATGCAGCCCACAGAATGTGACAGCTTGCAGCTCATGCAGTACATGTACATGCACAAATTTATGTACAGTTACAGTATGTGTTGGTACCATACAGTGTGTGTTTGCTTTAGTCAATGAGGTGTGTTTAGCAGAAATACATGTAAGACTGGGATGTGTTGTGCTTGGATAAACACAGGGTCAGGTGGTACACTGGAACTTCCAGCCTGTACCACAGAACAGAGAGTACTGTAAATTTGGAAAAGGGGAAGTACAGATTAAATCCTACATGTGTGTTGAAATCAGATGGCACATTTCCGATGCCTTAAAAAGAGGGAAGTGCCATTGTGATCTCACATTCTTTTCATGTACTATTGCTTTGTGTACTATTTCACTTTTAAGAGCAATAGTTTCTTTTGTTTTCTGTTCCAGTCATGAGTGATGAGGAGATAGTGTACGTCATTGCCAAGTGGGATTACACAGCTAATCAACAGGAGGAACTTAACATCAGGAAAAATGAGCGTCTCACTCTCATTGATGACACCAAATCTTGGTGGAAGGTCCGCAAAGCCTCGGGAGACTCGGGCTATGTTCCCTCAAACTTTGTCAAAAAGGAAAAAAAGAGTTTTATGAACAAACTGCGTGACAAGATCGTACCATCTCGGGACACGAAGCAACCAGGAATGGGACCATTGCCTCATGCCACTGAACATGGGCAACGTGATCTTGCCGAATCAGCAGAATTTGACCAACTTTGTGTTCCCGCAAAAGTATTATACAACTATGTCGCACGGCAACCAGATGAATTGTCACTTAGGAAAGGAGAGAAACTAACTGTCCTGGAAAAATCGGGAGATGGATGGTGGAGAGGAGAGTGTAATGGAGAAACAGGATGGTTTCCTTCAAATTATGTCAACGAAGAAGGTGACAGCTTACCAGCCAGTCAAAAATCCAGTGTGAGTTCCAAAGGAGATGAAAACGTTTTGGGAGAGGATTACATACACACTGTCATTGCACTCTATAAATTCCAGGGACGAAATGATGAAGAACTCAACTTTGAACAAGGGGAACGGTTGGATATACTACAGAGACCAGAAGATGATCCTGAATGGTGGAAGGCAAGAAATACTAAGGGAGAAATTGGTCTTGTACCCAAAAACTATGTGGAAGAGATTACTGCAAATGCCCAGCATGTACCAGTCTCAAATCCAGTCATCTCAAATGATGTGGGCGTGGCACAGGCAGAAAATGGGAACTCTTTGAAACACAAAATCTGGTTCTGTGGGACTCTGAAAAGAGATGAAAGTGAGAGAACTTTGATGGAGCTCAATTGTGAAGATGGAACGTTCCTCATACGGGAAAGTGAAACTACGGTAAGTAACCCACAGGGAGTCTTGGCCACTGGCTAATTATGTGGTGTTTCTTTGTTTTGTTTGGTTTAAACCCTGATGATTTTTCTTCCGCAGACCAGTGTCTTATAAAACATTTTGGTGAAAGAAGAATTAAGAATGGTTTCTCGTAGGACATTTCTCTGTGTGCAGTGATACATGTACTCAAATTTTGTTCACTATACAAAATGGCCTGTGTTTGTTTTCAAGTTTGTAGTGTCCACAATTTTGCATGACATTAAAATGTCACCATCTGTCCATTATCTCAGGTTCATACATGGCAGACTTTGTAATACCAAATACTTCAGATCTAATTAGACATCAATTATTCATAGAGAATACATGTAGATCGATACAACATATCAGTGGATTTTATACCCTTCAACAAAAGTACCTATAAAGGTCTAATAAATCTTAAGTTACAGTATTTTTGATTAATTAGCAGACAATCCTACATGTACAGTCAGAGAAATATCTGTTTCATAGCACATGTGTACATGTATGTAGTCACAGAAATATCTGTTTCATGGCACATGTGTACATGTATGTAGTCACAGAAATATCTGTTTCATAGCACATGTGTACATGTATGTAGTCACAGAAATATCTGTTTCATAGCACATGTGTACATGTATATAGTCACAGAAATATCCATTTCATAGCACATGTGTACATGTACATGTACTGGTATTTCTAGTGTCAGGAAATCTTTGTTTACATGCATATTTTGACCAAAACCAAAATCTAAGAAGACACATGCATGGTTAGCATACATTGGTACATTAATTGCCAATTGGCAGTACATGTAGCTGAACAAGTTTTTCTTTTGGATAATTTGGCTTCAGGCTATTAGTCTGAAAGTGAATGTTTTGAATGGACACAGTTTATTTTCTGTTTGATATTTATTTTACCTAGGGATATTTTTAAAGCTGAATTGCAAATTCTATCAAAATGCAAAAATTTCATTAATTCTGGTGATTTTTCCACTGAAACAGAAATCATTGGTCCGATGTCAAGTTTTGTGTAATTTTGTCCAAGGTTACGCGTACACTATTAGAAACTCACTTGTAACATACATGTAATTGTTATGTACTGGTACGTGTACAGTACATGTTCAGTATCTGCAGCTCTGCTGCAAATAGCATTACACACATGTAAATGCACATGTACAGGTGTACATGTACATAGTGCATGTCATGTACATGTACATTGTACCATAGTAGTGGCTTTGAATGCACATGTACAGGTGTACATGTACATAGTGCATGTCATGTACATGTACATTGTACCATAGTAGTGGCTTTGAATGCACATGTACTGCTACTTGTTGACACAAAACGTCATCTTTATTAAATAAAAGATAATTTTAAATGAACTTCAAGCATAGTAGAGTATCTTATTTATGAGCTTAATTGTC
The DNA here is from genome assembly GCF_054643075.1 of Acanthaster planci. Classification (NCBI taxonomy): domain Eukaryota; kingdom Metazoa; phylum Echinodermata; class Asteroidea; order Valvatida; family Acanthasteridae; genus Acanthaster; species Acanthaster planci. Next base: position 12,429,875 of record NC_141790.1, on the reverse strand, counting down.
CCTACAAACTTGTTTCTGAGTGTTGGTGAGTCTCACTCAATTCATTAATTTGCCTTGCACACTGGTACATACATTTACAGTACGTGTACATTTGCACATACATGAACACGCCTGTGCAAATGTACCTGTATTTTTCAAAGCTCAGTCTTGCACTGCTTAATTAATTGAATCAGGTATACATGTACATGTACTACATGTAGTACACATACATAAAACATAAAGTGTTATGCTGTCAATTCAAGTAATAAAGCATTTTCCATTATTTCATTGATAATATAAATAATAGTTATTTATTGAAGATTATATTTATATACACTTCTGAAGTTTTATGAATTCCTAGAATCCTTGTTAATTTAATAGCAGTTTCTTGTTTTCTTTTCTCTCTACAGCCTGGGGGCTACTCTGTGTCAGTTAAAGCTCCTGATAAAATCAAACATTTCAAAGTCCAGAGGGTGGATGATCAATACTGCATTGGCTCCAAACGATTTGAAAGCTTGGATTATTTGATAGAGCACTACAAAAAGGCGCCAATATTCAGCTGTGGCAAGACAAACTTTAAGCTTTACCTCACCAAGCCGTATCGGGAGGTTTGCAATAACGGAGGAGCACACTACCCACCATAGCAGAAGAGGAGTCTAAGTGGACTTTGTGACATCTTAGATATCTTGAGGTTTACTCATGAATACTCTGCTCATAGCTCTATCACTCATTCCCACCCATTCCTTCCAAGGTTGTCTTACATAATTCTTACATGGGATTATTCGCTTGAAGTTTCTCCCCATACATGTACCACTTGCTTGAGTAGAATTTCTTGTATGGTAGAGTTGAATTAGATGTCAGCAAGAAGTTAGAATGGTACTGAGGAACTCACTTGAGAATAAATGAGAGAAGAGCGTGCTATTTGCACTAACTAGGTCATGGATCATGTTAAACTTGAAACCTCGTGCTAGAATACACCATTTGCGCCTGCCAAGTCACATGACCTATAGTGGGTATCAAACATCATCAAACCCCAAAGCAAAATGCGGTTTACCAAAAGTGAAGCCAATTTTGGATATAGTACCCAACACATCTGCAGTCTGTGTATTATAGTGACCGTTGGCTTTGTTTTTGATAAATAATACTTACGGCGCACTTTGCTTTGGGAGGACACTGTGTATTGATGTTTGACTCCCACTGTAGGTCATGTGACTCAGTGGGTGCAATCGGTCTAGTAGACTGTATAACCTGACTGATACACGTACATGTATCATAGCTGCCTGCCTAATTTGCACTCTTTAAGGAAGTTTTCCACTAGCACAAGGAGGTACTGTTCATGGGGGTCATCTCTTACAAAGTGTTGCCAACAGGAACAATGGGTGAGGATGGTGCCCCCCCCCCACTGTCACTACACCTCACCCATAGACATGTAATAAGACTACTTTTTCGCAATTGATACCAAAATGTCCACCTTGGAGTTAAATCAGCACCTTTAGGTTTCATTCATGAACCTTGGAAACAGAGGGACACATGTACATTGTACGTAGATCAGTTTGTAGCTGGAAACCAATGCATTCACATATACTTTGGAGTGACTGTGCGAGTGCACCTAGTGAGAATGTATGATTGCGTTAGCAGATTACATGTGTAGCCAGTGTGTGAATTATCACAAAGTATTACATGTGACCTGTTGAATATAGAATTCAACCTGTAAGAATGGTGTTTATGCTGCACACAAAAGCAGATCCTAAAGGTTTCCTAACGCAGGTGGTTTCACCATGCCCTTCGATGTTACAAGTTTGCTCTGCTCAGTTATTTTTGTGTGTGGAGCGGAATTAAGCTTTACTCCGTGACTACATGTGTCATTTACTCCTGCTGTACGTGTACATGTATATGATGATACAGTGTTATGCATGACTTTTCAGTGTTAAGTGTGTGCTTTATATCAACTTCATGGACATTCTAATTTTGAGGATTTAACATAACAGGAATGTACATTTGAATATTAATACCACCTACCACAGTCCATGTACATGTATACAGGTACACTGTACATGTATACATCAAAGGGAAATTTTTAGCATTTGTGTAACATCGTTTTTCCTTTGAAAGGAGAATAATATAGGAAAAATTGTTGGTCGACACTCGACACTACAGCTGCAGTGATTACTAGAGCAAACAAGCTTTTGTAAAAAATTTTTAGTTGCATTGTGCATATGGTGTACACGGTACAGTACATGCTGTTAACCATGTTTCATGTAAAGTCATTAACTTTACACATAACATGTATTGTACATGTACTTTCAGTATATTAAGAAAGTAAACCACAATACTCTTGTTATTTTTAGTGAAACAGAGCATCCCTCACATATACATGTATGTCTAAATGTACATATCAGAATGATTTTTTCCTACAAAGTTGTGTTCCTACACCGCATTACCCTAACATCTTTGGATTGATAATGATTTTGTAATAACGTTTTCAATTTTTTCATTTTCATCAGTTTTCATTCCAGCTAATGGAAATACCAGTAATGTGATATTGAAATTATTTAGACTGAACACAATTAAAGAAATGAACTGACTGCTAATAATCTGAAGGTTTTCTCAACTACATGTGCTAATACATGTACATGTATCTGTGTGAAAATTGAGAACAACTCCAGTTTTCAGACAAGGTTTTTTTTGCACTTAAATACTTTTATTTGGTCTGGGGAATATTGACAAAACTTCCGCATGACTCTTCTGACTTTTAAAAAATAATTTTATATTCATTTACGTATTTATTTGTAGCATTTTGTACTTATTCACTGCCTAAAATGTTCCACCCTACATTCTCCATGGATCCTTTTTCCTGTCTTTCCTCTCTGTAAGTACTTTACAGTTAGAGAATTGTTACTTTCTTCGATAGTTCTAAACTTTCAAACATAGTCTAGGGCTGTACCATAACCAACAATTAAAAATGGTTCTTAAAAGTGCCTCTAGAATTAGTTGGGCCCTGGTTACAGTACTGGACAATGAAGTTCATGTACGTGTATGTTTTCAACATGGAGGGGTTACTTTATTTCACTTGTTCCTGGAAACAGTCACCGTCTGTTACTTGTGCACTTTCACTATCTCTATGGACAAAGTGCGAGTGATACAAGACTCTGTATTCTTCTTGTATTTTATCAGCTATTTGTGTACTTTGTACTGCAGTGCGCATGTACATGTAGAGTAAAATACTAATTACCCAGATTCAGTCCTGATAGTTTTCAAAACAGTGAATAGATATCATTCTCATGAGCAGTAAAGGTTTTACAGATATACAGAGAAGTTTTGTTACAGTGGATACAAGATATATGTACGTGTACAGTGATGTGGTGTAGACTGTTAACTGTGACCTGGAAGTCCCTGGTCAGGTCATGTTTTCACAAAGAAAATGTACAATGTAAACGTACATGCATTAAACCTAAATAACATATTGAAAGTGACTCCCTGCATATTTTAGTAATCATGCTTTATACACGTACATATACTGTACATGTAATTATGCGTATGAAAAGTGTAAAAGACAACTGTATTTTTTCCAGGTATCAATGGATGAGGGAGACTCAGTCTGTACCTTAACCCCCATAAAAAAAGGAGTAAATAGGCCAGTTTAAACTTCCTGCCCTTTTTTTTATTAATAAAGAATTAAGACCAAGATAGATTAATTATATTTAGAGTACACTTCAGTTATTTATACAGTCAGACAATTTATAATGATTGTTAAAACAGAAGTGTTCCTAAAACATGCTTGTGATCAGCTGACATTCAATCTGATTTTTGTCAACTTGTCAACGAAGACAGCTTGAAGCATGTTTTCTTCTGTCCAGTTTCATGTCCTATACTTGTGTACCCATTTTCTTGTCTAAATTTGTGCATGATTTGGTGTTGATACAGATGTACCATGTCACCAATATCTCCCTGTTGTGCACCAAGGTATCATGTAATTCTAATTGAAAGTACATGTACATTGTACATGGAAATGATAAACCCCTTGTATAGCGAGTTTACATGTACATAATGGCATAAGGATTTCTTGATGCAGAAATAATTGTGTAATTTATACATTGAACTTCTGTTTCTTGGAAACAAGTATGATTTTTTTCCTTTCATTTTAAACACTTATTTGGTGTTCTAAACGTAGTATTTTATTTGAAAAGGTCTTGTGAATGGAAATTGTTATTATATCCAAGTAGATGCGATGCATGAGAAGCCAGGTTTGTTTATTGTATTTGATACATGTATCTCTCATTGATGATTATCATCAAAGCACAACGTTTAATGCACTTGCCAAAGCAAATTCAGGCTAATTAGTTTGCACAGGTGCATGGTGTGACTAGCTCTGAATTTGAAGTTTTTGCTCTAGCTCCTTATCTAGTTTGATGAATGGCTTCACAGAAAGTCCCTTTTGATTTCAAAGGCTTCACCTGGGTTTTTTCTTACGGATTTCTGCTTCCTGTGTACACGCACATTAATTGAACATTTCTTTGTTGACGTCTTTGCATATATTGTGTGCTTCTGGGTTGTGAGCTACAGTGCTGTGGGTATTATATGAATATTTGCGTTCAGCATCATGCATATCAAATTGGCCACAAATATGTTAAATTTGTAAAATTGAAACATGTTATAAAATATCAACATGTATATCAAAAGTGAGCTGGTTGGTGTAGTCTTTGGTTACTTCCCATGATCCCCTGAGAATCTTAGAATTTATCTTTGAATCTGCCATGTCTACTGATAAGACTCCATTCAAGTCATTTCTTAATGGGTATTGCTCTACCTAAACCGAACGTAGCCTCCATGACCTAAACTGTACACCACCCCTATCATGTGGAGTAGCTGTGTGGGTACCACAGCGTTTGCATGACATGGGTTTATCATGCCCAAATAGGATAGATTTCGTAATAATACATGTAGCTGCATATGTGTGACGTAAAGCAAACCAAATATAACATGGTTCTCCTATCAGTTTGTCAGCATATAAAGTTCAACTGAGTGATGGATTTTGGTCATTTTTCTGATTACCTAGGCAATCTGTTTTCAGAATCATCCAAGTCGACCATTATTATTTTCAACATCAAATACCAAAATTTAAGTCCATCCATCTGTTCTCAAACATGTTATATTAATTTTGTATGACATTGTACATCACGTAATGTAATTAAACTGTAATCTTCTTACTCAAAATTTGATATTGATGTGAAAATACTGGATATATAGACTACACTAGCAAGCATTAAAGTAACATGTTCCGTATGCCCTGCGTTGTTTGTATGGAATAAATTACACTTAAAATGATGCTGTTTCCTGAAGTAGAGGTTTCGTTTATGCTGGCATTTACTTTCATTTTAAAGCTTTCTAGATCGCAGTTCAGTGAAAAGATGTTTTGGACGTAAGCAAGGAAAGTAATTTTAAATGAGGAAATTCCGCTTTGCAGAATCCTGATAAAAGCTTATTGAATTTACCTGATGTTGCAACACACTTTTCGGGGCTACAGCACTTCTTATTTGTTTTTCTCATTTCCAGTTTGTGCATTTGCCGGTCATGTGGGAAAGTACAAAAGTGTTCAACGTTTAGTAACCAGCTGTCGTGTTTTCCAAACTGTTTGACCATGCATTGTAGTTCTTTTCACGGAATTGTTGCATTTTATTTCTATGTCACGATGTTTCTGTTTTGCTTATTATTTTTGTCAAAAAAATTAACATCTTTCGTCCCTGTTTATAAACAAGTTTCAACCGTTCATTAAATTTCTTTGTTAGGCTGGCAGTTTTAAGAGAAATTAGTTTGTTTACATGTAGCATGGATATGACCGAATGACAAAGACTATTCTCTTGTCGGCTGACATCACTATGGACTTAACACACAGCGAAAGGGCAAATTTACCCTTCGTATATCGACAAGAATATAATATCAGATCAGTGCTCTGAAATATGGCAATCACATATTTCAGAGCACTGATTTGATATTATATTCTTGTTGATATTCTGATCACGGTGCAGCCCTACCATATTTCTTTACCCTTCGTGCTATTCTGTAATGCACAGGAGTTCCCGGATGTCCGACCGCGAGACTACTTTAATTAATGCGGGCGATTCACAATTGCATCTCCAAGAGTTTGCAACGAGTTGGCTAATCACAACGCGCGATATCTGTCGACCTTTCTAAACGTGCCTCTTCGACCAATAGGGTGCCGTGAAAGTGCCTAAAGCAGGCGCGCATCATGCAGAAGATCGTGTGAGCGTGGTGCCGCGGCAGTTAGCGTCTAATCGGATTCGTATGCAGGCCTGTATCCAAGTATCACTCAAATGTGAACAGTTTCATTCCTGCTGCCATTTCAACGAACAAAACAGCAACAGTCTTCGTGCCAAATATTGTTAGAAAGCCACTGTACACAAACACAATATAAATGTATCACTTTAAGAAGTCTTTTTATACTGGAAATCTATCAGTACGGGCTACATGCGTTAGTCTCATCCCAGAGTATTAATCACTCGCCCTGCATCCGCCCACTTGTTCCTCGTTCGACTTGTGTAGGAATGTTCAGGTTGACACCGAAAATCAGGGTCTGGTCTCCTTTGGCAATGCAGCACGCATGTTTCATTGCAAATTAAAATTTCATGTTTTTAATTGTTGTCTGTTGACTAGATATTCCAAGTGGAACAGTCCCATTGAAACAACACACTTAACGGAAGAGACAAATAGCTGCCAAAACAGTGACACTGTAGCCATAGCAACAGATTATGCTCCTGTCAAAGCCAGGAAATATCCCCTAGTATGAATCATTTTTAAGCACAGAAACTTGTACAAGGAGCCGAGTGACGCCGGAGAGGAGCACCATGCTTCTGTACTGGCCTAGAAATATACGGGGGAAATACCACAAAGAAACGAAATTAGCAAATTAACAAAATAGAGCTGATTTAACTCATAACTCATTGCCTCGCGCGTGGTTAAATAATCTTTGATCACCTGGTAAAAAAGCCTTTCCCTTTGAAAAAGTTTAGTGTTCTTCACTTTATTTTAGTCAGAAATGGTAAAAAGAGTTGGAGGCATAAAAAAGACATAGTTGGCACCCATAATACATGTATCTGAATGCACTCATTTTAATGTGACACATATAAATACGATTTCTTAAATGAGGTATACCCACACGGAATCGCTCAGTTCTTTCTCCATTTCAAAATGCAGAAAAATGCTGCGTAGTAATCAGTTAGCCACCTGGTAGTGGGGCAAACTTAAACGTAGGAGAATTTTAAGATATACATTTTCCTGTCCTTCAGCAATATTGCAACGTCTGTTTTAAATTCGACCTATCCACGCCCCTGCTTAGGTTCGCTCAGTAAATTTTTCTGTATCAAACTGACTAAACAGAATGAAAGAGGCACGGTTACAAACCGTCGGAGTTGGAGGTTGCTTTAGTTTTGTTGGAAGAGCTAAATAAATTGTGGTGTAGCTTCTTTCTTTTCCAAGGCGTTCATTTGTCTCTGCGCGCTAGAAGAGTGCAGTACACTCAAACTTTGACCCACCCACCCCTATTTTCGATTAATAAAAGGCTCAAGCCCCATTGAAAATAAAGTTAACCAAGTTTGGGGCTCAATAATACTAAAAGCTGATATAACTGGAGTTTGTCTGGTTCTTAACTTTCCAATCATTTTCAATTTTGGGTGGGTTGTTCCACACGCATTCGCATCCCTCTATTTTCTCGGGCACTTAAGACTTTTTTTTAACCCGTAATTTTGCTTCCAACCCTCAGATATAAGCTAAACCAGGGCGTTGTTGCACATTCCCATTTTTTTTTCGGCCAATCAATCCCCATTTTTAAAATTGAGGGGGGGGGGGGCACTTTCATGTTGAGCGCACTGCATCAGGCCGGACCTGTTAACCGATTACATAAACAGCGCCACCACTTTCCCAAGCTATTAATTTTGCTAATGCATGGCGCACCGCATGGGTTTATTTGCCACTGTTTTTCTCTGGTTGGGCTTACTCAATAATCAGTTTGTTGTAATTGTAAGTGCAAGGTAAGTGCCTGCTCAGAAGAATGTCTTCAGCCTACCCAAAAAAAACGAAATCACGAAAATTTTGTCCGAATTTACAAACGGTGGTGTGCGTCCGGGAATTGGGCACGACCTCATTCAACAAATCTAAAAAAATCCATAGGCCTAACGTAAGGCCTGTGATTATTAGTACTAGGCTTAGCATTTAAAAATTCCAGGAAAGAGTTCCATATACAGACGCCGTTTGACACCCTGTGCACAAACCCAACGAGACGGTTCTGGAAAAGGAAAGAGTTTCATATACGGACAACACTTGTCCCTGTGCACAAACCAGTGAGACTTGTTTGAAAAAACCTAGGGCATGGCTAGCCCCACTACGGATCACTCCCGATTTGGGAGTGATCCGTGCCACACTAGTGGGGCTAGGGCATGGCCAAACAAGAGTTTTCTACCCTCGGAACCTAGTTACATGTAGTAGTTGAGGCGCACATCACAACTCGGGGAATCTGCTGGTATTTAGAGAAGCCCTTTATCATGTTTATTTGGAGACAAAATTAGTTTCCTGAAAGAGAGTAGGATTTCTCCTTAACCCTAACCCCCAAGGGTTCCCCCCCCAAGGGTTGCTGGCCCTGACCTTCCCCATTCACACAAAGTTAAACATCCATCTGGGACTTTGTGCACAGAGGTTGTTGGACATTGTTTTTCTGAGGCATGCCAAACTGATGCAAAAGCCAGCTGTTATGGGCCTACCAGACCTATCTCCTCAGAATTAAACACTTTACTACAGTTTAATTCTGTGTGGTTGGGGAAGGTTAGGATTTAAAGGAGACATTTTTTCCCAAGTTCACAGTATTATCAGACTTTTTCCCCACATTTTCCATTAATATTAGGTTATTTAAACAAAAATCTAAATTGAGCAAATCAAAAATGTGTTGCTGCAGTTTAGGGGAAGGAGTTTGAGGAGATTTTACTGTTGAAAAAAAAAGCATCATATATTGTGGGGTCTTTCAGCACAGTTCATGTTTATATACATGTACATGTAGTTCTTGTATAAGCATTTCTTTCCAGATTCAGAGGGAATTTTGAGCCTCATGTCCTGTGACAATAGAGAAGAGATCATCGTACCTTCCAAGTTTGGATTCAGATCTACATGTGTTTTTTTAAAGTAGTCAGCATGGCAGGAAACTTTCAGAATCAGCGATTTCTTCCGGCACGAGGGAGTCAAGGAAATATGGGGATGAGTGGAATAGGACTGAATGTCATGAACCAGCCTAGTAAGTATATGTGTACAAGTGTCAACGAGACAAAGTGCTGATAAAATATTCTGAATAGAGGCAAAATTTGTAGCTGCTTGCAAGAATGCCACAGGACCAAAGCAATAAATCTGTGATTGGGACTTTTTCTTTCTTTGTCTTTTTAGTGGGTTTTATGGAACCTGGCTATAATGATAAGCCTCTAGAATTCTCTGGTTCCTTGAGGAATGAACCACAAGTTATTGATGGAGACAGCAGCTTGTCTAGACTTGATGATGAGGGTAAGTCTTAGACCAGTTAGGGATGATATCCGAAAGCTGTGTTTGAACCATCAAAACTTCCACTGGCGAGCTTGCTACTTGCATGGAAAACAGAAGCAATTAGCAAACAGGCGATAATTCAGTCCGTGGATGACCAAGTAGTAGGGATAGTGAGTGACTAGCCAACCATTGCAGATTACAATGTGTAGATTGGAACCAGGACATTGAAGTCTGTGCAGACTTTGGATAATAGTTTGCCTTAGATGAGTTGGTACTGTACTTCAGGATAGGCATACAGACACATGGAATAGCAATCGTGGACCTGGAGGTCAGTGACCTGATGTAGTAGGATAAAAGAACTAATACTATATGCAGTTATTTCATTTTGTTTCGGAACAGGATCCAGTGATATTTCAGGTGATTTGCACAGGAGTTTACACGGCAGTCAGTGGGGTATGGATCATTTGGTGGCTAACTATTCCTCAGCAATAGACTACATGGCTGGAGATGTCATGGCTATGGGACAGTATGCAGCAGATGTTGGCAATCCAGGGGGGAGACAAGGCTTGCAGAGGGTACTGACAGGGTCTGGATTTACACTCACATCACCTCCCCCAGGTAAACTAACAACACATTTCTAATCTCTTTACATGTATAGGAATACTGCCATAATGGATGTTGGCATTCCAGGGGAAGACTCAGATCACAGACACTCCCTTTATTTTTCGGTACATCAAGCTGGGCTTTTATGCTTATTGTGTGTTTGTATATCTCATGATATGAAAAGTGTGCGGCATATTCAGCTTGTTGAAATCCCAAGATGTATGATTAGCCAAATATTTTGTATTGGTCTGTTAACAGGAAGGCAACCTGCTCGGCCAACACGAGAGAAGCCGATTGGCTGCTGTACCATCTTTGTTGGGGGTCTACCTGCCCTCTGCACTAATGAAATGCTGCACGAAATATTTGAGAACTTTGGCACAATTCGCAAGTTGCTTCGGATTGGGACTCGTTTTTATTGTCACATTAGATTCATGGATGAAGACTCCGTAGACAAAGCATTTGAAGTGTCAGGTGAGAATGTCCATTCCATGAAGTCCTGCTGTTGTTCTAGTTTCTTCTTGCTACATGTACATAAATAACGACAGTGTCTCAAAGAGTATATAGGCCATAAATAGCTAAGCTGAGAGTTGTGAATAAAGAAGATTACCAAAGGCTCTGTCTCGGAGGGTAGAAGAAACCTGATAATTATCCTTGGAAAGACCTGTAGAATTAGGTGAGGACTGAGAATCCAATCCATCTGTTAGCCTGAGTGGGATTCGAACTAAGATCATGGGGGGGTGAGTAAATTACAAGTTAGTGTGACTCCCTGACATCTTCCACATCTTCCTTGTTGGTATTTGAAATCTTGATGTGGATTGGTTAAATCAATATTGATTATTCTAAACAGTTCTTCATGTCACATGTTACAACTAAAGGTTACAGAATCAAAGTGGAGAATAAGAACGACCCTGATCATTCTGGTGTCCTGAGAGTTGACTACTCCGAGTCCAGAGATGATGAGGCAGAATATATGAGAAAGCAAGAAGAGGAGGAAAGAAAACGGCGAGAAGAAGCCAGGCTAGTGAGGAGAGAAGAGGAGAAACTGCGACAAATGGCAAGACACTCAGAATCGGAGGCACAGAGACTCACAGAGAAACTCAAAGGTAGTAGAGTCTGAAATGCTTGGCAGGATATTGGCAACTCTATCCTTACCACACTAAATCAACCAGAATCAAACTTAAGTCACAGTTTAAGACTGGTGTCTTAAATAACTTTGATGAATTCAGAAAAATTTAGATGCATCATTAGTAAATACGTACAAATAGACTCTGTTCTGCATAAATCATCAGACTCTGAAGTCTGGTTTTCCATAAGAAATATCAACGACAAACTCTAAATTATTTATATGAAAGCAGTATGGTGGCGGATTAAAAAGAAATGTAATCAGCAGTAATTATCAGGACCACTGCCCCTGACTTTCAGCAGGTCATTACATGCAAATGTCATCATCCCGTGAGGATGTACAGAGCAAGAGTTGATACACCTGTAAGCTGGTTACACCTGTCACCCTTGAATTTATCTCCTAGCTGAAGATAGCTTCCCTAGTGCCGTGACGGTGTTAATCAGTTGGTTGGATCGAGGAGATTGCAAGAAGCAAACAGCCAACAGTTTCTTCTCTTTAGTCCAAGCAGCATTCAGGTACAGTTTGTTTTGCTGTCATCATCTAATGTTTGTCTTTTTTGTCTTTGACAATTCTGCCAATATTCCTCAAGATGTGCGAAAGTTGAGGTAAACATTGAAAATGTCCCGATTGTACTTAACATCGTGACATATCGGGGGACACTTTGGCCAGCAAAAGAAGGATATCTGGAAAAATATTGGTTTATGTGAAGTACGTTTGATGAAGATCTGTAACCGCTACCCATTGCCAGAAGTATGTCAGTGAATGTCTTGGGCAGACAATTGTCCCAAGATGTAGACAACAGAGAGGCAAGTATCGAAAGACATAACGTGGAGACTCTACGTATCAGTAGTGGTATGCGTATCATTGTCTGCTCATTCAACAGTCAGACCAGACGACTTTCATCAGAAAAACAGCGTCTTGATGAACAGATTCGAGCAATGACAGAAATGGCTCGCAAACAAACTGGAGACATCTATTCCCAATGTAAGTGCAGACAGCCTAACAGAAGCAGTAATAGTGAAAAGAGTCTTGAACCATGTAGAAACTAGGCCTCTACCTAGAGAAGGCTAGAACGAAGTCTGGTTCCATGTCTTTGCTTCATAGTACATTCAAACATTAAGTTCACGTGAGCTCCTTCTATGGTTGGATTCTGGACTGTTTGTTTTTCTGAAATTGAGAGTTTTATTTCAATGTCCAGTAACCATGGTAGCCAATAACCATGGCAGCAAGTAACCGTGGCAGCCACTAATCATGGCAGCCAGCTTCTTTCCAGTGGTAGGTCTTCTCTTTCCATTCACTTTTCCATCCAGTTAAATCAGAAAAAGACTTGTCATTCCAAGAAATGAACCCAAGTTGTCCCCAAGATGCAGTGAGGATGCCATCTCTTGGGCCAAGCGCTCTTTCTCAACCGCAGGAAAGTGGCAGGTTTACCTTCTCCCTCGGCCCTCCTACTCAGATTTCTTATATTTTTATTCAATACACCCTTTGCCTGTCATCATTAAGTATCCTTGATCAACCAAGTGTTTGTGCGTGCTACCAAGCAACCCTCTAGAGATCAGTTCAGCAAAGCACAGAGGAAGCACATTGATAGCTGGAAGAAAAGTGTCCAGGTAAGTGGGAGAGGGAGGGTTAAAGAGTGGGTGGGGCATGTTGCCATGACTACGAATCTAAGAATTACTATCAGTGGTCAAATGGTTGAAGAGATACACCATCCCACTGCCTTTCATTTCCATTCCTTGCTTTCAGCCTACCTTGTTGCCGACATATTAAATTGTCATGTGAATGTAGATGATAAGACTTGCTGCCCTGAGGTTGCCAATCAGAACTGCTGAAAAATGAGATTGTAACTAACCATTAATAAACCTGATGTATCGGAAGGAGCCGTTTTTAACGTGCCAGGATTTGGTAAAACTGTTTTCTGCCAGATTGGTAATAATTTGGTTAAGAAGTCTCACAGACAATATTAAGAACCAGCAGGTAAGTGTACTCTTCGTTCTAAGATGTGCATGTGGTATTCACAAAATCTTGTAACAGAGTTCTTCAAGATCCAGATTTAGTAGCAAAGTTATGGTCTCTTGAATGGAGTGCTTAAAGATGGAGAAGTTCTTGCAAGAACTTTGCATCACAGGTTGGTTATAAAGTGAAGATAGTGTGATGGATGACACCATTCTTGAAAAGAATCAAACCACAGAGCCCTATAAGATCCTTAACCATAAGAAATCAGCAGCATTACAAACGGTATTAGTTGGTAGTATAAATGGAGAAGCTCTGCAAGTTGTAAGTTTTAAGAAGCAACTTATTAAAGGACTACTCATCCAAACATAACTGAAACCTGTTGCAGAGACTGCACCTGCTGTTTCTAATTACAGTCTGTCTTCCTTATGGCAGGAGCTGTGCACTCCTATACAGGAGGAGCTTGGCATGACAGACAAGGGAGAGGCTGATATGGATGTATCTGATGAAGAAGAAACAGTCATTAGCATCAAAGAAGAGCAAGGAGCAAAGAGGACCCTGACTGATGAGGAGGAAAGTAAGAGACCCAAGCTGAATTTTGAGCCACCTCCACCCCCATCGGAAACTCCTGGTAAGTCACGAACACTAACAGCAGAATGTTAGGTCTGTCTGGAGCCATCCTAGTTGGAAGCTTCTTGGTAAGATACTTGTGTATGTCGTACAATGATTCTTACTCTCTCCCAGGCTGATGGTGGTAGCTGTAATGTTTCATCAATTTTTCACCCCTTAGCTCCTTCAATTACTCCAGGCAGTATCAGCAGAGATGAAGCAGATGCTCTCAGATGTCAACTTGAAGCATTCCGCAATGAGGTTGACCTCCTCAAGACAGAGAAAGTACAATATGCAGATGAGAAGGAGACTCAGATCAAGGCCCTCCAACATGCTTTGCTTGGGATGCAACAGGTTAGTTACTAACCCAACCTGTTCTTGCTCGGGATTGCAACAGGTTAGTTACTAAACCCAACCTGTTCTTGCTCGGGATTGCAACAGGTTAGTTACTAACCCAACCTGTTCTTGCTCAGGATTGCAACAGGTTAGTTACCAAACCCAACCTGTTCTTGCTTGGGATGCAACAGGTTAGTTACTAAACCCAACCTGTTCTTGCTTGGGATTGCAACAGGTTAGTTACTAAACCCAACCTGTTCTTGCTTGGGATTGCAACAGGTTAGTTACCAAACCCAACCTGTTCTTGCTCGGGATTGCAACAGGTTAGTTACCAAACCCAACCTGTTCTTGCTTGGGATTGCAACAGGCTAGTTACTAAACCCATCCTGTTCTTGCTTGGGATTGCAACAGGTAAGTTACTAAACCAAACTGTTCTTGCTTGGGATTGCAACAGGTTAGTTACTAAACCCAACCTGTCGTTGAACAAGCCCTTCTCTTCATCTTTCTATGTTTGATATTCCTTCCTTACTTTACTCTCCTTTCATTGATTCTCATTGAATCCACTTTCTTTTGATACTCCCCAACCAGCAGTCTGGAGAAGCCCCTTTCTTACTTTCTTTTAATCTCTTTCATCATTACAGAAATATTTTAGACTCAAGAATTCCCACAAAGAATTCATTGGCCCTTTTTAAAAAGAAGTCCAGATGTACAGTCTGTATTGTCTGCCAGATTCATTAGGATTTTTCCAGTATGTTTAATTCTTTCCTCCTTCCAACTTTCCCAGCAACTGATGGAAACAAAGAACAAGCTGAAGAAAGAAGATGAAATGAAGAAAGCTGAGGTTTGAAACTCTAGGATATATCATTTCTTACACCACCTATCATCACCTTTATCGTAAAATCTTTACATGTAAGATAAGTTTGTCCAAAGTTGAAATAAGTTTACCACTGTAGGGATATAGTTTGTTTTCTATGATAGGAGTCAAAATCCTGCTGCATTTTGCTTGAAACCTATCCAACCAGTTTTTTTCTTGGCACTTGTGGTGGCTGGTACCCACTGTCTCCCAGACTGTTTAGTCTTTAGGATAGTCAACCTTTTTATCTTAGGCGTGCCATTCTGAAAATGATACAAGCTGATGCACTGATAGGGTTTCTTGCCAGAGTACCCTAGAGGTTAGTGTTAAGATGTAAGGTACTCCCAAGCTGAAAATTTGTCTGTGTTCCTTCAGAAGTCAGATTCTGAATCTGATTCCAAAGAGGCAAGTAGCAGTAAAGGTGACATCTCTTCAACGGAAGGAACAGAACTCATGGAGAATGATGCTATGCTTGTGGGTAGGTGTCACATTCAAACTGTCAGTGCTTACAGAATATGCTAGTATTTAGCCTTCATAACAAGTCAGCCATCTTGAATTGAAAGTTTTTAAAATCATGTGTGTGGTGATGAAGATGATGCAGTTGGGGCAAAGAAAATTTGTCCATTATGCAACTCCAATGGATAGTTCCAAACTACGGGTGAATAGTCATGTCCCCTTTTAAATTGAATTTTCCAAAATGAGGTTTTTGCATTATATTTTGTAAAAGAGGCTCCTTCCTGTTTGGAGTGTTCTATCAATAAAGTAGATTTGAAAGAATAATTCAGAATGGCCATCTCGTGAATATAGGCAAATGTCGACTGCTTTCTCTCGTTGTTGAGTCGCCATTAGCTACTCATCAGCAAAAGGTTAAATTTGGCGATCCAGTTTGACTAATTGGCACTAGTTAATAGCCAGTCATGTGCGGATATACAAGCAGGCCTCTTTAATAGCACTCTATTACTTTCAGTCCTCTATTTACTTTGTATCGTCTAGGAATCATCAGCACATTTCTACATGTTCACCCTTTTGGTGCATCAGTGGAGTACCTCTGGTCATACTTACAACGCCTTAGTTTTAATGTCTCACCTCAGCAGATTGAAGGTAAAATTCACTCTGTAAAAGAAAAGATTTTTAATGCAGTGACCATGATATCAAAATTCCGTCCCTTGTAAACAAGTATGCAAGTCTCAACTCAGACTTTATTCTAACCTTTTCTGAGCTTTAAACTCTGTACAATGTACCCAAGTGATTTAAAAGATTTTGCTTCAAGAAATGCACGATTACTCTTATTACTGGGGGGACGCTCAATGTTCTCTCAATGTTTCTTTTACGTTTTTCCCATGTATTTATATCTATTTTTCCCTCTTTTAAAACTTTTTTCATGTTTCACTTTTTGATTTCTCACTGGATTTTAAATGTAAATTTTTAGGAATGAGGAATCTATTTCTGTTGATGGCTCTGATATTATTTGTATATTTTCGCTAATGCTTATTTTATGATTTTGATGTATTTCCTTTTTCTCCTTTAATGAGGGTCCCAAATGATCAGCTCCTGTTGAATGGTTTACCCTCAATAAAGATGGTTTACAAAATAAATAACAGTAAACTTTAGCATAAAGGGATTTTGCATGCACCTTTTGCTACCCTGTGTTATCCTGTTGGTAAATCTTTTTTGTTTTTTGCAGCCTTACTTATCAAATTTCCAAAAATGTTCAAGCAAGAACTGTTTGGTGTTGGAGCAACACTGGAGAAACGATGGAAGTTCATCGGCTATAATACATGCATGGGACTGTCACCTAGCAACCGCACATCAACAAACTGATACATGCTGGAGAAATAATGGCATTTCATTGCTACTTTCACCTGGATGCATTAATAGCAAGAGAACACAACCAAATAAGGCATGCTTGAGAAACCATCAAAGTGGTTGAACAGCTAGCTTACAGATTAAAAAAACTGTGTACATCAGACAGATCCACCTGCATCGCTGTTAAAATCAACACCAGTTGACTGCATGTCATGATAGAGCTGTGCCCTGTGTTGCTGATCCAGTTATAAATGCTGCTTTTGCCAGTGTTTTCTGAAGGCTCTCAGATTGTTTAGTTAGTGGGGACCATCATTAAAGCAGGGGTCATGCAAGGTTTTGCTGAGAGACATTCTCTTGCCAACAAGAATAACAAAAACCACTTTTTCCAACTTCAGTGACTGAATCCGAGCAGCTGTAGTTACTCTAGAGCATTTGATAATATCATTTTTTCCCCTGAATTCTTAACCATCTTTAAAACTTCCATGAAAAATTTCGGAGAAGTACAGCATATTTTTTGCTTTACAATTCATGGTTCTACTTGTTGCTGTCAGGAAACAAGCAAAAAAAATACCACGGTAATCTTACGATAGCAAATTATTAATTTTCTGAAAGGAAAGCTTTTTTGATGATTATATTTGAAACTACAAAGGGTAAGCCTTACATTTTTTTAATGAAAATGGGTAAAAAAATTATTTCCCCTAAATTCTGAAATTTGTCATTGTCGGCCAAAATTGAATAAACTGCCAAGGGTAAGCCTTGCATTTTAGTTAAAAATGGGCCAAAATTTGATTTTCCCCCGAATCTGAAATTCATCATTTTTGGCCAAAATTGAATAAAACTGCAAGGGGTAAGCCTTGCATTTTAGTTAAAAATGGGCCAAAATATCATTTTCCCCAAAAAGTGAAATTTGTCATTTTTGGCCAAAATTGAATAAAACTGCAAGGGGTAAGCCTTGCATTTTAGTTAAAATTGGGCCAAAATTTGATTTTCCCCCAAATCTGAAATTTGTCATTTTTGGCCAAAATTGAATAAAACTGCAAGGGGTAAGCCTTGCATTTTAGTTAAAAATGGGCCAAAATTTGATTTTCCCCCAAATCTGAAATTTTGTCATTTTTGGCCAAAATTGAATAAAACTGCAAGGGGTAAGCCTTGCATTTGAGTTAAAAATGGGCCAAAATTTGATTTTCGCCCAAAACTGAAATTTGTCATTTTTGGCCAAAATTGAATAAAACTGCAAGGGGTAAGCCTTGCATTTGAGTTAAAAATGGGCCAAAATTTGATTTTCCCCCAAATCTGAAATTTGTCATTTTTGGCCAAAATTGAATAAAACTGCAAGGGGTAAGCCTTGCATTTGAGTTAAAAATGGGCCAAAATTTGATTTTCCCCCGAAACTGAAATTTGTCATTTTTGGCCAAAATTGAATAAAACTGCAAGGGGTAAGCCTTGCATTTGAGTTAAAAATGGGCCAAAATTTGATTTTCCCCCAAATCTGAAATTCATCATTTTTGGCCAAAATTGAATAAAACTGCAAGGGGTAAGCCTTGCATTTGAGTTAAAAATGGGCCAAAATTTGATTTTCCCCAAAAAGTGAAATTTGTCATTTTTGGCCAAAATTGAATAAAACTGCAAGGGGTAAGCCTTGCATTTGAGTTAAAAATGGGCCAAAATTTGATTTTTCCCAAAAAGTGAAATTTGTCATTTTTGGCCAAAATTGAATAAAGCTGCAAGGGGTAAGCCTTGCAGTTTGATTTAAATGGTCCAAAATTTGATTTTCCCCCAAATCTGAAATTCATCATTTTTGGCCAAAATTGAATAAAACTGCAAGGGGTAAGCCTTGCATTTTAGTTAAAAATGGGCCAAAATATCATTTTCCCCAAAAAGTGAAATTTGTCATTTTTGGCCAAAATTGAATAAAACTGCAAGGGGTAAGCCTTGCATTTTTGTTAAAATTGGGCCAAAATTTGATTTTCCCCCAAATCTGAAATTTGTCATTTTTGGCCAAAATTGAATAAAACTGCAAGGGGTAAGCCTTGCATTTTAGTTAAAAATGGGCCAAAATATCATTTTCCCCAAAAAGTGAAATTTGTCATTTTTGGCCAAAATTGAATAAAACTGCAAGGGGTAAGCCTTGCATTTTAGTTAAAATTGGGCCAAAATTTGATTTTCCCCCAAATCTGAAATTTGTCATTTTTGGCCAAAATTGAATAAAACTGCAAGGGGTAAGCCTTGCATTTGAGTTAAAAATGGGCCAAAATTTGATTTTCCCCCAAATCTGAAATTCATCATTTTTGGCCAAAATTGAATAAAACTGCAAGGGGTAAGCCTTGCATTTTAGTTAAAAATGGGCCAAAATATCATTTTCCCCAAAAAGTGAAATTTGTCATTTTTGGCCAAAATTGAATAAAACTGCAAGGGGTAAGCCTTGCATTTTAGTTAAAAATGGGCCAAAATTTGATTTTCCCCCAAATCTGAAATTTGTCATTTTTGGCCAAAATTGAATAAAACTGCAAGGGGTAAGCCTTGCATTTGAGTTAAAAATGGGCCAAAATTTGATTTTCCCCCAAATCTGAAATTTTGTCATTTTTGGCCAAAATTGAATAAAACTGCAAGGGGTAAGCCTTGCATTTGAGTTAAAAATGGGCCAAAATTTGATTTTCCCCCAAATCTGAAATTCATCATTTTTGGCCAAAATTGAATAAAACTGCAAGGGGTAAGCCTTGCATTTTAGTTAAAAATGGGCCAAAATTTGATTTTCCCCAAAAAGTGAAATTTGTCATTTTTGGCCAAAATTGAATAAAACTGCAAGGGGTAAGCCTTGCATTTTAGTTAAAAATGGGCCAAAATTTGATTTTCCCCAAAAAGTGAAATTTGTCATTTTTGGCCAAAATTGAATAAAGCTGCAAGGGGTAAGCCTTGCAGTTTGATTTAAATGGTCCAAAATTTGATTTTCCCCCAAATCTGAAATTCATCATTTTTGGCCAAAATTGAATAAAACTGCAAGGGGTAAGCCTTGCATTTTAGTTAAAAATGGGCCAAAATATCATTTTCCCCAAAAAGTGAAATTTGTCATTTTTGGCCAAAATTGAATAAAACTGCAAGGGGTAAGCCTTGCATTTTAGTTAAAATTGGGCCAAAATTTGATTTTCCCCCAAATCTGAAATTTGTCATTTTTGGCCAAAATTGAATAAAACTGCAAGGGGTAAGCCTTGCATTTTAGTTAAAAATGGGCCAAAATTTGATTTTCCCCAAAAAGTGAAATTTGTCATTTTTGGCCAAAATTGAATCAAACTGCAAGGGGTAAGCCTTGCATTTTAGTTGAAAATGGGCCAAAATTTGATTTTCCCCAAAAAGTGAAATTTGTCATTTTTGGCCAAAATTGAATAAAACTGCAAGGGGTAAGCCTTGCATTTTAGTTAAAAATGGGCCAAAATTTGATTTTCCCCAAAAAGTGAAATTTGTCATTTTTGGCCAAAATTGAATAAAACTGCAAGGGGTAAGCCTTGCAGTTTGATTTAAATGGTCCAAAATTTGATTTTCCCCAAAAAGTGAAATTTGTCATTTTTGGCCAAAATTGAATAAAACTGCAAGGGGTAAGCCTTGCAGTTTGATTAAAAATGATCCAAAATCTGATTTTCCCAAAAAATCTTAAATTTGTCATTTTTGGCCAAAATTGAATAAAACTGCAAGGGGTGAGCCTTGTATTTTAATTAAAAAGACGGAAAAATTTAATTTTCCCTAAAATCTCAAATGTAACTTTTCCATAATTGAATAAAAGGGTTAAATTAAAAATGGGTCAAAAGCTGATTTTCCTCGAAATCTGAAATTTATCAGTTTTGGCTAAAATTTAATAAAACTGCAAGGGGTAAACCTATTTTTTTTATTTAGAAATGGACTTAAAGGAATTTCAATTTATATCCCTTGCAAAAACAAGATCGTTGGACAATGTAGAAATGTTTTCTTTCCTAAAATGACAAGTGAAATCCCTTAGTTTTTAAAAATAAAACATGACAACGGTTTTGTGAAATCTGACCCAACATTAGTTCCAACAAAATGCTTTATCAAAGAAAAGTATAAAAACAAGCAGAAACTCTTTTATTTGATTTTAATGCTCGATACTTGCATTTTATATCATAAAAGTCAATAGGAATTTTCGCAAAAGTTGTTGGAGTGTGTCAAGTTCACAAAAAATAGGCCAAAAATTCACTACAATTGTTTCCTTCGTGCCAAGCCTTATAAACTGAAGTATTTGTGGAAATACTACAAGTATTTGAAGTGGTTCATCTTAAGATGGTGAAAAACCAAAGTTACATTTAATATATTTCAATACATATATACAATGATCACAAAAAAGCATGGAAAATTAAAAATCACCCAAATAAATTTCATTTCTATTTCTGTCAGTTGGGCAACACACACAACTCCCATTTGAAAGGTATACAGCCACAGAAGAGCACTGTTAATACAAAGTTGTTTGTTTCCATGACCATTTATACAAGGTAACTACTATAACAAGGTAATTTGTAAAGTCCAAAGGACCTTTTTATAACAGTGTTCTGCTGTATTACAACCCTGGATGTTTTCCAAGAGGAGAGAGTTTAAGTATGATGGAGAAATTAATTATGTACATGTTGATCACTGCAAAACCAAATATGTAAATATTTATGGCATTTACCCTGTACATGTACGTTAGTGTTTGCTGCTATAATGTACTTCCACAAGCACAATTAGACGCCATTACTGCCGGGTGGCACAAAACTCCTGAACAGGTGGTACGCACCTGTTACATGCCTACTCTAGCAATTTAGTTCTGTGAAATGCCAAATGCATGTGCACATTAAGTTTGAGAAGTTAGTCTATAAGATTCCTGACCATGGAAATATTTGAGCCCTTCAAAATTTTGTATATACATGTACATGTGTAACTGCATAATTAAAATGACGCCATGACGAGTTCCAAAAGTTGAGCAGAAAGTCACTGAATTGAGACAACAGATGCACGGGTCACTAGGAGGGGATGTTGGGGGTGTAACACCCCCCCCCCATCAGTTAGTTAATGTCTGCAAAATATTAGTTTGTTGGCAAAATAAAAAATGAAGAACAGAGAATGAAGATCAAAGGAAAAGGGAGAAAATGACGATTGTAAAGAAATAAAGAATAGTTCACTAGATAGACAGCACTCAACAAGTGTTTATTATTAAATGCACTTTTGAAGCTGAATGCACCTTCAGCCATCTGAAGTTCATTAAGAATTTTTACAGGTGAACCATGGGTGATAGGAGACTAGACATGTTGCTGTTGCTAAACTGTGAGAAAGACCTGACGGAAAGGGTGGATTTAATTCAACTGTTGTGGAAGTGGTCAAGAAAACCATGGCGATGAACAGAAGATGAATTTCATGCTCACAACTACCATAACTACCGTGAGGTAGATGTCAGGCTATGGAATCAGACTACAGTTCACTCGTTTTGCGTGACTGTACATCGGCAAATTTCATGCGGCACCCCCCCCATTCAAAATGGTCTAGCGACACCTGTGCACAGATGAACTGTTCCAAATTGTTTTCACAGATACCATTTTGGAATGAAGCCTACGTTACATTCGATGAACACTGCTTTACTTTCAGCTTGCTGTTTGGTGCTTATGTTGTGCGGTCTGGTTACGTTTGATGAATGTGTTAATGAATGCCACTACACCATCCAAACGTTCCTTCTTGAGGAAATCCAGGTAGGTGTCTCGCTCTGAGGAACGGATCAGACTTGGGTGAACCTTTTTACCTACTGGCTGTGTCTGGAAACAGGAAAAAGGAAATTCACGTCAGAAATCTGCCAGGATAACGAGAGAATATGTTTATCTCAAATTTGTGTAAGTGATTCTCTTAAAAATTTAACAAAGCCTCACCCACTTCCTAACAAATTCTGTAACAGCAAACAACTGCATTGCAATGTTTTTGTAGACAGATTGAAACAACTTCCCCATTGATAAACTTGATGAATATACTGGCCTCGCAACCTTCCAAACCCCACCCCTTCCAAGCCCCACCCCTTCCAAGCCCCACCCCCCTTCCAAGCCCCACCCCCCTTCCAAGCCCCACCCCCTTCCTCAACAAACCTGTTCAAGGAAGCTGTTGGCAAATGGCAACATTGCCATGTGTAGATGGATCGAGAATGCCTCGTTGATGTGCTTTACACCTGTTGTTTGGAGCGAGGCAACCGGGATATCAAAGACTTTTGTCTTATTGGTAGTCAGGAAAGCCTTGTTACGCCAGAGAGCATTGCTGAGATCTAAGATGTACTGGTTGAGTAGCTGGATGCCGTCCCTCATGTTGTTCTACGGACACGAACAGTCTAATAATTACAAGATGCAAGCTTGAGACCCAATGTCGCATTCTAGCGTACCTAACAAGTTTTTTTATACACTAATACTTTACTTTTAAACTCACAGTAAATAAGCTGTCTGAATCTTCAATAGAAACCATCTTCTTCAAGGCCTGGAACTCATCTTTGTAGCTACACAAAATAAACAGAAGGGAAAAAGAATCATTTTTTCTTTAGGAATTTGAAGTAACTCTGATCCATACATTAATTAACAATGTATATGACAGGTAGAGATACATACCTAAGTTTCTGTAGTACCTCTACACAGACTGACTTTAGATCATTCTTCAACAAACCTTCTTTTACAGATTTATCAAATTTACAAGGTTCTGAGGGATGGTAGTAGTGTGGATGTTTTGTGGTAATGATGTCGCCAAATTTCCACAAAAATAGAATTCCCATCAAGAGCAACAAGATGAACTTACTTGCAGATGATTTTACAGACTCTCGAGCAGACCATGGCATTACTTGCAAACAAAGCTCTATAGAAGCATCCAGAGGATGGGACATAGACAAATGGTACTCCATAGCGAAGATGTAAACAGGACACCTGTAATTAACATAGCGAAGATGTAAACAGGACACCTGTAATTAACATAGTGAAGACGTAAACATGACATCTGCAATGAAAAGGACTCAATTATTGTCCACATCAGTCATGTATACAGAGATGTTCTTTTCATGAGGTGTTTTGCATCTCTGTCTCCCGCAAAATGAATACCAATTTCATTTATATTATCAAGATTTCAGCAAAATTAAGTTGTACATGTATAACATGCCCCTAATTGACTCACCACAACCAACATTTCCAAATTGACTAAGTTCTTATGTGTAGCACTAAGTACTCTCATGCCTTGGCGATTTCAAATGTCACTCAGCAAACTAACATTAGTTACCACTGTCACCTCTTTTGAAACTCAACATCACCAATAACTCCCAAAATTACTAAGTTCTTCTTAATGAGCAGCACCATTAATTCTCTTAGTTACACGGAACTCTGTTGAGTTGGCAGTTATGGGAGTTGAACCACAGTCCCTTCAACTGCTGGTCAAGTGCTCCTACCAGGCTTACCAATTCAAAGAATTCCAATACATAATGCATCAGAAGTACATGATCCTTTTCAATGAGAAGTGCCATTGTACTGATTCTGTCCACGTATTCCGTCAGTTCCTGAATGGTGTGCAGGGCCTGGAAATTACCCACATGAACATCAAAGACTGACACCCTGAAGGGATAAACATTACACATTAGACACAACATAACACAATTACACATTGTGGTGCAAAACTCCAGCAAATTGTTAGGACTATTCTTTCCACAGGTCACCAATTATTGTTTGTGTAGTTGTCAGTTTTATGGAACTTGAAATAAAAAAAATATAATGTGTCTTGCTTAACTCCATATTTAAAAAAAATTACTTTATACATTTTTCTGGTCTTCAACCTAACAACGCTGTGCTCCGTTTTACAACTGAATCTAACTGAATGAAAACTGAACACGTCTCCACTTTAATCACTAGACAGCCAGTGAGACAAATATTCCCATTGGATAGATCAATATTATTTGACACAAATTTTCTCACTGGATAGATCAATATTATTTGACACAAATTTTCTCACTGGATAGATCAATATTATTTGACAAAAATATTCTCACTGGATAGATCAATATTACTTGACAGAGTATGCTCTTTCATAAGAGCTAGTATTTTTCTTTGTAACCACAGATTCATATGAATACAAAGAGTTGCAGACTAGTGGCATTTCCAGCCGTTATTAATCTCTTACTGATTCTGTGACAGTTGAGCATCACCAGCTTGGAGAGCAGAAGCCTCCTTGACAGCTTGCATGCAGACTGTGTCTGCATGGCGAGGAAGCTCAATAGCGACATAGTTCCTCAGAAGCTCTGTTAGGGTAAAGATGACTTGGCACTTGAAGAAGACAGAGGAGCAGAAGAACAGAGATCGCAGAGGCTCTAAGACAAGGTCATTCAACTCTGGTAGGAAATAGAAAGGTTGACAAGATGAGAATGACTAACTCATCGAAAAAAACAAATCATGGAAACATATTTCAAGTGGATATGATATGATGGAATTGTGACAAAATTTGGACTTACTTTGGAAGGGGTAGATTCTAAACCTTGTGATGAGTTTCAGGATATATGGTCTGTAATCTGAACCATTCCATGTGTGAAGATATTTCACCAAGAAGTTTTCACTCACTGGAACATCCTCCTAACAGAAATAAATGAACATCTAGTTTACTTTTTGGCTGTATGAAAATTTCCTTTGTGAAGACAATGACCCTCTGTAACTTAAGAACAAATTTATCTATCAATGTGTAAAAGCTCACTAAAGTCAATGTGTACCTGGCCATTTTCTCCCCATATCAATTTTTTTGTAGATATAACTGAGTGTAAGTGGGGTTTTGATTTTATTTGTTTATTCTTAATTATTTATTTCAGTTTTCTTGGGATTGTATTTAATCATTCAACATACTGCTCAATAACAATGCAAAGATGCGTCATCTTTTAAGAAAGCGCAACTATTCTTTATTACTGTAAATAAACCAAATGTTTCTTGACTAACGCAACTTTTACCTGGGGATGATATATTTGAATTTGAACAAATATGAAGATGACAGTTCTTACATGTAGGAAGTCAGTGAAGCTGATGAGCATCTGTAGCAGTCGTTCGGCTCTGGAGTTTGGCACCTCTGAGGAGTAGTCTAGAAGCTCTAGGTAGAGAAAAATAAAACCCACAAAATTATTAAAGCAATGATAAAATCTAAGAATTTCATCTAAAAATACTCCAGAGTCTGCTCTGTCAGGTATTTGCCCAAGACAAACTTTGACAATTACAGAACAAAAGTGTTTTTCACTTAGTTCTTCCTAGGACACAGGGACCTCAAGCTTTGCCAATTACAAATCAAGACTTCCCTCAATTAGTTCTTCCTAGGACACAGGGACCTAAAGGTTTGCTGATTTCAAATCAAGACTCCCCACAATTAGTTTTTCCTAGGACACAGGAACCTTAAGGTTTGCTGATTACAAATCAAGACTCCCCCCAATTTTGTTATACTACCTTCTAATTCTAAATGCAGAACACTGACAGACACAAAAGGTATGAACAGTTTTTAGATTGGGATGGGAAACTGCTGTTAATAGAGGTTATGCGTTAACACGTCCCCAGAGGGTAAGAGATTGTATCACTGGGATAGGCTGGAGTAAAACTTCTGTGCATTCACTGTAAGCTTAATTCATGGCAACTAAATTAAAATAACAAAAAAACAGCCTCTGAGACACCATGAAGATACCAGCGACACCTAACCTTGATACAAACTGCATGAACACGTGTTTCAGGACTGTCATTTCTTTCTCCAAGTTTACCTTCATGAAGCATTTGATAGAGCCAGAAGCTAAGTCTTTGTACAACATGTTGCTCTGTGTGACAGCAGATAGCATGCTGGAGGTATGGTGAATCCAACACCGCAGCAATCTGGCCAGGAAGCTACAAAAAAAACGTAAGCTCATGTTGACTGCCAAGGGTGGATCCAGGAAGGGATGGGGGTCACACGCCCCCTTTTTTCACCCAAGAAATAACTAAAACTAGAAGAAAAAGTAGGAAAGGGGAGAACAAAAGAGGGAGGAGGATCCCGCCCCATAAATGTGACAAAGCAAAAAAAAAGTTCTGCTTCACAAGTCGTAAGGGCTTTGCGCTATCTGCTTGTGGGCATTACACCATTGCTGCCTTAACTCACACACCCCCCTTTGGAAAATTCTGGATCCGCCCCTGACTGCAACACACTCATGACATGTGTTTCAATACAAATGTCTAAGATCTATCCTTAACAATACAATCCTACTAATTCACACCAAGACCTCCAATTTTGATGGCAACAACAGTGAAATCATCTCTGAGAAAAACTCCAAAGTGCTTCTACCTCTAATCTATCCATATTTTTCAGCAGGTCATCAAAAGATTTAATGTGCTGCAGCGGGATTTTGCTGTAATGACTACCGGGCAACTGGTAGCCTGCATCGCCTGAGACATCCAGTGATAGAATTGACGAGGTCACTGACGGGATAACATCCAGCTTCTTCCTCTTAGCTTTCTAAATAGAAAGTACCAAAATAAACAAATCAACCAAAATGTACAGGATGATTGCTCGTTAAGAAACCACTTTCATGAATCAGAGTTGAACTCAGAGGAAAATAAATGTCAAGAAAACAATCACCAGAGATTTTGAAGGCCCCACAGTAACGTTGTGTTTGCTTAAAGATGTTCCCTAAAAGACCATATTCTTGTTTTCTTACCAATCTGTCTACACCCTGTAACCGTTCCACGGCTGATTCAGGTCCATTAGTACGCTGCTGTATTCTCTCCTTGGCCTTATGAACCTCACCAGACCA
Source organism: Acanthaster planci (assembly GCF_054643075.1). NCBI lineage: Eukaryota > Metazoa > Echinodermata > Asteroidea > Valvatida > Acanthasteridae > Acanthaster > Acanthaster planci. The sequence goes on along the minus strand of NC_141790.1, from coordinate 12,402,296 downwards.
TATCCGATCAGTCTGACGGAAGAATACCCTCTGAGTGGGTGGAGTCACCAAAGAGACTAGATGAGGGCGATACATCTTGTACACAGACAGTAGGCCGGTTATGTAAGGTTGAATGCCCTGGTAAAAAGAATTTGTGAAATCCTTCATTTTTCATGAAAAATTTCACTGAAGACTTTTATGGAGGGAATTACAGCAATCAGAGTTTAAATATTTTAAGACAGAAAGCAAATCAACAATAAATGAATGAATGAATGAATGAATGAATGAATGAATGAATGAATGAATGAATGAATGAATGAATGAATGAATGAATGAATGAATGAATGAATGAATGAATGAATGAATGAATGAATGAATGAATGAATGAATGAATGAATGAATGAATGAATGAATGAATGAATGAATGAAAAAATGAATTTTTCTTAGAATCACTTTTTGTGTATCTCTGTACTCTTCTTCCATGTATGAAGACTGTTTGACATCTTTTTGAGTTACGTGAAGTGAACGGTGCACTTTTTCAAACATTAAAAATTGACCAAGCATTTCTAGACAAGTGAGGGCGCCTTTGCTTTGATGTAAATCCAGGAAGACATGATTCAGGTTGCATGTTTTCATGTGCAAAGTGTGAATCCCAAATTTGCTATCTGGGAACATTTCTGTGAAAAGGATTTTTGCTGGATTATTGCCATATACTTACACAGCAATAAATTGCCAAAGAAAATAAAATCTGCCATAGCAGTGGTTAAAAAATCTAACAATTTTCTGTGCACAAACCAGTACAACATTGTGATTCAGTACCCTGGATGACATCAGAGTTCTGCTCACGAATATGCAAATATTCATTCGCATAAAACTAAAAAGCATCAAAATATGGGTTAAAACTGCAAAACAAACATGTAATTCGGGTTAATTGAAACCTAAAGATGCAATTTCAAGGGGTTTTTAGTAAAATTTATGACAATACTTCTATTTCCTGGTTCCTTTAAAGTATTTTCAGGGCTTTTTTTATAAGCACAAGAGAATATTTCTACAATTTACAAATTGTCAGTTGTACTAGGAAAAATTATTTTGGAAAAATTATTTTGGAAAAAAACACTATATTTTTTAACCAACGGTCTTGATTTTGAAGGCCATTCATTTAAGTTTATTATCGTTAACTGAAAAAGATAGGTACTGACCACTCTTTTCTGAAGACTAAGAAGTCGCTGAACTCTGAATACCAAAACGTCCTCCTTCCTTGTCAGAAGGTAGAGCAGATGACAGACATGAGGACACTAGGGATAGCAAACAGACACAGACTTCAAACTCTGAATACCAAAATATCTTCCCTCCTTGTCAGAAGGTGGAGCAGACGATAGACATGAGGACACTCCGGTTGAAAAACAGACACAAACTTTAAATTACCAGCATACAGTTAGCTGCTGGAAAATTGTCTGTGGTTGACTGACCAAAGGATTCTAAAAAAATCCACCTGCTGGATTAATACACATCTTCTGCATCCAATTAGTGAACAGGTTGGTCTGGAGAACTGTTACAGATTTTTGTTCCTTTTGTCACATAATGCAGGGAATGCTACATAGAGCAGAAAGACAACATGCATGTAGAAACAAAACTTACACACCAACCTTTCCATCCATACACTTTCAGATTCAGATCAGGATAACTAGAGTTATGTTTACCTTCACCAAATCATTACCTCAGCATATTCCGGGCTCTGTGAATTCAAGTACATGCATGTGGGATCTTGAGACAACCGCTACATAAACTATACAGCTTTGACAGAGTTGTATCAAGTTGTATAAGGTTCTTACCAATGCATCATTCTCAATGAAATGGAAAACAACTCCATAGAGTGCATGGAGGTTGTCTAGCCCATCTAACAGGTCATAGGTCAGAATCATCCACCTCAGCAGTAGGCTCTAAGGTAGAAACAATCAATCAGCACTATCAATAAACTATCAATCATTTATGACCCAATACATTGAAATCAGGAATAATTCGCAAATTGACTTTTTGAGATACGTACATGGTCAGAGAGAGAATTTCATAAGCTTTCAAATGGTATGTCACACTTCCAAAATATGCAGAAAATGCTACATCGATTATTTTAACATTTACGCACATTTCCACTTTACTCGGCAATTACATAAAATAGCCTCAGCGGCTTATTCCCAATTACGATGTACCGGGTCACATATTGTCACTGATACTTTACAATATTCACCCAAAACTGGCAACCCTATGGTTTCTCAAGCCCTTAAAAGGTAATTTGGATTGGTGATTAACAGTGTTGCAGATGAGACCATCACAAGACCAGACACAAGTAACGGTGTGAACAATGACAAAGGAACACTTCATTTAAATAGCTTGTGACTGGAATTCTGACTACAGGTCTTGTCTTGGTCTTGTGAAGGTCTTAAGTGGTCTAGACAATAACACTGGTGGTATGTGCCAGTCGCTGACCATTTTGAAGTCAGTACATGTATTTCAATGATGTGAGGAAATTACTAATGGTTCCCTCTTTGAAAGAAGTGAATAACGCTACCTGTATTTCATTGGAAGGTCTGTTGGTACACATCCAGGAAATGGCTTTGACCATTGCATCCTGGGGGATCTTATCTGATGGAAGAAGACTCTTCACAAGACGAGAACTGATTGAATCCGCTGATCAAAAACAAACAAATTGTCAAATGGTGTACAAATTCTATCAAAAAAACAATCTGACAGCAAAGTGGTTTAAATACATGACCGTGGGTAACTTTCAGACACTTTTATCATGCTTCATGGGGATGTGTTCCCACAAAAACTTCAATCAACTTATTCCAGGATTTAATTAAATAAATAAGGATGAACCACTTTAACTTTTAACTAAGGTCAGTTTTGAAGTGCATTCACTTCACAGTTAAAGAACATCTCAGTAGATATTTTCACTCTTAAATTTGTGTAAAGTTGCTATATGAAGTTTTTACACAGTACTCACGAAACTTGGCAGATGCTGCAACATCGACTAGTTGACCTATGACCTCTGGGGACAATCCTTCCTTCTTTGCAGTAGTCTCCACCATCTGAATGGCCAATGTCAAGAAAGTGTTCCCACGGACCTTTCTATTAGATGATTCTAAACAGAAAAAACAGCCAAAAGCATGTTCACAACTCTTTGAAGATCTTGTTTTACCGTCTCTTCCAGCAAATATTATATATTACATGAGGGCTGAATTGTATTGTATTTAAATTAACAAATGTGGAATCCAAACTATGCGAGTAAAGCATTCTCACAATTTGTCAAATGAACGGATCACTCCTTTCTGACCAAGTATGCATTAATATAAGTACATGTACTTTCAAATCTGTGTCATAGTTACCACTTGTAAAGAACCTGGTGGCATCTCTGATGGAGTAACTTCCTGAATTCTCAGCTGATTTGTCTTTGCCGCCAGTGCTCTGTCTACTTGGAGATTTGTGTTTTGTAACTGGGGTTGCCATAGTTAGATAGGACTGAAGTGACAAAATCCAAAATGAATATTCGCAACCTGTGATGTTTGCAGCCAGCTGTGTAGGTAAAAGAAAACATGACAGGAAAGATTAAGAGGCATAGTGAATAAAAATAACAACGAAACCAGAGACAGGAACTTCCCCTGGGCCACAGTAAAGTAGACTACGCCCATCAGATGTGAGCAATCTCAGAAGAATAGGAAAATGGACAAGAAACTTGGAAAATATGAATACGACCATATGACCATGATGATGTGATGATCAAGATGAAGAATTTTCTCTCTTAAACCTTGTTTGGTAAGACTTCCACATATGGACATCACTTAACTCCCTTTGCAGTGGTTTATAAGCTAGCCTATCAGAAAGTGACACATCTCAGTCAAATTTAGCAGTGGAAATAATTTGAAGCATGATTTAGGCCTATGTACAGAATCTGGTAGACCAGTCTCATAGGGTTTGTAACTCTTTCCCTCTGGGTTAAAACAATACTGATTTTGATGACATGTTTTCTCTGGACGAGAGTGTACGAAATGTTGTCAACACTTATTTACACTTTCTTATCCTTTGCGTGTCGGAAATAGACATCCTCTACATGTACTCAAGTGAGTCTGAACGGGTAACGCCAAAACCAGTTGTAATAGTCACAGTTAGCGACATTTATTACAGTATTGCACGCCACTGCTCCTTCCAAATTAACCCATATTTAAGATTTACTTAACTAGGACTGTTAGGAGTCGAAATGAGAAACATTTTGAACAGACATTGTGAAAACAAGCAAAATTTCTCAACTGAATTATTTAACCATACTTACGTTAACGGTGTATTATCAGGCGCGGAACTATCGTTGATGAGAGAGCGCCCTCATGTTCATCCGACTACAATTAGCAGAAAATAATGATTTTTCACCTTCAACAATGAGAATTCGATGCGCCCACCTACTTCGTAAAACTAAAGTCGCTTATAACACCAAATGTTAGTACTAAATGACAGCTTTGTGATTCCATGGCAACTTTAATTATCTGAAAGGGACTTACTGTAAAACCCTTTAGGGTTTTTTATATTGAAAAGCACACTTCACGTTTAACAGTAGGCCCTAATATTAGAGGCTTTATCCTTCGGCTGTTCAAAATAATCGACGTTCTAATTTATTACTGAATGGCAACCATAATTTTGATTCAGTCTTACTTATTCCATAAAAGAATTAATTCGGTAGTAAAAGTATTTGCCTACCAGAAGCTAAAAGTGACTGTAAAAGTCTTTTATTTCAATCTGTCAAACTAAACAAATCCACAAAGAAAAATTATACTAAATACGACAATGGTTCCCATGATGTTAACACCACGTAAACATCTCAAGCTTTCCAGTTTCACCTTCTTTCCTTTATGATGAAACGACGCAAGTGTTCCCTTGTTAGGTCAGTTTTCGTTTCTTGAAGTGAAACTTTGCCACTTCTAACCCTGTGAATATCCTCTATTGTCACGATGCTTGTGCATCCTTCTGACCAGGATACCGTCACCCGTTGGCGCCAAGGTTTGGTCAATGTCTTAGGCAGTTGTTTATGTTTAGAAGGCAATGATGGAAGGGGAAAGGAAGACGTCTTGCTAATAAGTGATGAACCACATTGACAATCATCATCAACTTCGTCTTTTCGCTTGACGATGGGTAGTTTCATTCCCACTTTAGTAAACTTCGCCTTCATCTCATCTTCTGGCTTTTTATGAACTTCAGACAATTCTCGATGTAGTCCTTGTAACTTCTTGGTAAAATTAATCTTCCTGAAAACATCGCCTGTACCGTTCTCGTGATAGGATCTCCCACCTACATAGCCTGAAGACACACCTCTGTTATCGCTACTGACCAAAACGCTCGTGTCATCAGGTTTAGAGGAAGATGTCGCTTTATCCTTCACCATGGCAACAGCGTTCAGGGCGGATGCTATGTGTTCCTTCGCCTCTTCCAGTTTCTTGTATAAGTAATCTGGTTCTCGTTGGTTCAAGGTTTTTGCATTGCTAGAACACACAGCATGTTTCGTATCTCCATCTCTATGCTTCGTAATCCCATACTCACCATACCACATTGAGCTATTGACTTGGCTCGGTGTGAGGCACGAGTTTTCATGAGTAGTCATTTCATCTAATTCTTATGAAGAACCTTAATTTTTCAGGAAATATTCCTCTGTACCCGATTGCGTACTAACCTTGAGACTTGATTTTCTGAATCAATTGTGGTCCTGTGTCATTTCCTCTGCATACAGAAAAGTCAAACGATATTCATGCAATTAAGCTTACTGACAGTCCGACACCATCACCAGAGGCACTAATCGACAAAAGTGTCACACAACGGGCTGCAAATGGTCAGTATAACCCTGGAACACTTGTCAGTTTGTAAGCGTACGTCTCCATTCAGGGCCTACCAGGCCTGCAAAGAAAAACAGAACAACAGAGCTTGAAACAGGCCTATATGCTCAGCACGATGCAATTTAGAAACAGGAGAGGAAAGAAAAGAAAAATAATTTTACCACATTTTGAGATCACCTCTTATTTCCCCAGCTTTGACGGAATCTTCGCAAAGCGCAGGTTTCTGGAGTCAATCAAGCATGAAACGATGTGGAAAAATCTAAAAACAAAAATAGTGTTTGCATTAAAAAAGCATCCACTTTCGAAAAGAATGCATAAATTGTTTGACACTTCGAGTCTTAAACTGCTTTCTCTCAATTCATACCACATGTTATTAATGACCAAAGCCAAACATTCCTATTCCTAAACTTCAAATAAATGCTCACCGATATCTATAAATAAAGGTAGTCTTTTTTCAACTTACCAGACTAGACTACAAAAACGATACGTTTGCCGTCAGGTAAAACAACTGCACTGTACAGTAGCGTAATATAGCCCTGCTAATTATTTGGCATTGCTGACAAGCTTTATTTTTAGCCAAGTACGAACACGGATGCAATCGAGATGGCCTTAAGTAAACACGAAGCGCCAATCATCAACCCCTTGGATAAGCATTGGTGGATCGGCTCAACAGTCGAGGGGGGAGTCAGAAAAAAGATAAGCACAAAATGGTAGCACTTTTCTGTACTCCAAGAAAAGAGATATTGCATGGTGCTTACCGCAAGCTTTCCATCTTAGTCCAAGAACAATGTTAACTAGGTAGTTGTGATTACAATATGAGGAATGTTTTCCATGTTTTCGGGCATTCTGCATTTTTATCTTAACCCATTCTCAGTGAAACCATGGTCAAAGGCATCCTTAATCATCGCCTGTAGTGTTTCCTTTTGAATTTCTTTCTTTGCTCTCTGTTTGTTTATCGTTTGGTTTTGTATTTCATTAAAAGCTTTTAAACAGTCACAGTCACAGCATCAATATCAATTGAACAGACATGAACACAATGCAGTAACATGCAGCATCCATTATCTTATTGCGACGGTTTCTGCTTAGCAAATACATTATTTAAAGGCTATTTTACAGTCAACACCGTGAACATTGTACCCTTCACATTACATTCCGAAGGCTCCTAACAACCCAACGCGACATTTTATCTGCGTATCATTGCAACCACGAGTAAGCAATATGGGCTTTGTTCAAACACTCGGAGATATGAATTGGGAACTGAAGAGAAACAAGGTAAACAAACAAAGGCCAAGGGTCACCATAAAAACAAGAATTAATGGTAATTGTAAGGTCCGCATTAAAATCAGAGGTAGTGGTCGGGTGGTTTCCTCCCTCGTTTACAACTTCCCAACGACAGCGAGTATGCGTTTGAGATTGGGCGTGGTGGAGGGGGGCATTACGTTTCTGCAGTAGATGACAAAACAGAGCCAAGCAGCGCGTGAGACAACAAGTTTTTTGGAGCTCCTGAATATAGGGTTAGAGGTTGGAATCCAGCAATTGGCTATATGTTTCGACCTTGAGGGATTTGCCTCACCCCTTACATCCGTGAGTATAACTGGAAGAAATGGTTGTTTTATTTTGGTCAACTGTGCTCGCCTACAATGCCTGCGTCTAGCAATACTCCACAAGGGCTAAAGATGATGATGTCGCGCCCTGAACATCAGCGCACTCATGGATACATGGGCGAGGTATAACACACATTAAATGAAGGAAATCATTCCCTGAACCCCCATCTCGCTTTCAATGTCTTGTGAATTTCCTTAAAAAGTTTGACAAAAAGTGAAATCTAAGTGGACTATCTGTCGATTTCAGGCGAACAAAATTACATTATATTTCTCATTCCGCAATGGTACTTGCTGTTAAATGTTTGACTGCCGATATTTATATCCATGTTTTCATGGCAAACGGAAGTTAGAGCGTCGCATCCTTACTTCAGTAATGTTATTTGTTATATACACGCACACACAAATTGAAATGCAAAAAGAAAATGAGTATTTTCAATTTGTCAGCTCTACGCCAGGTGGGGAACTAATTTATTTTGATGTAACCTGCCGCCTTACAATCCAGATCTAATTTTACCAACAAAAGGCATGATGATTGGGAAGGATAAAGGGTCCGTGACTTGACTCTTGAACTTTGATTTTGAAATCGAGCTGAACTATTTTACGATGTTTTTAGCAACACTATTTAATATTTTTCATTAAAACTTAGCGATGCATTGCAACTTTGCCGCTAGAAATGTTTCATAAGGTGTTCTGCACTCATTTAATTGTTTCTAGAAAAACTAAATGGTTAAAATTGTATTTGAATTTTCTTGTAATTTTGTTTCCGAATCTTCAGTTAATGTGACCACATCTTTTAATATGAGATGAAGAAATCTTAGTTCAATGGAACTCTTGGTTCAAATCCTGCCAGTTTCAGTCAAATGCTGCACACAATGTGACATCAAAACAGTCTTTTCGGCCACAGATTAATAAATATATCGTGTTTCTTAATAGAATAATACATTCACTGTATTGCAGTTGAATTACCGTTTAAACAATATTTGTCGATTTCTTTATCAATATTTGTAAAGTCTTGTTACATGTTGTCTTCTCGCTGAGTGTTCCTCGTGTACTTGCTTATCTTAGTTCGTCTGATCAGTTGCCATCTTCTGACAGCCTCGATTTCAGGGAAGCTTCCATTTTGGTTTGATGGATGTTTATTACCACGGTAACGGATGTTACTAGGTTCATTGTTGTGTTCTTGATTACTGAACGAATTCAAGGTTTTCTGGCACGTGACTCCGCACCCATTAACCTTGTTCATCTTTCTGAGGTGTTTTCGGTGAGCTTCCTTTTTCTTCTCTTTCCTTCGTCCATCATCCAACTTTTCGTTCCGTTTATTCTCTGTTGTAGATGTCCATTTTGATGGAGTCCCTTTCTCCCAGGGGAACGATTCTTTAGGATACAACAAATCACTGAACTCAGTCACTACGTCGGGGTCAGGGTCACTAATTTGACTCCGTCTTCTTTCAAGTTCGTCTCCATCGGTACTTGGGACGTTTCCATCTTGACTTACCACAGATGCAAAATATCTCTCAGGAGATAGGTTGGTGTCTAGTGGTGAGTTTGAGAGACCATCAGCATTGGCGGTATTTTTCTCAAAAGTGGGGCTGCCTTTCGGGGCGGAGCTCAACTCCACAGAGGGAGGATTATCATAAGAGGTTGATTCAAATCGGGGGCAGATATCCAGTGGACTTTCAACGGTTGCCGGAGATGAGGAAGGTTCTGTTTCCATGGCAACATTCCCCGGATTTCCTGAACTAAAATGTGGCAGTTTGCTTCGCGGGGTTTCTGAACTGTCAGAGTTTCTCGTAGGTCCATTGCTGGGTAATTTAATATTAAACGGATCTGGTCTTCTGAAGTTTGCAGTTTCTCCATGATTGTTGTGAATTTCAATGTGATAATCAATAAGAGTCAGTGGCAACGGGACGTCTTCCGAATCTTTCGTATTTGTCTCAAGAACAGCTGCCAAGTCAACAGGTGATGAAACAGGCCCTCTGAATGTCCCTCTCAGACGTGTTTCTCGTCTTATCTCTGCCTCAGCTCTTACCACTAGTTCCTGTAAGCAGAACGTTGGGTATTGCGGAGTCGGAGTTTTTGCCTTCTTTTTCTTCTTTTTCCTACTTCTGTACTGGGACATTTCCAGCGAATTTCCCGCTCCATCAACCTGTGCAGCGCAGCCTTGTTGAGGTCGCAGTGATAGTAGCCGTTTTGGCATTACCTTGTTGGTTAAAGGATGCGACTTGGCGGGTTGATTTGTGGGTGAATGGTCTCCCATTATCGGACGGACAGTATGTTTTCCAGCCAGGATAAACTCCCTGACTCTGTCCGAGGCCTGGTCAAGGTATCTCTGTTCCTCTGAGATGAGTCGATGCCGAAGATTGTGGACTCTTTCTCGGCATCTTAGTTGGTTGTTGAAGGCGACAAGATATCGAGCGTACCACGAGGGGTACATACCGAGTCCTGCTGGTTGTGCCGGAGTAGACATCGTACTTTGTTCACCTGAACATCGACATGGTCTTGTATGAGCTGTGCCATCATGTCGCGCTCTTATATCAATAAACAACAGCCAACATTCTCACATTTCAAGTATGATTGTCGGTGTGCTAATGGTCGTTTGAACAAGTTCAACGTCGTGCGATGTTGCACTTTTCTTAATGGGCTCGTGTTACTACGAGGGGATTAAGAGGACGCCATGTGTGGCTCCCATGGTAACTGAACTTGCGTATAAGCTTTAGTGACACTAAGGCAGGTTGTGTCATGGGGCGGGACTTTTAGACGTATCGTTCAGTCGTCGCTGAATGCTCAATATCATCCGTTTTACGACGGTCGTGCTATTAATGTTAGTTTCAAAGTGTGTCAACTTAATACTCAAAAAGAGACTGTCATAGCAATAACAAACAGACACACACCCCAACAAACAAACAAGAGCACAGGACTTTGGCTCAAAACCGTTGACTCTGTGGATACTGAAACAAATGGTGTGACAAGTAGGACAGTAAAAGGGCAATTGCTACCACTATGCCCTGATTATATCCCCCAGGAGACGTGTTGCCCCCCTGAAAAGAATTGAAAGTGTCAAGTTTATAGAAAAGGCCTACCACCTTTCTTGTTGGGGGCAGGATTCTTTTACGGATAAAAAATTGGACAGTCGTCTTTGAAAGGAATTCCATTTTGCCCCCCCCCTCCCCGCCAACCTGGATAAGATACTGAGTTGAAGTTCTTGATAACATAAAAATTGAACAAGTGGAGATCTGTATTAAATGGACAAACAGCTGGGTGTGGAGACTACACTTTGATAAAGGGCACAGGGCAGATGGGTTAGCAAGATCAGTCTCGTCCAAAGGTTAAAACTTGGCAAATACTGAAGCATGGAAACAGACGTCTCACATTTCAAATTATTAATTCCAGTCATAGCAATCCGTCACCTGCAAACACATCGGGCTTCTTGATTTAGCTTGTCAATCATTCCACTCAGAGGTCTAGTCTTCAATTCGAAAAACTGATCAGCATTCATTGGATAAACGGACGGATGGATCAACAAGACCAAATGGTATAATCTTTCAACAAAAATTAACCCAAAGTGCTAACAGTTTTCTTTATCCTGCATGCATGCAGCATCGGAAAAACATACTTAGTCTTGCACTATATATGTATTTTAAGATCTTTTCAACAGGACTGCAATGTCTTGCAGATATTACGGGAGATTACAGGTTAATGGGCCAGTTCAGTATTTCAAAAGCCAAGGTCTCTTGGGAACCAAATGCGCGCAGGTCAGCGTATGGCAGCGGTGATAGGACTTACTATCGCGCGCGCATACATGTTATTGTACTGAGCATGCGCTGTTGGAATACTGAACTGGCTGATTTTTGGTAATCTTGGATGATTATTCAATTTGTAACACATAGCCAAAAAAATAGCATTTCTGATTTAGGACGACAGATCCCATAATTTGCCACCCTGATTTCGATTCGAATTTCATTAAAACCACTAACCAGGAAACAACAGGTTCGGCTAATGACAGAATGCCCTATACAAAAAAGGCGGATATTACATAAACCAGTTACAGTCTTGCTCTTATGATGGGTTATTCTGAGCAGACACTTTAACGCATTCAGCCATGCTGCAGAAGAGAAAGCCAGGAAGCAAATGGTGAAAACAGTCGAACAGGGAGCCAGACTGACACTTCGACCGATTTGTAACGCAATAGCTCCCCTTGTGTACCCCCAACGACGGTGAAATTTAATTCCAGCCACATCGGATCAGCAATCAGTACGGTTTAATTAAAGGAGACTCGCGGTTTAAACCAATCACTGCAACTGCTATCGTATACCGTGTTCACGAATCACTTAGGGTCGTGTTCAAAATTCGGATGTCACGTCATCGGCTCTAGCTATAGGCAGCACAGGCCGGAGCTCAAGGCTTGTTTGTCAGAGATGTTAATCGAGAGCTGGTAATTGAAGATGAGCTTCGACATTAAAGGACGACAGTAGTTCCATCCTGACGGAGCATCCGACAACACGCGTTGCAGGCCCATAAAGGTTCTACGCTCAGCAAGTACGTTATGTATCTGCGTCTTCAGTCGGCTTCTAGAATTTTCGTCTGCAGTTCACGTATTTATGCCTCATGCATTAGGTAGGCCTATGTGAAATAATATGTTGCATGTTTTGAAAAATTTTAATAATTGAGAAGTGTGTGTGTGTGGTTGATAACTGGCTATTCACGACATGCATTTGTCACGTTATGCTAAATTTCCATATTACGTATTATGAGTCAATTTTATTTTCAAAATTTACAGAATAATTTACGCACAAATAAAAGCATTTCATCATGCGCAAAAGCAATCCAGAATATTCACAGATACAAATACACCACACTCTCCGTTTCTTTGTGGATCAAAATAGCGCCATGATGCGTTGATGCTACGTGCGGCCATTGTAAAGATATGTTAATGATCTCCTAGATAAAATGTGACGGGTGTGCATTACGGCATTTCATGGCAAGGAAATCTAGTTACAGGTAACATTTTAGACTCACGCCCTGCCTTTCTTCAATACATGGAGCCTACATTTATATTAGACACTGGGAAACAAGAAAAATACAGCGCATATCACACAGGTATTGCTTCACAAAAAAAATTACTTCGAACCATCACGTCACGTGATTTGGGTCTTTGTTACACCCTAAGTACTGCTCTCCCATTTGCTTTACCTGTAGATTGTATATATTGAACGCAGGTCATTATACGCTGACACGCATTGGTTTGTAACGGCTGGCTGTTGACGGATAAAGGCGCCTTTCCATAATTTTTATGTACTTTTTGGGGTGCGTTGCGTACACGATGCGTTCATGCGTTTCATTTCACAGACATAAAAATCGACTTCATTAACATAACACGCGTGCGTTGCGTTTGGAAGTCAAAAGCGCCTGAGAGCGATTTTGACGGATACGCAACGCTTGGCGCAAGTGCTGACGCGCATATGGAAAGGCTTCATAAGGCGATATCTGCGACATCTTCTGACATTTAGCAATATTACACACGTGCAGCCTCAGTTGTACATGACACTGTCGCATCGTAAAATCTGGGAACTATGTCTTGATAACCAGGTCGTCAGGTGTGCAATTCTAATGTTGACTCGTGAAAATAAAATGTAGCAGTTACTGATTAGCTAGACGCGAACAACTTTTACTGTCAGCCTGCTGGATTTTTTCTTTCAGGATCAATGACTTGGTTGGTTCAGTGTGTGGTGTATTTGTTGCTATGGCAACCTCACCTTAGCGACAAACCGACGTTGTCAGCTTGCTCATTTTGTGATTTTTCCAAGGACCTTTTGTGGATACAGAAAACTGATGTGTTGAGAGGAGATGTAGTTTCTTCCTTTTTTTTCGTTATGGCGAAAGAAATAATGGGGACGCCAAATTCACCACCTGACGAGCTCAGATTTTAGGCGGACTCATTTCTTCCAAAACTGGATATTTACCAATCAACTCAAGTCTTTTTATTTCAAGTCAAAAACTAAACAAATATTTCTTCCAACTTATATTGACGATTTGTGCAGACGTACTTTACCAATCAACTCAACTTTTTTTTATTTCAAGTCAAAAATTAAACAAGTTGGTCGTTTTCAAGTTCTTATTTTTATTTAAGAAATGGAGATGAACAAGAAAGCACTTTAAAACTACCAATGTTTTTATTTTACACGCACTGACTTTTTAAATATTTTTTTTCAATGTGTGCTGTGTCTATTTTTCTCAATACATCAGGTTTTGATACGGTCAATTTATATCCCTCAAAAATAAAGATAAAAATTTATCAACATCTGTCTGCAGACGAACGCTCCCCGTCCGGAAATTAGTCTCCAAATTTAAAAAAAAAAGTGAGAGAGACGCGTGACTATACGCACACGTGGGTCGTGCATGCAGACTCTTTTGATAGCGCGCTTAGAAGTCTCCTGGGAAATCAAATTCTTCTTATTCTCGTTCATAATTAGCAAGGATCGTTGACAATAGTTTGTATCCACGGGGAAGCCACGTTTTATCTTGTTTCTGAATTTATCATAATCAATGGAATCTGTTAAATTGGGTGGTGCCAGACTATTTTGGGATTCCAAACCTCACTTTCATTTGTTTGTGGGTTAAAACATTTAGATATAATTTATCAAATTTTGAATTATTCTAAACAAAAGCTGTCATAAATTTACTCTCAGGTTCCCAAACTGAAACGTTTAACCCCACTTCAATCGAGCCTGAAAGTAAAAGGTCACGCAGCGAGCTTCCGGAACCCGCGCGCGGTCCTCCTGTGGGGATTTCACATTGAGCCGTCCTTTCACGTTCGATAATTTTGGAAAAATAATTCCTTACTGAAATCACCCAATGAAACATTCATGTTGGAATTTTACCTTTGTCTTCCTTAAGTAATGTTTTGGAAAAGTCACCTGGAGATGGGTAAAAAACGAATTTAATAACGACCTTTCACTTCCGGCGATATCGTACCTAGGTCACCTTGCTCATTCACGTTTGTTTTCACTCGCCCTGCTTTCTTGGAAACGAGAATATACAACCTTGCAAAGATTTCCCTACTTGCAGTCAATGGGTTCCAGATTCCGTTGAGTTGACATCACGCGGTTGTTGTCAGCAAAGGTTAGATAAACTATCAGAATCTTTCGTAAAAGTAGAATATTGCTTCACGTTTATTACCTTATGAAATATTAAAATTTGTAAAGTATTTTGATCTGTTTTATTTTGGTTTTTACCCACAGACTATCATAAAATTTCAAACCGTAAATATTCATTTGCGTACGAGACTACCTTATTGAATTGTTTTTCATGTATTTTAGATTTTCGGAAGTGATGGGTCAATTTTTGGCAGGATATTTCTCTTTTAGGTCAGGTAATTTTTCAGTTTCTATAAATTGATATACTGGCAAATATTTTTCAAAGCCCTTTTTCCAAGTTGGGTTTTTTTAAGAAGAAACTGAACGAAAAAAAATTATACAAATTCTAAAATCTTTCCACGTTATTTTTCCAATCCAAGGGTTCCGGAAGCGCGCCATCAGGGGTCAACTTTCAGGCTTTATTCAAGATGGCCGACACATAAATACAGTCTTTTCTTCAAGACACATAATTGGGATATTTTGTAGATATGCTCAAGTGCACTTTCCTTCTGTTAATATAACCTGTGAAAAGGTTATGCTTTAGTGTACATAAATTATGCATGATCAGTTTCTACATCGTCAGCAGCATGATGCCAATCAAACTTGTCATTCTAGAGAAATCAATAAAGATGACACAATCCACTACGGTGTCTGAGATGTATTGTTAAATTATACTTAGATTTTATAATTCCTTAGAGGTTTCGATTCCACAACCTATATAAACAAATCAGAAATAGCAGCAGGATGAAGATAAATAAAAGCATTCAAGGATATACTGTTAAGATTGATAGTCATATTTACATAACAAACTTTGCAAAGGAACATCTAGGTTTTGTTGGTTGGTCCGAACGATTATCCCACAATCGATACATTTCCTCAATATTACTGCTTAATCCTGTCTACAATAGGATTCAATCCGCTGCGCTTTAAATAGGTCTAGCTCCATAAACAGCTAACCCCACGAGAAGAGTTGATAATCCTAGCCCAGTACTGACTAGCAAATTCACATAGAAAAGGCACTTGCGTGTGGACCGACACAAATACGGACATTTCCAGGCAAGGATGCGACGAGACTGCAGAAGCTGAAATGAAAAACAAATATTACTTCTAAAAGGAAAATGTGTCAAACAAAACCTCCCTGCCTCGGTGACGGCGTGTATCCATCACTAATGATGGCATATTCTATAGTCAACGGATATTAAAACGACTGTGCTGATTACACGAGCTCATATGAGGACACTCGTTCCCATGGTAAAGTGATACCTATCCGGGATTGGTTTGCGTCTTTCTGATGACGAGAAATCTCTTACACATCTAATGGTAAATGCACGAAGGAACAGAGGCCAAAGGATATTTTCATCATCTTGAAGCATTCAATTTGTGCTTTCAGCACGGTGCGGACTGTTTGTGCGCGCACCGTCGTCCAGTAAAATGCACCGCTTTTTTCCTAACAAGACTAACGAGCTGATGCACTCCTCGTGTCGTCAAGGAAACGACTACTGCCACTGTAATGACATAAGTAATGGACCAAACCTTTGGTTACATCAACAACTAGCAGTCTAGCAGCGCTGATGATGCCAAACAGTTTAAGTGCAATTTTTTTTATTTGTTGAAAAATAACAATGCTTTCCAATTCAAAATGGTAAATCTTTAAAAAAGTTTAAGTTAATCTTCGTATGCACTCCGTATGCACAAAGTCACTTTTACCCGATTAAAAATGAACCTAAACAAAAATCTTTTCACCAAACCTCTATCGCGTCTTCTTACCCACCTCATAAATAAAATTGCCAACCCATCGAATGCAGTTCGAAATCGTCCCTAGGGCTGCGTTCGAATTATTTGGCTATGGCTTGAAATTATACACGACTCTATGGGAACTGGCCGTGGCCACTACCATAGGCTTGTGCGTAATTTCAGGCCACGGCCCAGTAATTCGGACACGGCCTAAATCTGTTTTCAACAGGTTGTGGATTCCATACATAATTCTGCCCAGTTGGAGACAAATGAATCATGGGTTGTGGCTCAAGTCGCGTCGAGAACTCTCGGTTCCGTCAGACATATGGGGAACCTAGCGAATTCGACACCTGTTCTTCTGTGGTGTCTGCGGCACGGGATACCAGAGGGGAACCAGACGGCAGGGAAGGCCTTTCCTCGCCTGGTGAGAATGTTTCTATTGTCTATTCATTCTGTTTGTCTTTTCGATGAGTGTCTTTCCTCACTGCAGTGATTTTAATCTCTGTCTGTCGGGCTATCTGTCTGTCTGTCGGGCTATCTGCCAGTGTGTCGGTCTTTCCGTCGGCCAATCTCGTCTTTGAAGCATCTCTGTAGGTTAACAAGACTGCACCGAGGACCTGCATGCGCCTCATTCTGTTACTTGCTGTGAGCTCTTTCTTTCTTGTTGTTTGTATTTCACTATTGTCATAACAGCAAGCGCGGATCCAAGGGGAGGGCGGTGGGGGTCACTCCCCCGCCCTGACACCGACACGAAGTAGCAATAACAGTAATTTCTTCTCCAAAAAAAGATGATACCAACGTGAATAAATGTAAGCGCAGCAGTAACCGTGTCAGGCTGTACATATTTCCGCCTGTCCGCAACAAATTACAATCGGTCTGAAAAGGTCTGAAAAGACCCGGACTCCTGGACAAATTTCTTTGATCTGTACCCTGAACAGTTCAGCAGACTTTGTACATGCACTTTTGTTCAGAATGTGTTTCTTCCTTCTTCCAACAGCACCCAAAGAAATCCTCAACGAATACAGTAACCGTATCTCCAATTTTGCTCCCCGAGAGCGGCTGAGCTCTCTGCCCAGTCGTAAATCAGCCACGCGCTCTGTTGCCTCTAAGACCAGATCAAATCCGATCCGAACAGACTCCGACTTCAACGAATTGACAGAGCCGAAAGACAACGAAGACGATTCGATGGCAGGCGGAGATAATGCGATGGGAAAGCAGGCAGCAGCTTCGATTGGAGATTCTGGGGACTTCCTGACCGCAAGCTAACCTCCCCTGGGTAGCTCACTGTCAAAAGATCAGTCAAGGCGGTAGGTTCGGACCTTGCACTCTGCAGCTACATGTACGCGAACTCACTTCGTGAACCAAAGTATGAACCGTGGTATGGAGTCACGTTTAACCAGCCAAACCAAGACGACGCTTGCGGTTGAAGGCTTTGACTAAATTAAGTATGGAATTCTGGGAACAGAAATTCCATGACTAGGCCTACACTGAACGACTTCGTCGTCCAAAGAAACTTTAATTTCTGCAGTGCGGTGTGTTATAAAAAATCTCTCCAGAACGAACTTTGAAAACGTTGTAAAACAGCTGTTGATGTTTCACTCAGCCGTTTGCTGGTCTGGAAATTATCAGTATACAGCTCAATGTCTGCAAAAAGATGTCTGACTTCTACAGATCGATTGACTATAACATCGAATGGTGCGATAAATTGCGGCTCATAAATTTACAAACGCGTTCACTTTGCCCATCGATCGCCATGTTGGTTTCGATATTAAGAAACCCGTCATGTCTTATCACTTTGTAATTTCACACGTGTGAACTGCGCCAACGGGTCTTGCACGGATCGCATAGTTTAGTATGTGCTGTATAATGCATTCAGACCTAGAAGACGGAATACTGTACAGGAGCGATGGTTGGTTGCGATGAAAGCTTCAAATTAATGTTACACATCGCCATTTACAAACACGAGGTATGCACTTGATATTGTATAGCATTTGATGCGCAATATGTGGCAAAGGGGGACCCCCTCTATTGTGTCTTCTTACGTGTTGATGGAATCTTTGCAATTCCTCTCAGATTTCCGGGGGAGGGGGGCAATCTTTGAGATTCGTTTCAGATTTCCGAGGGGGGGGTACAGTAGGCACAATGGCCTTAGGGCATAGAGCTTTTACATCACATGGGGTCCCCCTTTGCCACATATTGTGCTGGATATATTGTATAGCATCGCCAGAACTGTTACGTTCGTTTTTACAGCTTGAAGTTCACTGTCGTAAAATCTTTGTGCAAATAATTATCATCACAAGAGTACTTTGTAAACTATTGTTCCTCATAATTTCTGTTTGTCTTTCCTTATAACACAATGAAAATGCAGGAAGTGTTTGAGACAGTTTTCAGATGTTCTACTTCTTGAATAAACCACATTTTACGTGCATTGAAAGCTTGATCAAAATACTGTGCCTTTGCCCATACAATAGTGATGACATGAACGTCTTTTAGAAAGCTGTCAAGCCGGTGTCTTTAATACCGATAATTTCTTCCTCGTGGATTGTCACTGGTAAAACAATTTGATATAAAATTTATAAAATACTTAGCTCAGGACAATGTTCTTAATTGCCTTTTACTGACGTATGTAAAGTTCAGCATTACTAAGATATCGTTTTATTTTCACTCAACGTCCTCAATTATTTAGAACCCTAAACTGGAGTATTTTACAGCATTATAAGAAGTCAGTGTTTTCATTCATTGAGTGTGTTAGTGTAGTGAAGAAAGAAATGATGGGTTGTGTTCGATGTCATCACAGAGAACGCTACATTTCAAGAACACGTTTCTTGATCCAGCTCCACGAAACATCACAATGGATACACAAGTAATGGGACGACTATGAGAATTAGAAAACTGCTATAATTGATGATTATAAAAGTACTAGATGAGTCGAGCGTACACTTAACTCAGTTTACTCAGGCAATAAACGAAGTTGCCTCAAGCTGCCTCAATCGTTACCATAGAAACGGTTCGGTTCGACAAAAAAGAGGTCGGCTTCGTAGGCGTAGTTGGCAAATTTAATGACGTTGCTGAGATGTAGCAATCCGATTGCTGCTACAGAAACACAAAGGCATGATTGAATTAAGCACCATACTTACGCAAGGTGCATCAACGTAACATGCGATTCGGGAGTGCCCCCGAGGTGGTTACAAAACACGACATGCATAAAATTTGCACAAGGGGGAGAAACTCAACGCTAACTTTATGTGAGCCTTGGTCTTATTCAAGGTTCCCCTGCGGATTCAAATGTCTGAGGTAGCCCATCTCATTCATTTTAGTAACCACCATAAACCTGGGGGTTGGGGGGTGGTACAATATTGCCACCCCATGAAAAAAAAACAAGCAGAAATCAAAGAAAACTAAACAATCCGAGAATTCGGTGCAATATTGTGGAACCTAGCAATTGTTGTAAAGGACAGTTTAATCGAAAAAGGAACTTGATTCAGAGTACATGCATGTGTAAATACACCCTGCAAGGAACTTTCGAAATCGTCGGCAACATCCATGTTTCCTGCGGGTACCCTGATTTTGTCATAAGGTTTGAATATCTTATGCTCATCACCCCAAAGATATTCTGGTCCTATTTAATTTCCGTTCAAATATTCCACGTCAGAAGTTTCTGGTTATCCCAGAATAAAGTGCAATTTGGGCATTACCGTTTATGGACTTTCCTGAAATATTAGTCATTTGTCAGGACAAGGTAAGTAAATGTAACATGAGGTGGACAACAGAGATGAAAAGACACTTCTAAATAACACACAAAATCCCATACAATTCCGTAATCAGTGACAAATATGGAACCAGCCTTCATTACTAGACGTTAATATACCCAAATGCACCCACAAAACACATCTACAACCAAAAACCAGAAAGATTTGTTCCATGTTACAAGTGAATTTGTTTTTCTGGTCTTTCCATACTATGAACTTTCCAACAGGCAGATTTTTAAATATAAAGGAGACTTTTTTGCTAAATTGCTATGTGAAATGAGTATACATGCACGTTTTGTGATATTTGTCGCTCCCTGCCTTCGGGATGAAATGTGTGGATTTACATTGTAATTGTTACATTTCAAGTATTTTACTGGAATGGCAGTTTGTAATGAATATTTACAACCACAAAAAAATTCAATGGCAAAAAACGGCATTTTTTGTATCTATGAGATGTTCCTCATTCTCATAAAAAAACAAGAGTCACTTTGCCATCCATATCATCCCATATGATATGGATCATCTCTCATATCATCTACTAGGGTGCAGACAGTAACATTTCTTGCCTTTTTCTGTTTTGTCACATGCTGGAAGATCAAGCCCTCAATTGACACTAACACTTCAAAAGACAGACTCTCCATACATAGATCAAAGGACCATTTAAAAACTCTATTTCTTTCATATTCATCATAAGTATGTTTCAATCTGAACCAACTAATGAAGGAGAACACTGAAAAAGTTAATATGAAATAAATCAGACTTATTGTTTCACTGTATCTGTGTATTTATCATTCTATGAATGTTTGTGATAAATTCATGTCCTGGTAAAAAAATTAAGTTTATCAGCTTATTAGAAATCAAATAAATATTTATATTTTTGTTAAAGATCTGTGGGAATCAATCTTTTCTTGGTTTTGGATTATTGATATTTTTGTGTCAAAAAAGATATCAACTGAATCATGCAATAATAAATCGCAACATTAACTGCAATCTATGGTGTTAAATGAGAATTTAAAAAACCCAAACAGGTATTAATACCCATTACAAGAGATCAAATCAATTAACATGATACTGTTATCACTGACCAACAAGCTTATTCTTGGATCTATCCTAATTATCTGGCGAGTTCATATAACCTAGACAGCCCGAGGGATTCTAGACTGATATCAATCATTATCAGTTATACCCTTGACCTCACATGGCCCCCCCCAGCACAGACATTAGAACACTGATGCATCGTATCCGAGAAGCAAAATGAGTATACCTTGGTGACAATTTAAGGAAAATACATGGAAACTTTGACAGTGAATATTGTGGGTTTGGCAATTGACTCTCTGTTGCCATGACGCCTGGAGAGAAGCCATGATGTTGAAGAATTCTGCCCAAGGACACAAATACTGGGTCCTAAGGATGGATTGGACTCCTCCACCTAACCAGTGAACTATGAATCAAACTGTCCACTGAAGGCTACCTCTCAGGTTACATACTGATTGTTAAGAAGGTTTGCGTTAAGAGCTCATACTATGTTTGTTGTTATGCTGGGACAAAAGGAATCCAGTGAGTGGATGATCATGTGAATCTTCAAGATGTTCTAATTTGTGTTCCTTTCATCAATCATTATCCTCCATCTCCACCTCAATGTCAAGACTTGTTGATGTGTCATCTTTCAATGGTATCATCATACCTTCCTTTGGAGCGGAAGGAGATGTCACGTCACACATGTCAATACTGGCTCCTGCAACATGGTATAACATTGCATTAACCGCTCTATGAAAAGTCTGTCCTTAGTGGCAAAAATACCAAACACAACTTAAATTGTATGGCCATATCCGAATTAACTGGCTATGGGCAGCAGTATAACACTCGTTTATGGCAAATGACTGTCAGTCCCAATAACTGTCAGCCCAACTAGCTGTCAGCCCAACAGCCTAACTAGCTGTCAGCCCGAAAAGCTGTCCACCCAAATGGCTGTCAGCCCAAATTACTTTCAGCTGGTAGGTAATGGCTTCCATAAGCACCTGTGCTACTTCTAGCCAGGACAGCAACATTCTGGTTCAGTCATAACATTTATCCCTTCTCTTTCTAGAACAAGTGACCAGGAGTATTCCAATTTGTACTTACCATCACTTGAGGATGTTTCTAAGATGAACAGTTCAATGGCTCTAGCTAGCATAGTTTCTGAAAACACATAGCGTCTACCAAGCCCAAGCGCCTGGGACAGAGAAAAATCAGAAGAACATGTGGGTTAAAAATGAAACGATATTCACTGATTGTTGAAAAAAATTAAAAATCTTTTTAGAAACTTGTGACAATGTCTGGACCAAAGCTCCACTTTGAATCACCAACTCCAAGTCTACAACACACAAATCCAACATTGGAGTATGATTACGGGCTAAGTCAACCCTAGTTATGCCTTGACTAAGCCTCACCTTGTGGAAGTAGTCAATAGCCATAGCGAAGTCTCCCATCAGTGTATACACATAACCAATGGCTGAGTAGGATGAGGGGCTATGTGGGCAGAGAACCAACGCTTGACGATGGAACTCCAAGGCTTGCTCATATTTCCTGTGACAATAATGATAAAGAGAGAAGTGAGGCTATTAAAATAAACAGAGGCTTTGCATGAAAGCCATCTTGAAGGGCTGTTCTGATCCACAGGAAAACCTCCTTTGTTCATACCCTTTGGAGAAACAAAAACACTGGCCTGCAAGATGGCAGCCATGCAAACCCTCCATTGGAGGAGAAAAATGGTGTAATATATTAACTCCTATTACACTTCATGCAGACAGCTGGATGTTACTTCCATGCCCTCTGCATACTATTTTTAAAAGTAACCCCTCTACAAAATTAAAAGAAATTTAAAGATAATGTCAACTTACTTTAATTTCCTGCAGACATGGCCAAGGTTGTTCAGCAATGGCTCCCATTTTTCTGGTATGTCTTGGGTTCCCAAGGTATGTACAACAGCCAAAGCCTTCATGAAGTATTGCTCAGCTTGATCCCAGCTGAAAATTAATCAAGCATCATTTACTTTATCATGGAAATCCACAAACGTTCAACTCTATTTACACATATATAACACAATTTTATCTCCCCATATTAGTAACAACTCTCGGATCTGTTCAAAACACTTGACCTTTTGTTTTTTCATAGTATAAGTACAACTCCACCTTGTGAATATCCATGGCCGGATCTGCAGTTAAGTGGGTTAAGGATTACCGGGTGTAATCAAACAGGTGTAAATCAATGAACTCACTCTCCGTTATGGAATTCCACCACGCCCATCTCATGCAGCACAAATGGATCACTAGGAGCTATGGCTAAGGCTTGATCAAAGAACTTCTCTGCCAGTTTGAAATTCTTGGTGAGACCATACTCCAAACCAACAAACAAGAGAGGAAGATGGCATCTACACGTCAAAATAAAAAAATTGAAGTCAACAAGAAAAAACTGTACGTGGGAGAACTCCTACATGGCCAAACCAATCGTATAAAAAAGTGACACCACCACTAACTTACATAAACACCCCAAGAATCTATTAAAATGATGGAAATGGAGACACGGTGAGAGACAGAAAGTCAGTATGACAACCAGACAGGACACATAACAGCCACACAGACAGCGTGATAGACTGACTGACAGACATACCCCTTCATGAGTTGTGATGCAGTGAAGTAAGCAGCCATAGCCTGGTCATGCTCTCCTTCCGCAGCAAAGGAGTGACCAAATGCTAACCAGGCTGGACCATACAACCTGTCCAGTGTTGTGGCTTTACTGTCAAGAGAAGGCAATGGAGTACATTAGCTACTTTCATATAAGATCACTTATTCATACGAATGCATAAGAGCTGTGGCCTGTGACATTAAGACAGGCACTGAAATCAGGAAGCATACTGAACAGTGACAAGTGCTTTGCGTGGATGAGACACCTGAATATGTAGGCAAGATTTCAAGACTTCCAGTCAGAGAAAAAGAAAGTTTTCATAAAAGACTCTTAGAAAAAATACAACATACAGTGTGCCCAACAAACAAAATTGCAAATTACTAACAAGGTAATACACTGCAACTGAGCTTTAAAGGAAGGAATGTCTCTCAAGTTGGTCATGTTTGTGTTGGTTTGGACTGTTCCCTCGGAGTATTAGCATTCCATGAAAACATCCCCCCCATCACAGGAATGTCTTTTGTGCATAGACTTCTCTGAAACAATATTCTAATTAGAACGATGTATTCCCAGTGGAACGGCCATCTATTCTAGCATGAGAACAGGTTGTTCAAAGCAAAATGTTCTGACTGTGTGGAACCATGTGATGCTCCTTTACCTGAAGAATCTCCTTGCTGAGTCATTCTTGCCTACTAAGTAGTAGTAACATCCTACAGCAAACCACGATATTGGTCTGCTGGGGTACAGATCAACCAGTTTATGTGCAAGGTAAAATAAATCTGTCAAGAGAAAAAAAAGCAAGCTGTAAATCAGTACGATAAAACACCAACAAATTTCAAAGTTCAAAAGCGACAAATTCATTGTAATTCTAAAATGAAAATATGAACTTCACATGCTGAATGGAATACTTCAGTGAAAATTAACATCTGTAGGAAACCATTGTTACAAGAAGTGTTTACAGATTAGTCTGATTCTAAGCCGGATTCTTCAATACAGCTTACCATTTGATTTCCTAAGTTCTACCAGTGTGGCAATATGCAGTGGCAGACATGCTTCATGATATGGATCTTTATTCAACACTCTGTAAAAATGTGAAATTATGTTTGATCTGTCAAAACGGGAGAAACAATATGCGCAACTATAATATGGTTGATTACAGAGTCTCTAACATGACTAAGGTATGCCTAAATTTCAACCTAAATTTATTATCTTCTTTTCAAAGCAGATTGAAATGTCAAGAGAATGAAATAAGTTATGTTTGTTATTCTTTCAAATTGAATGTCATTGTCTTACTCGGTGGTGATTTTATGACAGGTCCTGAAGTCACAGTTATAGTAATGTCTCTCCGCTAGGCATGTCACCACATCTGAGTTGTTTTTGAGTGGTTCCAAGCAAGGCAGTAAACTGGTGACAGCCGGTTTATCATACTAGAAAAACATAACAATGAGAAGTTTTGATTAGTGATGGATTGCAATCACAAGTGAAATCATGAACAGAAAAGATATGAACATGGGACGCATGAGGAGTACCAAACACTGACAACGTTGAGGTTTCCTGTACATGTACTAGGCTTTATCTCAACCAAAAATAGCAAGTACAAATGAGTAGTTTGTGACTAGAACGTAATAAGTCATAAAACTGAAACTAAAGCATAATCCAGAAGACATTACAACTTGACAAGGACAGTATGAAAGAAGACTGAAAACTAGGAAATGGAGGAACTTTTAAGGAACTCACTTTCTTGAGGATGGTTTCATAGACACTTTTAACAACCTCTAGCTCTGCTAACCGACAGTTTTTATTCAAAGGAAGAGACTCCAACAAGGCCCTCTCTGTATGAAGGAAACAAACAACGGAATTAATGAGATAAATATATCCAACAAAGCCAACTTGTACAAAACCATCTGAAATATCTAAATACACAACAAAAAGTTAACTTCTCTTTTTGAATTGTTTTTACATAAGTCATCACACCTTCATTAGCTGCGAGCATCTGATGTTTAACCAGGAGCTCAAATGCTTCATAACAATAAGGGTCTTGTTGCAAGGCTTGCCGATAATTCTCGGCAGCCAGTACCCTGTTCTCCATAGCTTCATAGACCTGGCCTCGTAGTAAACAAACTGAGCTCTCTACCTGTGGTCATAAAAAAACAAATTCACCATTCATATGTAAGGTTTGAAAAATAGCAACTTTTTAATCGGATGATTTTGTCAATAATCACAATTTCTGTCAAACATTCCAAAGACAAGCTTTACATAGCAGCCAAAATGATCCATTTCCACTAAACAATAAACAAGATTTGGACTCACATTTTGAAGAGGAATTTCTTGCACATCTACTCCTCCTGGTGATGCCAAATCCTCTTCTTTGACTTTACCAGGAGTCTTAATGGAATTATCTGATGCATCTAAGATGTTTATGGCCTCTTCCCACTCTCTAACTGCTGCCTGTCAAATGACAAACATTTGAGTATAACATACAGGATTGGAACATTTGATGTCTTTGTCTTGGAATTGCTGTAACTTTGACAAACTATCTTCAACAAGAATTCAACAAAAATGGTCCTTTGAAAAAAATTTTTAAACGACCAATGACATTCCAAGTACTCATTTCGTCTTAACAATTTTCCATTTATATGGCAAGGGACTTTTTTGTTTATCTTGACAAATGACAAATTTCCAATAAATTAAGTTTGTGTTTTTGCTCACTGTAGAATGGGGGGTTGCCCATGCTCTTGACATGTTGTTAATCTTTTTTAAAGGAATTGAAATTTCATTATAGAAAGAGTAAAACTCCTTTTCCGGGGTGGGGGCAGGAGTTAGAGAGGATTCTTGTGTGGATGAAAGAAATGAAAAGTTTTTTTGGTGAAATTTCCATTCCCCCCTTGGACCCAAGACTTAGACATGCCTCAGACTTTATTCCCATCCCAATCCCTAAAAATTGCCCTTGTTTCAATTCCACGTCCTCTGAAAACTTACATAACATTTTGCAGTGAGATACTGACATGCCTTGTTGACCTGAGGAAAAAAGAAACAACAAAACTCAGAAACAGATGGAAGTAAAACACAAAATACAAATGACTTGTTCAACAAAGCTACTGATGCATTAAATGTGACGGTAAACCTTGATGGTATTCTGTGAGAAGTTTCCTGTCGATGTAAAGACAGATGAAAGAAAACTTGATTCAAAAGTGTAAATGTTTGAACTTACCTTGTTAAGTTTTTTACTCTGTAATAAATGTGCTGCTCTGTGATACTGACCAGTAAGATACAGGGTCTGTGCCAACCAGTACGTGTCCCCAACATCATCTGGGAGTCAGTAGAAAAGAAAAATTGGATCTTTGCTATACAAGCCAAAGCTACAATAAATACAGAAATGAAGCATTTGAGACTAATGATAGGAAATAGATTTTTATCGTTAACCATTCAATTCTGTAAAAGTCACATTAAATTTCAAGATGCAAGAACAAAAGGTGACAGAATTCACATGTAATTTCTATTTCAAATTAAAAAAAAGAGGCACGTGTTAGGTTGTCAATCTTGTCCATACAATGTATGCTAGATATGACAGACAGACTTACCATCTGATAAGGATGCAAGTTTGTCTGCCCAAAAATGTGCACTTTCATATTGATGCTACGGGAGAAAATATGAACAACTCAAGGTTATTACCAGTTTGAAAAGGATACATTCCAATCGAATATGTTGCGACATGGAGGAATGTTTGAGATTTGACCAATGGACCATGGCCTAGGGAACACGTTTTATTGGTTTATGATCAGTTGCTCCTGATTGCGTTTGGCCAATCAAAGTTACATTTTAGATTCACATCACGTTTTTCTCAAATTTTTACGCCCATCCCAATTTAAAAAAAAAATATTTTATAGGTTTTTCAAGTGCGGCTTTCTCAATGAAGGCATTTTCCTGACAAATTTCACCACATCAATAGGTACAGCACATTGACTTTACACCACTGATAACCACTGAGGAGATGTTTGTGCAATATAGAACCAGAGCAGCAAAACAGCGTAAGCCAAACGTTATTAGTGCAGAACTTACAACTAGTACTGGTTACTGATGTGTGAAGCAAGTCCAAAGTTCACTATATCTGTCAAGGCTCCCAACTTATCTATGCTCATACATTATCACGTAGGCCTAGTTGGCAACCATCAATATTGAATACGATGACACTCATGGCATCACCATCACACAGCTCTCAATTCACTGTGGATTTTCCTACCTCTGTGGTGTGATCATGATGTGACAACATGTACACACCTGACCGTTTAATGACACTAGTCCAACTTACCCCAAGAACTGTGGTTTTGGTTTTAAGTCTTTTGGTTTAACCCTAACAGTCCTCAGTCCTCCAACAGGTGAAGGATTGAGGAGTGTTAGGGTTAAGTCTTTTATTAGTTTTAAGTCCTTTAGTCCTTTTGGTTTGGGCATTTTTTCTAGTACTTTTTCATTAATAAATTATTTTTTGTCCTTTTTTAAAGTCAAATATTGGTGTCTGAGCCTTATTAATTCAGTTTCCTGCGACTTTTCCTTCAAAGATGCTTGGTTTAGCTAGAGTTTTTGTTGTTTTGCGAGTTCCCCATAGTGTGTCATCCCACGTTCGTGGGAGCGCTAGCGGGCGGCCGGCCGGCGGCGGACCCCACAGTTCTAGGGTTAAATGGTCCATTTTCCCCTCCTCAAAATATAAAACCTATGTCTACTGAGATCAAACTTTATGTATTCATACAACGCCAAACAATGACTTATATTCCGAGTCTGGCTGGGTTAAAAAAAGACGCCCTCGGCGATCAGCAGGTTAGTTCAACTGGTGCCGCACACATCGCAATTGCTTTATCGCCCAAACGCAATTCGAAGAGAGGGGAACCAGATACATTATGCGGCCAATATAATCGGGTAGGCCTAAAAATGTCAAAACGAAACTCGGCTCAAAAACTATGTATTTCACTGATTTGCAACATATCCAAGAGATCTTGACATTTTCATTTACACAAATATGGGTAATGGACTTGAAGTACTCTTCTGTACTTACCTTATCAATATACAACCTCACAAGCGACCGTAACTTGCAAACATCAAGTCCTTCCGTACTCCTCCTGTCATTCATTTTGCTCGTATCTTACCCGCCATTACCCAATGACCTTTGACATTTTTAAGACTAATGAAATTACGTGTAGTATTCACATTTGGAAATGCTTTTAGAACAAGCCCCTTCATTGGCTACTCCGCAACGTCAGCGCAGTAGTGACATGCGCACTGTTGTCAACAGCAACCATCAACAATTTCACGGAACTGGGAGCTACGAACTGGGCTTGGAGGTTTGTGTCTCACGAAGATGTGAGCCAGTGTTGAAGTTCGGGCTTAATAATGTTAGGTAACTTAAGTAAGATGAAACACAAATGATATCCAGTTTTTCATGCAACTCATTTACGGTTTACCACTCTTAGTGGGACAGATTTATAACTCGTAATTTTGCATTTATGGTATAGTAGGCCTATGTCACGGTCATCATGTACGCCAATTACATGTCATGGCCGGGGGGGGGCAAGGGCCCTTTACCAGCAGGCCTTGGTCTGCCCTAGACTTAGTCGTATGTCGTAGTAAACATGACGTAAACCCATGTGGTAAAACAACATAGTAGGCTCTACATCTGAACTTTTCAGAATTGCCACTCGTTTCAGTGCAAGGAGCTAAGATCCTGTTTTTCATGTGATATAAGCTAGGCCTAAGGCCTTAGTAAGGGCCTAAAAATGTCTAACTTTAGTGGATGATATCTGGTTGTTTTATTTTGTTTTCCTTTACAGAAATATCTCACATGCATCGGCTAACTCATCAGTATGACGGAATTCTCTGGTTTAGAACGACAGGCTCACAACTTAGTGGATTTAGTAATTGATAATTCCATCAAGCGTGTCATATCAGATCTACACAGTGGTGACGAGTCTGACTTGGGCCGTCCAGTTTCATCCCTCAAGGATTATGACAGTTTACTATTCCGTGAGATTGAGGATCATGAAATACAGAACATTGAATGGATGACTATTGATGAATTTACAGTTGAAAAAGGGGAGGCAAAGATTGATGCATTTGTCAAGGTTGGTAATTGGTAATGTCATGTCTAGTTTACTTGAAATCTTGTAACAAATTGACTTTGCCCTTGAACATGTTGAAATGAAATAAATTTATCTATTTAACGAAGAGCGACCAATTCCAATAGAAAACATTTTTCCCCTACAGACATGGGAATATCAGGATAGCT
Organism: Acanthaster planci; assembly: GCF_054643075.1. NCBI lineage: Eukaryota > Metazoa > Echinodermata > Asteroidea > Valvatida > Acanthasteridae > Acanthaster > Acanthaster planci. The sequence continues at coordinate 12,372,293 of NC_141790.1, read as the reverse complement.
GGCTGTACTGCATTGACTTCTTAAGAGAAGAAGATGACAAATACAGTAAAAAGTATCGTTACCAGGTTCGATGGAGCATCCCCACTAGGCGGAAACCCATCCCTAGGGCAACAGCGTGTGTCTACTTTACCATTGAGGTCTCCAAGATTAAACCTGGGGTAAGAAAGTAACCTCTCCCAAAATCACATCTTTAGGGCTTACAGAATTGTACAGAATTGAAGTACGTGTACGTTACATGGACTACAACATGTGGGTTTTACTAACTCGGTGTAGTCTTTAATGGGATAACTGTCATTTTGTGCCTTTATTTGTCAGTGAGGTCTTGGTGTAAGTCATAGTACCTCAGGGAACATTAAAAATAGGCTCAACCTTTGAGAAAATTTTGCTAAATCAGAGTGTCAAGCCCTACTATGTGGTAGCAGCATTTGGGACATTTTTTCTACCCAATTCTTTTATGTTATATTTGTTTTGCACTAATTTTTCTGGTGTTTTCTCTGTATTGTCAGCATTATCCAGTGGAAGTCTACTATGTCTTTGAGACCAATCAGCTAGTTCACAAACCGGGTCTGTCTCGCTTCAGAGAACGTTGGCTAAAAGACATCATTGAGAGTAAGATCATGATGATGGAAGCTGTCAAATTCTGACAGAGGAGAAGAGATGATTTTTGTCATGAAGTCACATTCAGTCATCTCCATTACCAGTCATTTTTATTTTGTGTTACCAAGACATTAGCTATAAAAAGCTGGAGAATGTCATTATCTGGCCATGAATTTGAAGGAGTCACTCAAGCCCTCCAAGCTTAAAGAAAATTTGATGAATGATCAGGGATTGTTTCCTTGATACCTAAAAGTTGAAGTTGTCACTTCGTGCGGCAGATTGTAAACAGCAGAGAATTGAGAACCCAGTTTAGCACATCAGTGCAATTATTTTGGGCAGTGTTATTGTTCATTGCATAATAGTGAAGACTGTTACTTTTTTGTGGCCAAGTAATCACTGTGATGAATTTACCACTGGTTCCTGATAAATAAAGGTGTTTATTCAGTGCGTTCATTAAAACTACACAAAATACCAGTCATTGTTACATTGTACACGTATTTGTCTTAGCCATAGAGATTAAATGTCTAGAAAAAACAATTACATGTACTAGTATGTCTAAAGGTAAACATTCAAATTGTATATACATTTGTGTGAATACATCAAGCAAACAGTTTCACCAGTAAAGTTTTGTTCAATTCAAATAATGAAGTCAAACAGTCTGGTAAAATTTCTTTGAGTTTTGAGTATTACCATACATTTAATGTAAATACGTGTATTCTCATGTAAATTGATAATGAAGTTTAATACAAGACTTTCATCGGAGTGGCACCCTTTCCCCGGGGTTTAATGTTTTTTGAGGCAATTCCCTGGCATTTTTCTCCTTTTGTGCCGTTCTCTTTACCTGCTATGACCCGACGTACCGTCTTAATGGCTTTTGCATGTACATGTAAGGGCAATGTACACACCTTTGCAAGCCATCATCGGCATTAATTCGGGAAATTTGTCTCTTGATAAAATCACACTCGAAACTGTTGACCATTAAACACAATCATGTATCTAGAAAATTTATTTTCGAGAACAACTACACTCGCATCATATTGTACAAAATGTGCGTCTTCACAATTCACGGAATGTTGAAACGAGATATAGGCCTAATACGGTGTAAAGTACCTTTTCTCTATAAGTGGTAAAATTGAAGCTATTTTCCTAATTTCGACTGATATTGAATTTCCTTCCAATGCCTACACCGAGTGTAATATTTACAATGGAAAATAAGGTTACTCTACAACCAACGCAGACGTGATTTTAAAATCCACGCACGAAACTCGGCCCTTTGTAAAGATAAACCTAATTATCGTCAACACAACTTCAAATATTTTCAAGTCAATTCTGTACACCCCACCTAAACCAAATGACCCGTTGGAGTTTATACTCCGGGGCTACAGATGTCTTCGATGCTAAATATAGCGACAGAAACTGATCTTGGCCAAGTTGTTGACGAAGTTGTTGACAGTTAGGTGCACTTTGACATTTGTTGATGTACCCGCGATAATTATAATCGTCAAAGGGGTCAGCACAAAGCACAACCTGTGTATCGAATCCAGTGCTAACCTCACACTTTGTACGAACGATTCTGGTGGTCAGGAATACGCCTGTCGGCCATACATGTACATTACTCATAAATTTTTGCAGTTCTAACGCTAACTTTGCCCAAGTATGAGCCGTAAATCCACGTATCGACCGTGAATGAGATAACCTATCAGCAAGATGAGACTTGCTGTTAGCTGTAAGTTAAGGAGAAATAAGTTCTCCCAAACAAAATACATTTGATTCATTTTTGCAACGCGTTCATTTTCAGAAGAGGGGCGCTTGTCTATCGCCATCTTGGTCCTCACATTTGCTACTTGTGGTTATTAAACGCATATCGCGGTGAACGCATGTATCTTAAAGCCCCAAATTGCTGTGCGCGTATTCGTGTTGAAAACAACAAGCACAATATCTGATCATACTTCAGACAGTTCCTTGTTGAAGGCTTCACCTTTTGTTCAAAGAGGTTTACTTCGGGTTAATTCACAGGTGAATTATGACGAAACCTGACTTATTGGCTCTTGACAAAGCCACAATATTCATTAACTTCAGACGATTTCTAAGTGTTGATCTGGCAACACACCATATTTGCTCTTATGGGTCTCAAAAAGTTCAGTCAGTTCTTTTATGTAGAGGGCGTGCATGCTTTCCACCTGGTCACGTGTTGGGTTAGGAGTTTGCTTCACTGCGATTGGCCGCCCAACTACAAGAAAAATTTTATTAAAAGTTAGTTAAAGTTAGAGTTGTAGATCGAGAAAATAGTTAACAATAAGACAAGAGGTGTTTTTTAGACTCATGAAAAGAACTGAAGCGACACAAAAATGAGCCATTTGTTAAATAAACGCAACGTTGGGACGAGGTGAGTTAAAGAAAAAGGATTTAGCAGCATTTTCGCCAATGTTTATCCGGCTTTCTTACCAATTGTTGTTATTGGTGTTCTGTATGGCAACAGGGAGAAACCTCGTCCGTAGAAGAGCGGCGGGCTGAAGCCACAGATCTTGGTCATAATATTCTGAAAGCGTCTCAACCTCGTACCGGGAGCATTGTCAACTTGGTCATAAGCGTTGTTTTCGCCGAAGGTGTACGCTGGGACTAAATCAGCTCTGTCAATACAAGAGAATCATTCAATGGAGTGTTACTTCTCAAACTTCATGTTGATAGTGTTCTGGGTCTTTCTCCAATAAAAAGTTCCATTGCAATCCTGAACGTTTAGTCTAGCCCCCAAAACATTTCTCACAAAAATATTGCTATCTGTAAATATTACAACGACAAAATGCACTGTTTCTAGGTCATTTACAACACTGATGTCTGTTTCATGAAGGATTTTATTTAAACTTTGCTTATTGTTTGTGTCAATTACCCATGCACTAGAGCTAACTTGACGAATCCTTTCCTGGCTTTGATGCTAAGACGATGCATTCCTGGATGCGCGTCCAGAGCTTCTGGAGCGCCCCCAACGACTACTACGCTAACATTACCAACGCCGTTCTGGCTGAGAACCCACTCTATGCTGTCCTTTCGAACACTCACCGAACCTGTATATTCATGATTGAATGTGGATAAAAAAATGACAATGATAATTAAGCGCCTTAAGTGCTCCCGCAAAAGCTGTATACACAATAGATCTGCCACGAAATCAGGTCAGAGTTCAAAAGACAACAGAAATTGTCAAAACTTTTATCGGCCATTAAAGTATCCTACTTCGTAAAATACGGTAGACATGTTTTACCTGAGAGCATAAAATAATCCCTGAAGATTGGCATCTTAAACATCTGGTGCAACGTCATCAGAAACACCTTCATCCCGGGAAACACAGTGCTCAACCCAGTCGCATCAGTAGCGAAGTTAAAGAAACCTCCAAACACCAAGACTCCGTGAGGATGGTATCCCAAGAGATAGTTCTTGGAAGGATCGAGCTCAGCGGTCTTGACCAGGTTAACGGGGAAGTAATCCCTCCCTCGTTTCCAGATCTTCCATTGACGTACCCACATCCATCTCCTGGCCCCACGGCACGGTGTATTCCAGTCATATGCTAGCCAGGTAAAGTAGATCAGAGAAATCCAGTACAGGTCGGTGAAGAGGAGGTAAATAAGGATAGCGAGGCTGACGTGGCCGACAAAGATGAAGGTGGTAATGTAGTGGAGACAGGAGAGGGCTTCTAAGAGACGAGTCCAGGATTCCAAGAAGTTGACTTGGAAGGTAGTCGATGCCAAGTCAACTCGAGAGCGCAGCTTCTTCATCTCCTTGGAGTACTCCACCATTAGAGCCGTATCCATGGTAACGGAGTTTTCAAGAATTGTTTTCTGAGCAAAAACCTGGAAATGATGCAGGAAAGATTCTGTCGTTTTGAAAAGTATGCCAGTGTTAGGTTATAGTGTTAGTTGAACAAGACCAACGGGCATCCCTGTAGTTTTTCACGCGACAAACATGTGACGGGAGATAACATCGTGAAACTGATCGCCGAAACAGATTAAGAAATGGACCACTGAATCAATAAACAAGATAATTTTTATGCTGACCAAGATGCACACGCAATACTGATAACCAGGATTTATTGGTTGGTTGTACTCTAATGGGAAATCAAAAACACCTCTGAAAAAGTGTAAATAAAACAAATATGAACACCTAAGTCTTTGCCACAAAAAGTATATAATTGAAATATTCAAAAAATCGGAAGCAGTTTCATAATTCATTGAAGTGGGAAACTTGCGTAATATGCATAATCGCCATTAAAACGTATTTCTAAATACCCTAAGTATTACCCTTTCTCCAAACACGGTATGTATTCAGAAGAATTTTTGAGTGAAAATAATTTGTATTAAATTGGCAATGGATTCCCTCGAAAAAGTAAACCATCTTCTCCTGCATGTATCCCAAAGTACTTGAAGCTACTCACCCAACAACGTGCAGTCAGACCAGCAGAAATTGAAGGCTTTCCTCGTCGTAAGCTTTCTTTATGTTTTAAAACTGATCGGAATTTTACGACCAAATTTCTGTCGACTCGACCTGAGTTACGCTTTACTTTAATGACTATTTAGTGGGCTAAGGCGTAGCATTTGAGTTTCACAGTTTGAAAATTCCGATTTTAAAACTCATTACAAGTGTAGGCCAACCTGAAACTTCTTATCTTGAAGTGAGTTGCACAAAAAAAGGCGAGTTTGCGAAATTCAAAAACGGACGGATGCGTGTAGAGCCTCTGGCATAATACATTCTGTACGTGCGTCGAAAACAAACTGCCACACACGGCTACAGCTGTTCATAACCGAATAACAAAGATAAAATCTTCCAAGTCAAAGATCGCGAAAACACTGTTGACCACAAAATTTCGACATAAATCGGACTGCAGTCTTGCCCCGACGACTGTTTTCCATTGTTCAGTTCAAGTAAACAGTGACAATTTCCAAGTGCCTGGGCCACTGCGCAAGCCTGCTCATTTGTATACAAACGACAGGTTGGTGTAGATTTATTAGATGTACCCCTACGGCTGTTACGTATCAACTTCCGCCTGCAGAATTTACATTGCAAAATAATCGGCAATCACTGTTCAAAGTGTGACACGATAATAATATTATCATAGCGCTTTGACATCAAATTCATTTCATTTTTCTCGCCTTCTAGCCTGAGATTCCGTTAGACGAACACGGGCGGGGGTATAGTGTTTTGAAGGAGACTAAGGCGGGTTAGTCGGCATCCGTGCGTATACTCAATGGACGCGGTCATTGGGCGATACAATCATTGGATCATTCATGTCACGTACAGAACGAAGCTGAAGCATGCAATATCGTCATTAGTGACAATATTTAGAATTATGTTGTTCAATGTATTGCTTAAGGTCAGACAGAACATACAATGATAACTAACACAATGTTAGCGCAGACATAATATAATGTACACATTACTATCTCATTACTTTTTATAGAAGCGTTCACGTGACCCCAAAACCAGACATAAAGTTTAGTTAAGTTTGTCACCAAGAATCGGTAATACATCTCACGATAATTATAAAGATAACATCTCTTACAGAAAGGAAGACAGCTTATTTAAGTTTAAAATGACCAACCTTCTTATTTCTAAGCTACAAATGTGTCACATGTCGTGGCAAGTTCAGTAAACATAAAAAAAGAAAAACGAAGTAAATAAAAGCATCATCGGGAAGGAACAACGGTTTAAAACCATTGCCGAAGCAGCCAGGCAACAGCTTTGATTCACTAAGATGGAAAGCTTGCGGTAAGCACCATGCAATATCTCTTTTTGAGTCTGTGTGGTTATGATAAGGACCGGAGAGGCTCAACGTTTCGGACAGTGTGCTCTGTCCGTCGTCAGTTGAGCCTCTCCGGTTCTTATCAGAACCACACAGACTCAAAAAGAGATATTGCATGGTGCTTACCGCAAGCTTTCCATCTTAGTCGTCTGTCACCATGAATAGCTTGAAATCCCATCAGCTTTGAGTCACTTTATTCGTGATTCGTTGTCGCTATATTTACATACATGTAAAGGGTATAGTTAATCATGTAACAGAACGATCATCAGTTCTTTTGGGGGGCTCGACATTTTTTTAGGGGGGTTACTGTATTTGTTGCTACTGCTGAAGCCATGCATTCTCTGTTTTCTCCTCAACCAAACACAAATAAGACACTGCAAGGTTTTATGCTTTTAGGAGGTTTACAATCTTCAGACCCAGGCAGTCTGAAGCCCGTGGGGGGGGGAGTTGACAACCCGACCCCCTGTGGATCTGCGCCTGACTTCTTGACATCAGTCACCATATAGTCCTACTAGATAATGCGCCCAACACTATAGTCAACAATAACAGTTTTCCATCTTCAAACAAAGATCAATTTTTCGTCTGTCGAAATGCCATACTTTGTCTTGTGTTCATCAAAAAGCGCCCTCAATTCATTCATGTATTCCCAGTGAACCTTATCGATTTCTTCGTTGCTAGGGTTCACAATTTTTTCCACGGGAAGTGCCTTTCCAACTACAAGGAAACGAAAAAAATGAATTAGAGATATATATATATGCGTTTGGAGTTTGTTTCGTGGGTACCACACGTTACAATAAGATAACAAATAAATAATGGTTTGCAAATTCAAATTTTATCACTTCTCAACTCACCCACTGTTGAAATTGGTCGTCGAAAGGGCAGTAGACCGAAGGAATAGTTGAATATTCCCCGGCCGTGGAATACTGGTGGAGCAAAACCCATGAGTTTAGACAGACGATTCTGGATAGCACGAAGGAAAGAACCTGGTGGGTTGGGAAACTGTTTAAAGATGTCTGCCTCACCAAAAGAGTAACATGGAACCAGATGGGCACTGGGGAGAAATGAAGACAGCAAAACGAACTCCAATAAATTACAGCAAACAACACTGATGGGAAAGAACGCCACGGAAACAGGCGACAGAATGTAACAATGAAAAATGTTACATAACGACGATATAGAGTTGCAAGCAACAGTCTAAAAAAACTGCAAAATGACATCCATTCACTTACCCGTTCTCAATGGCTCTCTTGATGAACCCTTTCCGTTTTTGGAGATAGACCACGTGATGATTTGGGTGGGACTCCAGAGATTCGGAAGCCCCACCCACTACAATGGCTACCGATCTACCGGGACCAGAGTGCCCTAGCAACCAATCAATGCTCTCCTTACTCACTGGACACAGCCCTGCAATTGCAAATGTTACACTTTTACTTCAATATGATTTAGCGATTTTATTTTAAGGTGTCAGTGATTAGAGATTTATTTCTAAGAAACATTTGGGAAGATTTTTTTCCCGAAAACTTTCAGAGCCACTGTAAAACAATGTGATTCACGAACTGGAAGTGCGCAATGTCTACTCTTTACCACCACCCCCCCCCAAAAAAAAACAGAAGCGGTACAAAATAAGACTACTTGACGTACCTCCCATCATGAGATAATCTCTCGCAAGCGGGATTTTAAACCAGCCTTGCAGAGTAAGCAACGACGGAGTAATCCCGGGAAACTTTTCACTAAATCCCGTCACCTCACTCCCGAAGTTTATGACAGCTCCAATGCTCATGATGCCGTGTGGATGAACAGCAAAGAGATAATTATGGTTGGGATCGAGGTCGGCTGTTTTGATGAGTGATATTGGGAAATAATCTCGGATGCAGGCCCACTGAGGCATGTATCTGACTCGTAACCAGGGCAGACGCCTGCCTCCTTTACGAGGGGTCTTACGATCATAGTAGGACCAAGCCACGCCCAAGATGGTTATCCAATAAAAGTCTGTAAAAATGAGATACACGCCCAGTAAGATGGGTATCAAACCCATCAAGATGAAAGATGCCCAGTAGTAAATCACACCCAGAGTCTGGAGACGCCTCTTTAGAGGTATGTTGAGAGGTGCTAGCTGTAACCCCTTCAAAGTCGAACTGTAAACACTGGCAAACAATGAATTCAAAAGGACAAGAAATTTCTATTGCAACGACTCTTTGATGTTCAACAACTTTAACAAACATATTGCTTTGGCATTCTGATGCTGTAACCGATACTAACAAGTGGCCAACATGTTTACCCTACTGCTGTAAAGCTCTCATGTTAAACTGTCAAAAGTATGTCCTTTAATATCTATCAACTCGAAACACCAATCAAGTATAATGCCTTTCAAAACTAAAACCAACAAAATACTTTTATGTATGAATTAAAATCCAAATATCTGTCGCAAAGCCTTCCCATTTCAAAGATTGTGAGGTGACCATTTCCTCGAGCGTTACTGTGTTATCGCAAACATTTCATTGTTCGGGATAATTAATTTATTTTGAGCATTTATCAAAAGTAATATTTACCTTGCCATTTCACCTCTCTTTGCTACTTTAAAGATACGTTTGTTTTCACGAGTTGGCCCTACCATATGATCCCATCGAGGGCCACTATTGTCAATTCAGTTTTCACCTCCATGACGTCCGACGTTAAAATGAAACTAATCCAGTGTTACATGAACTAGGCCTATAATATTTGATATGCACCACCGTCATTTCAATCTGATAAAATGTTTGGTTAACAGATTTATAGGTTTAATTTGAAGCAAGAATCACAACCAGCCCAGCACAGACTGGATATCTGTTTCACCAAGGATGCCTCACGTTTCGTAATACCAGCATTGGTATATAATGGGTGGGTTAAGCGAGTAAGAAGTCCGAGGGTCCCACAAACCAACCGATAATAGATAATCGTTGCCGGCGTGTCAACTACAGACAAGTTTCAAACTAGTCGTGCAGCTTACAAGGTCGCAAAGAATGTGTTTTTCCCGCAACATTTTCTCATGATGAAATGACAAAGTTCCTGAATTTGTCAGACGTCCACAGGAAGTATCTTCCAAAAGCAAAAGCATCGACACTTTCATGTAAACTCTGAGTGAAAGCAATGCTCCAATAAATATAACTTTTTCACAGTTCTATTTATTGTCTTTTTTAACTTACGAGATGAAAACCTTTTAATTTTCATGCGAATGTCTCCGACTCTGCCAAACATTTTCTTCTTACTATCTTGATCCTACACGGGCAAATAAATGTTACAACTACCTTTATAAACTCTCTGTAATTGTTTCTTGGTACTCTAGCGATCCAATCTTTCGAGATCAGAACTTACGATGAACTTGACTAGGCTTTTCCTAAGTTCGAAGCGTAAAAATTGATTGCACACTTTAAGAAATTACTACATGTACACAAATATAGCCAAGAACACATTGCAAAAGACTCATTATTGCAGACTCAGATGTTGCACGTTAACTTCTACAAGAAATCTTCACGATCATCTTGGAAATCTGATACAGTTTACTTTGTCCAATCGGCTTTATCTTTGTTCATTTGCTAAACAATATGAAGTATAAAAATATCATTTGCATAGCTAATTGTAATTTTTTTAAATAATTTAAACACATTCTTAACTTGTTGGTAAGCCTTTACGTACAACTGGAATGCTGCAGTTTAGCCAAACGCATGACAGCATATGTTAAAATTAAGTTTTGCATTATTTGTAATTAAAACACTCGGGGAATTCTATGAAAGTGCAAGTCGGTATTAAAGTACAGTAATTCCTTACCTGACTTAGAAAATACTCTTTTGTCAAACTAAATACTGTTTAAATCTATGTACATCATACTCTGATTTTAACAAGTTTCTCAACCTGGCTCCTAAGCCTAAACTGGTGAGAATTAACTTGTTTTTTTAAAAGTAATTCTTGGTAAAAACACATTCCTCAATCCCCTTCTTATTCTGAAGAGAAAGTCCCGAGATTTACAATACTAGACAATGACATAAACTTAATCCTAATATGGATCACTTTTTCTTGCATTTGAAGTCTCCAAACTGAATTTCTTTAAATGATAATCAATTTTTCGTGAGACTCTACACCATATTTGGTTTTGTTTTCTTCAAATAGTTCTCTCAGTGCATCGATGTACTTCTGATGAACTTGGTCAATCTCTTCTTGTGTTGGGACTGGTGATTTTTCCACAGCAATTGGCTTCCCAACTACAATAAACCACAAAAAAGGGAAAACATAAATTAATACACTAAAGTGATTTTCCTTTCAGGTAAAAATAAATTCCAAGATGTTCAGTTTACAGGACTTTGTTTCAACACTGGAAATTTTTCAATGAAAAAAGACATATTTGTTCTCGCTTACCAACAGTGTGTATAGGCCTCCGGAAGGGAAGAAGTCCAATGCTGTAATTAAAGATGCCTCGACCATGAAACACTGGAGGAGCAAATCCAATTGTCTTGGTCAGACGAGTCTGAATCTTTCTTAGGAGTGATCCTTCTGGATTGGCAACTTGCTCAAAGATGTCTGTCTCTCCAAAGGAGTAGACGGGAACCAGACATGCCCTAATGAAAGTTCAAATAATGCTTAAGCTTTTATAGTGACTTTAATGACTTAGCACTCCTTTGTTTAAGCATGGAGCAATGGAAAACCTCACTTAGCTAAAACCAGTTTCAGAAATGAACAATTTTTCACATCGAATTTACTATTTCATATGTTTCAGTGAAGTGATCGTTTATTTTCCTTACCCATGTTCCACTGCCTTTTTGATAAATCCCTTTCTTTTGGCTAAGAAGACAACATGGTTATGTGGATGTGCCTCCAGAGATTCTGTTGCCCCACCCACAATAATGACAACAGCATTACCAGTTCCAGACTTGCCAAGAATGTAATCTATGCTTTCTTTGCTGACTTCACAAAGGCCTAAAGAAGTAAATGGGCAAACTGTAATTTAAGTAAAAAGAATTTCAGATGTAATCCAGAAATGCAACAAAACCCATAACTTGTTTATTCTAGAATAATTGAATTTTTGGCACAATAATATAATAACATACATTTATTTTGTCATCTAGAATGTACATCATCGGGCAGAAAAAATGTTACCAATGATTACAGATATGTCAAATTTCTACATTGTGACAAAACCAACCTCAGCGATCTTAACGGAAAAAATTCTGTACTCATGACTCATGTGCCACTTTCATGTTCTCTTGTGCGCATGTTTTGCTTCTCATAGAAACAATCATAGCGGCCTCCATTTCGTCAATAATGCGTGACGGATAGTACATAAAATATTCCCTAATTCATCCAAACCTACATCACGTTCAACATCTTAACAAATAACACATACCTGACATCATCAAGTAATCTCTTGTCAGTGGGAAATTGAACCAGCCGGTTAACGTCAGAAGATAGGGAGTAATACTTGGAAAAGTCTCGCTGAAACCTGTAGCTTCTGTGCAGAAATTCACAAAAGCCCCAAGGCCCATGATACCATGAGGGTGAAACCCCAGCAGATAGTTCTTACTTGGATCAAGTTCTCCCATCTTGATGAGCTCGATAGGGAAAAAGTTCTTCATATAAACCCACATCCTCCATCTACGTAGCCAGTCACTACGGCGACCACCACGTCTAGGGGTCTTACGATCGTAAATAATCCAGCAGATTGCTAAGAGAGTGACCCAGTAGTATGACGTGAAGAAGAAGAGGTAACCAAAAATAAGAGATGAGGTCAAACCGAGAAAGAGGAATGAGAACCACCACTGGATGACAGCTAAGGTTTCCAAACGACGATGCAGTGGGATGTTGAGGGGGGCTAGCTTCAATGCCATCTTGATCAGTTGATGGTTCTACTCTCTCTACAAAAATGTCACAGAAATATCTCAAGAATGTCAAATTCTTGCAAGAGTGAAACTTAATTTAGTTGATGGACTCAATGGTTGCAAATTTCCCCTTCTCTCTGCTGGACGTCAATCCATGTCGATCAAGTTGGTGGGGTCACGGTCTCAAACATACCCCAACTGTTATGTCCAGGTGCCGCTTTCCTAGCTTATTATCGTGCAAGTGTTTTCTAAAATCTACAGATGTACAACATACAATTGGATTTCATTTAAATATAGAGCAGTGAAGCTCTTCTAAAGAGCAATTTTGAACATTTCTCTGACTTACCGAAATCGATGATCCGATTTCGTCTGCACAGCTGATGAGCTGGTCAGAGCCTTGTCTCCATACATCTAAAACCTTGCAATCGCAGTTAACTAAGAAAAGCCCCAGACTAGTCTTTCATGCCATGCAAACAACAAGATTTCTAATGAGAGCACCAGGCCTGGATTTATTATGTGCGACTATGGTTTTGGTTTATGTGCATACATACCCTCATATCTAACTCGACTTACCGTATTACTGACATTCCCTCGTCAATGCATGATCTTTGTACTCTAATCCTGGCGAAACGTGAGGTCAACTGTTGAGAGACAGGATCAAATTCGTGCTGTTCACGAGCCTATCATGCGTAGGCCTACACAAGGTGGGGGCGTGGTTCAGTGCAACATGCCGAATTCAAAGTGCAATTCTAAACTTACTCAAATCCAGTTTTTCAAAGAAGCACAAAAACACGTGGGCGATGTACTGTGTATGGAGTAAGTGTGTTCTTGCCTACATTCACAGGTTTGCACATTACGGTAATCGTTTTAGTGTCGCGTTTTAGGGCGGAACCGGAAATTCTAGATATTTTTTTGTGGCATTTGTTGTTTGAAAAAGTCATGCTAATTATTAGGACAGCTAGGATTTACAAATGAAGGACTCGATGAACACGTACGTGCCGCACCAGGTTCCTTGTCAGGGACAGGTCCTTTTTTCAAACAACAAGCTAAACAAGCTAAACCTTTCTTTTTGGCTTTAGTTTATTGCATCCACCAATTCATTCATTCAATTCATGCTGCATACAATTTTAAAGTTTTAACAGGCAAGCTAGCAGTGTAAGTAAACAGCACAAAGAAACAGAAACAAATAGGGCCTGTAGTAAATTCGACCACCAGAATTAGAAGCCATTACTGCGGCCGCACAACGCTCGTGGACAGGTGGTACGCGCGCGTTACATGCCGCTTCGACCAACAGGGTGTCGTGATTGCCAAATGCACGTGCGCGTCAAGCTGCAGAATGTGCGTGTGAGTGCGGTGCCACTTCACTATGGCGTCTAACTGGATTAGTTTATACCCCGAACTTATGCTAGCAGAGCTAAACCAAGCTACACGAGACATACCATGCAAACAAAACATGAAAGCGTGGAATTAATTTTTGCAAGGAAAAAGTTTTTCTCTGAAAACTGGACTTTTTCAAGTATACTATGCTTTGATTTCTCATATCTGTAGTACACTTTACTGAAAGTAGTAGACACTACAGTCCTGTTCAAACTTAAATGAAAGCCTTATCAGATTTTGCATTAACCTACCTCACTAATTACAAACAAACTGTGATTATCAGACAGTAAAATAGAAATTAAGTAGTGATCTTATAAGATCAATAGATTTACAATTATTTTAGAATTATTATAAAACACTTGCAAAATATAAATCAATGACAAAAATTAAACAGGAATCGATAACAGATTGCATGAGCAGAATCAAATATCATGTATGTTATTAACTTTAATTTGAAACTGGCATTTTCGAAAAACGCAGTTGTATTAATTAGAGAGCAGTATAGCAGCATGTTTGGTGATATCAGCAAAATAGACATAAGCTTGCCTCAATATAAGGATATGCACAAACTATAAAAGTTAAAACTTTTCAGCAAACTGTGCATCCTCTTCAGCTTAGACAATGTCTCTTTACATGTATTTTCATCTTATTTCAGTAAACCAATATACAATTTGGTAATTTATTACCTCAATTAAGTAGCTCATGCACAATGATAAAGACCTTTGAGAATTTACATTGTTCTGATATGTAACACTTGAAAAAGATTTCACATTTCAATCTTTGAAACGTATGTACACATTTCACTTGTGACTGTGTGTCATTTTGCTTATAAATTAATTCTTAATATCTGTGACATATGAAAACACTTGGTCAAGGGCAAAGCGCTGAAATGTTCTCACTATCATGGTGGTCCAACTATGTATGTTCTGACGTCAAGATGCAAGCAAATATACACTGACCAGATGACGTTAACCATTGCCATTAAGTAAATGTGCAGACATTGGGACTTTAGAAAAATCAAAAGGTCAACTTAAAAAATTGTTATAAAAAGGGATTTAATTAATACAAAAAATTTTGTTGTTTGTGTGTTTTTTTAAGTCATGTCCAGAACACCTAACCGTGGCTGTCAGTTGAACACAAATCAATGGGAAGTTTGTGCAGCCACAAGCCAGTGGATCTCGTTATGTGTTAATTAATTCCGGTCGCAGCCATTACTTTTAGACACAGGCTAACTTGGTGGGGTCAATGGGTCAAACTCATGATGTCCCAGGCTGTTGGTTGGTCTCATTCTCTAAATCACTTTCAATGTCTCCTCTTCCTCAATGCCATACTTGGTCTTATGCTCATCAAACAGTGCCACCAATGATGCAATGTATTCAGCGTGTACTTTGTCAATCTCTTCCTGTGTTGGGTTGGGATTCTTGTCCAAGGGAATGGGCTTACCCACTAAAAATGAAATGAAAGTCAAAAAATACGAACAAATTAATTCGCGTCCCCTATAGAGCCTGAAAATTGACCCCTGGTGGCGCGCTTCCGGAGCCCTTGGATAGGGAAAATAACGTGCAAAGATTTTAGAATTTGTAATATTTTTTGTCAGTTACTTAAGATTTGAAGCTTCAAAGTGCATGGTGGAAGAGACATGAGAAATAGGTTTGCGGGTACACAGAAATTCAAGGATGCAAAAGAAAACACAAGGATGAAAAGACAGAATGGAGCTTTACAGGTACATATAGGAAGGCGGATTAGCAAACAAACAAATGGCTCTTTGCCTCAAATGAGTCAACTGTGAGATCAATGGATGTCTGCTCCAGAAGACATCGCGCATCATTTAGAAAAATATGACAAGCCATGGGGAAACTGCCCACTAAGCCTGTTAATAGCTACAGATCACTTACCCACAGTAAATATGGGTTGCCGGTAAGGTAAGAAACCCAAGTTGTAGTTGAAGATCCCTCGACCATGGAAAAGTGAAGGAGGAATACCTACAACTTTGGTCAGCAGAGCCTGTAGTTTTCTCAGAAATGAACCTTCCGGGTTAGGAATCTGCTCGTAGACATTTGTTTCACCAAAGGAGTACACTGGTACCAGGCTTGCCCTGAACATAATTTTATGATTTGCCACAGTTAGCATGTGTCACACACTATTTTCAAAATTAATACAGTAGGTAAACGTTATATATAGTCGTTCAATTCAGCTGCAAATAATGCAAAGTAAATAAAACCAGAAGTTACCCATGTTTAAGGGCTTTGCGAACAAAGCCTTTCCGCTTGCTTAAGTAAATCACGTGTCTATGAGGCTGAGCTTCCAAAACCTCCTTGACTCCACCCACTACGATGACGACAGCGTTACCAGGGCCAGATTGCCCTAGCAACCAATCAAGACTCTCCCTGCTTACATCACATACTCCTAGAATAGTTATCAGTAAAAAAAGAATTGAAATTGTAAACTGTTTCCAAATATTTCAAGATTTCTACTTAAAAAACGGCGAAAAAGGGGATCCAAGTCCTACATATTTTTCAATAAAAAGATCCCCTCCAAAAAATAAATTTCTATTTCTACTTGAGAATATAATTCTTCCCTTGCCGAGTTATTCTGACGGAAACAACTTCATTTAATTATTTGGTTTACCTGTTAAACTTGTATGCTAAGCATTGTCATTAATATAAATACCTGCCATCATGATGTAATCCCTTGCCAAGGGAAACCTAAACCATCCACTCAGGGTTAACAAAAATGGCTTAATTCCCGGAAACTTCTTGGCAAACTCATTAGCCTCCGTGCAAAAGTTGACAAATGCTCCCATGCTCATGATGCCGTGAGGATGGAAGCCAAGCAGGTGGTTCTTTCCAGGATCCAAATCTGCCGTCTTGATCAGGTGAACCGGGAAGAAATTCCTCATATGAACCCACACCCTCCAGTGACGGATCCATTCACATCGGCGCCCCCCTCTACGAGGCGTTTTGCGATCATAGTAGGCCCACAGATATGCAAGAATAACCAGAGGGTAGTACTTAGTGAAGAGGAGGTAAATGGACGTCACGATGACGATGATTAATGAGAGAAGGAATGTCAGTTCCCACTGCAAGACAGCCAGAGTTTCTAGACGTCTGTGAAATGGGATGCGGATGGGAGCAAGTTCCACCCCCATCACCTTCACATGGCTCTCTGATGTCTCCTCGCTGTTCAAGAAAGAACAACGTATCCATGAAAATTTGCAAATTTGGATGGATTAGTTTACTTGCAATAGGCCTAAATTCAGTTGGAAAAATTCCTCCATTTTCCCGTCTACAGGCACATAATATTAAAGCCACTTAATGACTTCCAATAAAGGATATTCAAATGCTGATAATGCCTGACAAAAGATTGTAATCATGCGAATTTCCTGGTAATTAAAAATTTGCATCAAATAATTCAATATGAATTAAAATTGGCTGAATGAAAAAAGCAAATATGTGCATGTACTGATTAAGCCTATGAACTTCAGTAGGTACACAGCTAAAACTATGCCTAGGCCCTACCTTTTCATGTTGTTCTGACGAGCGCTCCTCTCCGTTTACTACAACTGTGTCGTTTCATGGGCACTTCAGTCGTTCAAATAGAATACTAACACTCCTATGTTGCTGGCAGACAGTGCACGAGCAGATAAGATAGCTCAAAAACATGACCTATATCTAATACGTCATTTATCTACATCTAATTAAATCCTATTTTGGCCCTGAATCCAGACAAAAAAATGTTAATATTCAATCTGCTTTAATATACCCGTGGCGTCGCCCCAAACTTGGCGCACTTTGACATTTAGCCTCGAGTGCCTTGCTGGAGCAATATTTTTACTTCAAAGTTCATTATAAATGAAATGTTATCAGACGCTCAGTATTCTCTTTCAAACATCGATTTTACTCACCCACTACAAAGCTCCAATGGAAGTTCTTTTTTTTTCTTTTAAAATTCGCTCCCAAATACGAAAACTAATTTCTAACAATTTACTTGTGAGTTCACGCTCACCGGGGCATGGGCTTTTGAATCATCCTCCCACTTTTTCGGCCTGATAAAAATTAATGTAGAATGTGAAGAATTTTCCAGACTTCCCACGAAACAACCAGAATGTATTCAACAGCACTCAAAAAGGGAGAATGGAAAAGCCATAAATATGCCATTCTGTCGAAAGATTCTGCACATTGTAAAAAAGGGTGGTCAAACCGTGTTGGGCATTTATTTGCCCAACCGTGGGTAAAGTTGCCACGTTGTTGGTTAATTTTCATCACTGTTGGTCAAACATTGACCAACGACTGGGAAGAATTTGCCCAAGGTTGGGAAGTTGATATTTACACCAACATTGGGTAAAATATCAACCCAAAAGCTGACCCACCTTTTTTACAGTGCAGTAATGTAATGCGTATCACAGATGAGCATGCCCGCCATACAGTGCCATATGGTGTCAGCATCCCCTTCCGTCCACTTTTCGAATTTCCATTGCCTAGTAAGTCATCCCCCGAAAATTCCCCACCCCCTCCCTTTTGGCACGTAATTACGCCACGGGACAGCTATGAATTACAAGTCAGAGGCACCATGAAACAACAGGTACTGCGTCAGGGACAGGTACAGTTTTGTTGAAATGCATGACAACAAATTATACTTCTCTTTCTGGCTTTGATTTACTCCGTCCTCAATTTTTAGCACAATCAACACTCTACGAACGTTAAATCAAGCTGCATCATTTTTTCGACAATATTAACTGGCAAGCTAGCGGTGTACATCAACCAAAGTGGATAATCACCCATAACCTGAAATAATGGCGGTACGACGAAACAGAGACAACTATTATACTCTGAACTTGTATTGACGGCACTAAAATAATCTTTACTGATAAGCCTACACTATAAACAAGTATACCCTGAAGACCTGAACCTACGCTGGTTGCACTAGAACACTCTCTACAAAGCATACATGTACACCACAAACAATACATGACAACGTGTGAAATTACTGCCAAGAAAAGTCACTTCTTAAACCTGGATGTTAGTGAACCTACTGAAAGTATAGCCGAAAATATAATCCAGCATATTTAAGTTCAAACTAAAAAGAAAATCAGATACTGCATTGACTTACTTCACAATGTGCTGATAGTTTTGAGATAGTAAAGGGAAATTTAAGTACATATGTGGGAAGATCAAGGTACAATACAATAATTTCAAATAACTGCAGAGCACATTTGGCCTGTATATTTCAGCCTACCCTAGAAAAAAAGTCGATCACGACGCTTGTAAAAAGTGCATCGATGTCAGAAAATAAATAGAAATCAGACTGCATTAGCAGTATCAAGTACATGTCTCATGCATTTTATCAAATTAAATTTGAAACTGGCATTTTCAAACAACAGGTTGTTTATTCATTAGAGGACAGTTGTAAATATAACAGCATGTTTAGTGATATCTGAAATAAACATAAACTTGTCTCAACAATGAGGATATGTATGAGAAAATACAACAGTTAACATATATTTAGCAAATTATGCATCTTCCTCAGCTCAGACGATTTCTATTCTGGTTTCCAACCACATTAAAGATAAATTCATATAAACAATCTAGCATATTTCAGTAAACCAATATACACTTCCACAATTATCTTAAATCAATTCATGCATCATGATATAGATCTTGAGATTTTATGTTGCTTAAATCAGTAACTATGTGATTTCACACTTCAAACTTTGAAAAATATATACACATTTCAATTCTGACTGCATTTCATTATCCATTCTTAATGTCTTTGGCATATCAAAACACAGCACGATGTAGTCAAGGGTACTACTTAAATGATGTCACTATTCTAGTGGTCTGACTTCAGTCTGACATCAAAATGCAACCATGCTGACTTTAATCCAACTTCACGGCGTAGTGCCAAGTTTTTTTGCCACTGAAAAAATATGACACTGGGTCAATAGCAAAGCCAATTCAGTAGGCTGAACGAATTGTTATGAAGAAAGGCTTAAATTAATACAAGAAATCTGTCATGTCCACATAAACTGGCTATGGCTGACAGAAGAACACAAATCTATGAGAAGTCTGTGTAGCTTCTAGCCAATGGGTCTCATAGGCATAGCCCTGTGAGAGGCACAAAAATAGCTTTTAGACACAGGCTAACTTGATGGTGTCAATGGGTCAAACTCAGGATGTCCCAGGCTGTTGGTTGGTCTCATTCTCTAAATCACTTTCAAGGTCTCCTCTTCCTCAATGCCATACTTGGTTTTATGCTCATCAAACAGTGCCACCAATGATTCAATGTATTCAGCGTGTACTTTGTCAATCTCTTCCTGTGTTGGGTTGGGATTCTTGTCCAAGGGAATCGGCTTACCCACTGAAATTGAAATACAAGTTAAACAAACAAGAACAAATTAATTCAAGTCCCTTCCGATATAAACAGGGTGCTCCTGTATTAACTGGAAGGACTGCAAAGAACCATACAGAAATAGAGATTTTGTAATTAAATTTATAACATTTTCAGCCTCTACTGGTCACATATGGGCATGCAGAGCCACAAAAAAAGGCCAAACATCCACCTTGGTAATCTCAGCTTTTGAGCTGAGTCAGATAAGGCCCATTGTGTGGTACTCCACGTTTCAAAAAGATCCAAAGATCAGGGCCTCCTTGGGGGTGGGTGTTTGGATACTGTTGGCAATTCCAAAGTGATTATTAATGGCTAGTGTGTAAATGTTAAACAGACAAAGAACAGGGAATCACGGCAGTATATCATGGACACAGAGAAACTGAGAGATCGAAAAAATACTCGAGAAAAAGGTCAAAAGAAAATATACTGAAGACAAAGACAGCCATGCAGACAGAATGGAGTAATATGTACATATACAGGTACAAGTAGGTGATTGGGTCAATAGATAGGCAGCTGATTTTTTATTGGACAAAGCCAGAAAGCATAACTAGCAAATGAGTTAGCTGTAAAACCAAAAGATGTCCACTCCAGCAGACATCGAGCAATGAAGTATGTCAGTTAGATAAGACCAGTCAATGACGAGCCTGCTTAGCACAAATTACATACCTACGGTATATATAGGTTTCCGGTAAGGCAACAGACCCATGGTGTAGTTGAAGATCCCTCGACCATGGAAGACTGGGGGCGCAACTCCAAGAGCTTTGGTCAGAAAAGTCTGTAGTTTTCTCAGAAATGAACCTTCCGGGTTGGGAACCTGCTCGTAGACATCTGTTTCCCCAAAGGAGTACACTGGCACCAGGCTAGCCCTTGACATAAAAACGATTTGCCACAGTTAGCACCTGTCACACACTATTCTCATAATTGACTCCGTGATTTAACTTCATAGTTGTTCAAGTCCACTGCAAATAATGCAAAATAAATTAAAACAGAAGTTACCCATGTATAAGGGCCTTGCGAACAAAGCCTTTCCTCTTGTTCAGGTAAACCAAATGTCTATGAGGTTGAGCTTCCAAAGACTCAGTGGCTCCGCCCACTACAATGACGACAGCATTACCAGGGCCAGATTGCCCTAGCAACCAATCAAGACTCTCCCTGCTTACATCACATCCTCCTATAATATGAGTAAAAAGAAATGAAATTGTATGTCAATTGTCTTCCAAACAGTTAAAGATCTTTACTTTAATGAAACCCTGTAAACCAGGAAATCAATTCAAATACTCTGAACTAAAATGATACCTTCCTAATGTCTATTTCTACTTGAGAAAAGAATTCTTCCTTTCTCACTCAGAACAAGTTTAACAGAAAGAACATCTTACATGTATTTCCTTTACCAATAAACAAATTAAACTTGAATGCTTCACATTTTCAATCAATATTCTTACCTCCCATCATGATGTAATCCCTTGCCAAGGGTAACCTAAACCATCCACTCAAGGTCAACAAAAATGGCTTAATCCCCGGAAACTTCTTGGCAAACCCATTAGCCTCTGTGCCAAAGTTGACAAACGCTCCCATGCTCATGATGCCGTGAGGATGGAAGCCAAGCAGGTGGTTCTTTCCAGGATCCAGATCTGCCGTCTTGATCAGATGAATTGGGAAGAAATTCCTCATATGAACCCACACCCTCCAGTGACGGATCCATTCATATCGGCGCCCCCCTCTACGAGGCGTCTTGCGATCATAGTATACCCAGAGATATGCAAGAATAACCACAGGGTAGTACTTAGTGAAGAGGAGATAAATGGACGTCACGATGACAACAACTCCGAAGAGAAGGAATGTCAGTTCCCACTGCAAGACAGCCAGAGTTTCTAGCCGTCTGTGAAACGGGATGCGGAGGGGTGCAAGTTCCACCCCCATCACCTTTACATGGCTCTCTGGTGTCTCCTCACTGCTCAAGAAAGAGCAAAGTATCTATGAAAATCTGAAGGATTTGTTTACTGGCAATAATTATGACAGGGATATTCCTCAGACATCCTTCATTTTCCACTTGAAAAAGTCCAGAACAATCCTGAACTAGGCCTACATTTATAAAAAAAAAACTATAACACAGCCTCGGCTCTAATTAAACAGAACACACAAATACCGACAGTGCCAGACAACATATGATAAACATGCTTCCTCGTAACTAAATATACGGCATGTAAAATTGACAATAATTCCAAAATAGAGATATCTGTTACAATCAGAATAGAAATTATAGAAACTACATGTAGGCCTTGATGATAGAAGTACAAAGTAGGCCCTATTTCAATTTCACGATTAAATGTTAACTTTGCACCCTATCATGGCCATATAAATGTTTGTATCAAATAATAAAATGTAAATAAAAATTTGTTAAATTAAAATGCATGGATCTGGAGAAGGCTTACAGCGAAATCTATGGCATTATGGCCTGAGCCTACCTTTTCATTTTGTTCTAGGCAGACGTGCGCTCCACTCCTTCATAATCATACATTGTCCATCTCCGGCCTATCGAAAAAAAAATACGGTACGCGCATTTCAGTTACCAAGCTGAACATGGCTGAAACATTATTTATACACTTGAATGTTGCTAAAATTGCCAGACAGTGCACTGAAATGACAGATAACTACATGTAAATATGACCTAGACCTCGTACGTGATTCATCCAGGCCTTACATGCAGCAAAATCCTGTCTCACGCCCTGCGAATGCGCTGCATGCAGAGCGAATCCGCCTGTACTTTGCCTACATGTACTTCCGCTGTCCGGCCCGCGGGACTCGACGAGACTACTTTAGTTCAAAGTGCTTTTAGCGCGCCCTCTCTTGAAAAAAAGTTACAAGTGAACGGGATTTGAACCGAATCAAAATTTCAACATGGACTTTTTATTTGCATCAAAATTTGTGGATTCTACGAATTCCCATTTCGGAAATCAAGAAACTGGCCAGAAAAAGCTTCTTTGAATTCGAAACTTGGTCCAGAAGTTTGAAATAAATTATCTGTACGTTCAAGGGGTGAATCGGTGAACTGGAGAGTACAATGTACTGTTTGAAACGTGGTTGATATCATAGAAGGCCTCACAAAAGTACTGGCGGTTAAAGGGTTTCTTCTGCTTCTGCTCCATACTACACAAACACCCTTGGAGGGTTATAAACGCAGGTTTCACAAATATTATCAATAGTATGAAATGTATCAAAAGATCAAAAACGATCCCTGATCACAATAATATAAAAGTGACAAGACAACTGCACCGCGAATCAAATTTCGATTTTTATTTACAATGAAATTTATTTATATATTTTTCAGTTTTATTTATTTATTTTTTTTGAAAACGTCAGATCAAAAAAAAAAAAAATTATCATTTGTATTGATATAACTCACAAGCATCTTGGAATCATTTGCTGATGGAATCCCATCCTCTACCGTTAGAAAAAGTCTTGTTTCCTTTCTACCTCCACACAACATCATGAGATGTTTCAAATTCCTGAATGCGACTAACACTGAGTGGCCGAGTCCTGTGTGCACCATATGGCATCATTTGGGTAACAATGATAACTAGAAATCACAAGGTGTAGCTCTGAACAGAATGCCATTTAAATTTTAAGCTCTTCACAAATGTAGTTGAGGCAAATGAAAATCTGTAAATGTCGGGAAACAATTTATCAGCTACCTTGGACGGGGAACACAGGAATAAATAGCAAATCAAGTGAATTTTATTGAATTAATTTTGAATTAAATTTCATTCAAAGAGCTTTGGGCAAGAATTGGTCAGTGGGTTTCACTTAAACCTTCATTTCAGCCAAGCATAAAGGCACTAATCCTATACTGTAATTTGATTGGCTTTAACAAGCAGCGACGCATATACATGTATTAGCAAAAAATGTAACTTGGAGAACAAGTTTTATATTTTAGTTGCTTGCAATACCATACAGCCATTACATGTATATGGAAACTAATGATCTAAAAACTAAACGAATAGACCCTGTCTTACATAACAACTTTTAACATAAATAAATATTTACATAAACAGGAATAAATTAATTGAAGTTTACATTAAAGTGTCATCCCAGTAATTATTCAAATGGACAAATCTTTTGGATGGCTTGAAGAAATTTGGAGGGAATATTCAACATTTTAACACACAGGAGTCCTAATGTACAACTTTTTTCAAATCTGAAGGATCAAATCAAACAATTCAAAGTATTTCAAATAACAGACCGCTTCGATTATCCAATAATTAAGCAAAGCACACACTTGTCCAGTTTCAACTCAGGCAGAAACATCAACTTCTAATAAGGCAGTACTGTCCAAATTCATTAAGCTTCTGGGCATATTTTTTTCATGGAATAAATGTTCAGAAATTACACAAAGTGCAGTTTAGAACAAATTGTTCATAGAATTTTTTTCAAGGAGTTGCAAAGGCAGGGAGAAAATTTCCACAAGAATCTTTGTTGCAATCGGTAAATGCCACTAGCAACAAATTATTGCTGCGCTAAGGATAGAGACCTGATATGAGCTCAGATTAAAGCACCTTTCAAAAAACTTCCCTCTTTGATTTGGCGATTGGCATTTACAACACAAGTACCAATCACAATGAAAGATTATCAAGTAAAAAAAAGGGGCAAGAACTAAACACCTGCAAAGTGCATAAATATAAATAGCACGGAAACGTTTGTGGCTGCAAATTGATGGTTAAAATAGCACAGGAAAATATCACCAATAACTGGTTCCCAACTGACTTCTGAGCAGAAATTTTGAAAAGAATTTTCTACTGCAAAGAAATCTCCATAAGGAAGGAACAGGGGGTATGGGGATGTTTCCATTGATGCCTGCGGGATATCCTAGAGTTTTATTAACCACCAAGTTAGTAAGTCAGGTGACTCTTACAACTCATTCCACTGGCTGTCCGTCTCAACCGGGGATCTCTATATTACTCAAGGTGCTATATAAGCAATGTTCTATACAATCTCACTCAGCAATAAATTGTACAACTGAACACAATTTAGAGGCAATATGAACAGCTTTTTGAAAATATTGGATTGAATACTTAAATGTCATAAAATCTGGCCCGAATTCTTATTGTTTGGTTATGAAACATGTTTGGACGGAGTGAATCAATACAAAGTCCTGCTGTTGAATTGTTAGTGAGAGGTAACTGGTTGATTAGCTGTGTCAAAGGTCACTGAGATCCAAATCATCATCGTCGTCAAAGTCTGTGACAGAGACGAGAGAGCTCTTGGCTGTTCCCGATTCACCTTGACCTTCAACAATCAAAAAGAAATGATTAAAATGAAAATTCAGATTATGGACTAAAAGACTAAAAGACAGACAGACAGACAGACACACAGAGAAACAGACAATGAAGTGTTTAACCTGATGGACTACAATTTTAGTTTACCACAAAAATCAAAACCACCCGGATAAGCAGAAGATACATTAACATCACAAGGAGATATAAGAAAGCAAGAATTTGATGAGGTCAAGATCTGACTAACTTATTAAGACAGAATGATAAAAAGAAACTGCCCTACCTTTGGATGATCCCCACATACTGGTGCCATAGGTATTTGACATATCTGTGTCTGACTTTCTACTACCTGTAGTAGGAGGTCTAGAACCTTGCCTTGGACTGCATTGTGATAAGGGCAGAAATAGAGCACCATGTGATGGCATTACAAGATGATGCAGGTTTAGAGACCAGGAGCTCTGAACTGCGTAATAAACACAGATATTTGCTTATTACGGGATCAGGTATTTAATGAGATAAGCTACCAAACTTTGACAGACACTTACGCTGGTACTGGCACTGGGGGTCCTCTTGTACGAGGCACAGAGTAGTTACTCCCATCCAGAGAAGAGACGGCAAAACTATCATCATCATCATCATCTTCTTCATCACTTGCATCAGGTAATGTCTTTAAAAAAGAAAAAGATAGCAGAAAGTTCCACATTTCAATCATACATTCCATGAGGATTCGCGAAGTAATGATTCCAAGATTCCTCAATTTCTCATCTTCGCAAGAAAAATGTCAGTTTCAAGGAAATGCAGACATTTTGTTTTGATTTTTTCTAAATACTATTCATTCAACTCACTGGTATCCGTGGCGATGGTGACCGTCCTTCATCCCGTGAGTCTGGTCGGAGATTACTTGACTGACTTTTGACTCCAAGGTCAACTCCTCCCACTGGTTTATGGTCGGAGCGACGCTGTGACAGCAACTGCTCAATTTTCTGAGCCTTTTGAGCAATTGCTGGGCTCTGTAATTGAAAAAAAGGCACATTGATCATGATTGCCATTGAAGACAAGGAAAGTCATGCATAACACAAGCCAACTATGCCAAGTTATCCATCAAATAAAACTCTGCTCACATGAATGTTCATCAGTAGACAGGTGCCTGGAAGAAATATCTGCATGGATTATGCAAGGCGAAAGGTGGGAAGACAGCACTAGATGTTGGAACAAGTTCTCTTTAAAATATTTTCAAAGGATGTCAAAAAGAAATGCAACCCCCCCCCAAAAAAAACCCCTTATAACTTGTCTGGACTACTCTCATTCTACCTGCTGCTGTTTCTGTTAATGCTTGTGTAGAATGAGGCTGACCTTTGGTCTTCCAGCTGGCATTGGTCTTGAACTCCTTCCCTGCTGCTGTTGTCGTTGCTGCTGTTGCCGATGCTGTTCATGACCTCCTTTTCCTCTCTCATCCTGGCTCATCTCCTCAAGCTCACTGACATCCTCAGAGTCCCAATCACTGTCATCATCCATTCCCTCAGCTGTGCCTCTAGCAGCTGGTTGAGGAGGAATTACAGAAGAAGCTGTTATCGATGCAGCCGGTCGTCGGTTAATGTTGGTGTCTGGACTGTCCTCATCCAGCGACAACTCACTTTCATCTTCTTCGTCATCTAAAGAGTCTTCCTCCTCCTCATCAACATCAGACTCAAAATCACCATCATCAGTGACATCAAAGGACCTACATGCAATTAACAAAATCATCTTCTTTTCAGAAAAAAAAATGGGAAATCCGGTAACTTATCTTGATAGACCACATTTTTCTTTGAAACAGAAGTGGCACTGATAATGCTACAAACATTACAAACATAAATCCATTTTGAATAAATCAAATTTAAAAAAAAAAAAGTAATGAAACCCCTGTAACTCACACTCTTGCTGGTGATCCTGGTGGCTTGGTGCCTGACTTCAGAGATGATGACTTAGGCATCTCTGAATTCCTTGGAGCAACAGGTGGAGGCACCTGTCTTCCTGGTTCTTTAATTGATAGCTGGGTGTGGCCAACACCTGATAGCTTGACACCAGATGATGATGGCATGGAGCTCTTAGCTTGAGACTGAGTTCTAGATGCTGAGTGTTTGTCTTTAGAGACATTAGCACTTGATCTCGGCTTGGGTGAAGCTATGAACAAAACCAGATAAAGTACTTTTTGGATCAGTCATTCAGTAGTTGAGATCAACCATTCCTCACCTTGAGAATTAAAAATAAACGGTATCTGCTCTAGAAAGCAGGAGATTATAGGTTCAAGACTTTCGAGTCTAGGCCAAGTGAGCAGCCAAGCTGTCAAAGAAGATCTCTGCCAGGACTGAGCAGACAGTGTTTACAACAGTGTAATGATGGAGGATGAAACAAAATACTACAAAGCAAAAACCAAGAACAATCATTGTCAAGTTCAAAGGCATTGACTATATTCAAGATACCTCCAACATGGAATTAAAAGGCATAGAGTAAAAGTCATCTCTGGCTGAAAAGTGCATATTACGGGGAACAATTTGTCTTCCTACTTGACTTGGGACGTGCACTTGACGTCATCTTCCTGACTCCTCGCTGTCTCTCAGCCAACATCCTCTCCAGATCTTCCTTCAAGCTCTTCCTGATTTCACGGAAATGAGGATGACTTCTAGCAAGAGCCTGACGCTGTTCCTTGAGTCGTCTCATCTTGTTGTCCAGGGAATTAGAGGTGATACCATTCACACCCTGGAAAAAGGCAAAAGCATGTTAGTCCCACATTACCATGGCAACATCATTATTACTACTTAACTAGTAATATACAGAGCTGAAAAAGCACTTTCAAAACTATTTAAGGAAAATGGTCAAAATAAAAGTTATGCTTCAGGAAGGAAATTAATGCTCATAACCAATGCGGAGGAACTGACTCTGATTACTATAGCCTAGAATGAACACTTAACGGCAGTCAAATTCCAGTATACCTAGATAGATAGATGTACTAACAATACAAACCAACTGTTACTCAAACACTGTAAATGAGCTATTTTTCAATGTTGATGATTTACATTTATTCGCCATCATTTTGTCCACATTTATTGTCAAATTTATAAACCCCACAAAATGCAGGATGGGAACAAAGCACATGAAGCATATGTCACAGATTACAGTTACACCTGTTTATACCACATTAGATAAAGTAGGCAAAGTGTTTGCAACCAATTGAACCTGGTACAGTGGAGATATGTTAAATTATCTGGGCTTAAAGATTGCGAAGTAAACATGTATACAAACAGGTTAATTATGTACAAAATGGAGAGCAAGGGTGTTTAGCAATGTAGCAACAAGCATTCCAAAATTTCCCAGTTCTAATAAACGATTTTTTTCACGTGAACTGTTGATGATTCTGTGGCTGTCTGGAGTCATCTTTCTTTGATCCGTCCCTCACAAGGCTCTAACTATTTCTACTCTTTGCATCAGACAAATTTCTTCCCAGTCATTTTAGGTACATGTACAGCACTGTTACTAGTGTTCCAGACAGGTAAGAATGCATTTGCAGTTTTTGGGGGTGGCTTAATGGCCAGCTGATTTTTTAACACCAACCCTAACAGTCCTCAAATATCCAAATTTCAATATGAGGGTAAGAAATAAGTGAACGTTTGTACATTCCGCTCATTATAAGCAACGGGAAAGGTTACTGGGCCATTTGCACTGGTGTGATGTTTGTTCCAATTTCTATCAAGTGAGAAATAAATAATCAATTTTTTTCTATTAATAAAATTACAAACTGAAATGAATTTGTCACAGTACTACTGTGAAGTTACTATAGCCACTCAAGTTGGTCCGAAAGAGTTTGGTGGTGCAGCTGACATAGCAGTTACTGACCATCCTGGTGACCTCTGACCACCCTGGTGACCTCTGACTATCCTGGTGATCTCACTGTAGCAGACATGCATCACAATCGAGTGTCCATAAGGAGCAGTGAAGGACTTTGCGTCAAGGAGCTGTTAATTTTAGTTACAGGTTTTGCCCTTACACCAACGTATAACACTGTATACTCAGTGTCTTTCTGCAAGCCGTCAGACAATCACTGAGTATACAGTATTATAAATATACCTCAGTGTAAGGGCTCAGCCCATAATTACAATTAATACACATATAGTTGTTGAAAGGCTGATGAGTAGACTAACCTCAGGTACACCTTGCTTCTCAAGATTCCTCTTCAACAAGGACACCAAGTCTTGTTTCAATGTTAGCCTCTCATCACCTGTTTATTAAATGTTAAAAAGAAAGTTTTTAGTGCACAATTGACTTCAGATTACCATCTTTTCCAAATAAAAATTACTTTCCATAAGCGTGGGGTTTTCCCAAAATTAACCAAAGTGACAAGTGACATATCATTTTGAAAAAAAAATCAAATGTCGTCTAAATTCTGGGACAAAATAGCAGACATAAGATCTGCAACAATACAAAGAAGGCATTTCACACAATAAATTTTTCAAGTCTCGAATAAAAGTTCTTTTGAACTTGGGAAAAAAAGCTGAACATAAAATAAACTAATCAGAACATCATTTGGAAAAATACTTTTTGAGAGGCTGAAGGTAGAAAACACTCCATGAAACATGTAATTAGCAGCTTTGTCCAACAAAAATGTATATTTGCTTTGGAAAACCTAGGCTGGATTAGTTAACTGCCAAGTCCAATTGTATTCTGTTCAGATGTCTTCACTGACAGTATAATAGACACAATCTCTACATCACTACTGTACATATTGCTTTCCTAACAAGATCCTTCTGTTACAGCTTGGCACAAGGGTGTCGCAAGAGGGTCAGGGCAAGGGGGCATGAAAAGTTAGAAAAAAGGGACAAAATGTGAAAAAAAAGAAAATGAAATGACGGGGGATTGAAATGACTGATTTGCTTGTAAAAATGTCAAAATTGGCCCTCTTCCAATTTAATGATGTTGATGAGTGTGATGCCCATGGCTTGGCGTCGTCTTCTAAATCATGAGAGTTGAGTTACCCAAAAGTACTCACAGAAATAAACATGTAGTACACAGAAAGAGTAGAAAGGGACTTTGTTTCGAACCCAAGGTTCTGATTTGACCTCTGACTTTATGACTGAAACGGATCCCTTGCAGTTGGTATTCAGTATAACGGGAAGGAACCATTAAAAAACATAAATTGCAATCCAATCCAAATTCAATTTTGAACACGCCAAGTGAAAATGAAAAGTTAGCAATTAGTCACACACACAAATAAGTCAGACTTACTGCAGCTCAGAAAGAGAGACATTAATATACTGCAACCCAGAGGTCAAAGGTCATAAATACTGTACCTAAGAGATCATTATCGTTATCATTGTCTGTAATAGTAATCTCTCCATCTGAGAACTGGTCTTCAGTGTCTGAGGAAGCTGTTATAAAAATGGTTAGCAGAAGTGATGTATTGTTCATGAGAATATGAACCAAAAAATGTGTAAATGAGAATATGAACCAAAAAATGTGTCATGTGACAAATTAGAAATAAAGTATAAGCTATTATGAATTATTTACTAGGCAGCTTGTTAAATCCAACAAAATCCAACAATGAGAAATTTGTAAAGCCCCACAAAATATAACAACATCCACCAGGGAAAAACTTTCTTGAAGAAGCTAAGATCAACAGTATCCTAAAGAAACTGCCGTTTGTTGGTTATTGTTCAATTAAGAATCAGAAGTAACAAATAATTGTTGGTAATCAATCAGGTGAGAACGACCCAGTTGCTAGAAATAAAAGAAAGTTAAATACCACAAATTGAATTTGGTTTCCATGTCTTGCATAACTTTTGTTGTCAATGTACCAGAGTGATTTGAAATGTACATTGTAACTGATCTCAAGCAAGTACTGAATGAGCTGTGTATCACTTAAAGCAGTGATAGCTGCTCATGACATGGATGCGCTGAAATGCAAGAAGCAGAAATGAAAATAGGCTGGTCACAAATCTAACTCAATGCTGAGTGAATTTAATTGACGAAGCTGACAGCTGATGTAGCATATGTACATGAATATTCCTGTCGTACCTAGCTCCTGGGAAGATTTCATGGAAATATCACCTTCCTCCTCGTTTGACTGAATACCGTCATCTGAAGAAGAAACTCATTTTAATTAAATATTTTCACCAAAATATGCCATTGGGGAAAAAACTAATTCAAAAATTCATACTTTTCAGACAAGCAATGCTGTAAATGATTATGCCGCATTCAAATAAATGCAAATGCATTGCACAAAAACCCAATTGCAAGGTATAAGGAAAATGCCACTAGCTGACTACTTCTCCAGGAGATTATCACCATGGTTACCTGATTCCTCCTCTTCCTCTGAGCTTAGTGATTGAGCCAAGATGGGTGCAGCTTTCTTAGCAGGAGGAGACGGGGGAGGTTTAGCAGGAGATTTCTGTTGAGAGGAAGACAATGAAGATAAATAATCCAAGACTCCAACAGTATTGTATCAGACACATCAGGTAAGGGGTGCATCGGGGTGTTGACATGGGGTTTATGGGATGGAAGACCCCTTGGCTGGATGAAAAAGAAGCCAGCTACTTAAGATGATGCATTTGGAGGCGTACCATGGATTCTGTCCTTCGACCTTCATCCTTGTGACCCAGGTTTGTGTCTTGCACAGGTTCTAGACTAGTTTGATTAGTTACCACTAGACAACCAATGATCAATTTTGCCTGGTCACCAAAATATATCTTGTGCATAAGTTACCTTGCAAAATGACCAGCAGATAAGGGCACCCTTTTTATATTCAACGGTTCTCATTTCTGACTGACCCTATTTTGGGCTTCCGATCATGAAAAAAAACCAAACTTTTTTTCCCCGCCAATCCTGCTAAAAAGGCCTAAACCCCAAAAAACTGAAGGGAAAAAAAATTGGCCAGCATGACCTTTGAAAACAAAAGCCCTGAAAACTTACGATTTCGCAAACGACCAACAGTGACGGTCGGCGTTCACGTGAACATTCGGTATACCGCACCTTTCTGTGGCCCACTGAGGTTCGTGCATAGCCCTACACAAGCAACAAGGAATTTTTTTTTCGACCGACCGACCTTATCTCAAGTGGTAAAAGAAATGAGAACCATAGAATTTAATAAGGGCGCCTTTATGATAGCCCACTGATGGTACTTGGCGCAGTGACAATATATGCCTTCCACTCATAACATAGTTCAGGCTAGTTCATTCAAACTCACGAGCAAGGTTAGTTTAGAGTTTCTTATCATGCCTGGCAAACAAAATAATAACAGAGTATTCAGGGATGCATACCACTCCTAAAGAGCACAAACATTCTAAATAAAATAAACGTCAAACAAATGCTTCAGTTCAGCAGTGCTTGCACGTAAGAAATGTACTATTGGTGAATCAAAGTGGGAAATAGATATCTGATAGAGTTGAATAACAGGTGACCGTGAATGTCTTCCTGTTGATAATTTGATGAGGAAAATACATTGAGAAGTATGAAATGTGCAGGTTAATTTACCCATTGACATGAATACCATAATTAAAACCATTAACAGCAACAGGTAAATGATGGATACATCTCAACCTCTGAGCAATTTTCTACAACAGAAACTTGAAAAGTAATTTCAAACAATGACAGAAAAGCAGACTTTGGAATCTATTCAATACTGAAAAGTTGTTCAGTGTTAACAATCTTGAGCTTTCTAATTCTGTTTAATGAAAAAAAAAGCATCACCTACGGTCCAGTAAGTATGTTTTTAACATCAGTGTAGGAATGTCAGCTACTAATAGTTTTTCAAGCAATTACCTCTTAGTACTTCCAAATCAATTCCATTCTTCATGCCTTGGATGACACACAATTTGTTACAATCTTATCCCTATGCACCCCCTAATTTAAGTTTCAGGATTGCCAACCACAATATGCATGAAGCTGGTATGGATTCCTGTAGTCTATAGGCTTGCAACTTAGACTTGAAAAAAAGAGGACATTCCAATCTTTACAAGACTTTGTTCAGTGTTTTTCAATTTTCAATGGCATGAGTGTGAAGTGAAAAAAAAGGAAATCAGCAGATCCAAGGAAAAGTTACATGCCTGTGTAGGGTGTAGAATTTGGATCGATTTGAGCAGGGTTCCTAAAAAAAGTTCCATGGGATTAAGGTTAAAGATCAAGCAGTGACAAAATACAAATGAGGGTGAGAAATTCGGCAGCAATGGATGAAAAAAACTGGATGCTGATGGAAATCAGTAGAGGGCGCCAAACCTGAGCATATATCAAATCAAGCCTCTTGGCCTGTAGTACTTGCTGACCAGTATTGACTGGTGTGTTGCTGACCACTGCTGGCTTGACCTCTGGTATAATGGATACTGGAGGCTATATAGCATTAAATTGGAAAAGTTATTTGCAAAGATGCTTTGTCAAATACTAGGGAAATCGATTTTGAATTATTTCAGTGCCGAAGCCTTTTGTCTGCCCAAAAATGAATATCTGAAGCTGATTAAAATATTTTCAAACACTTAAATGTGATCTTTATGATAAAATCCTACTTGGACTTGAAAAGCTTCAAAAAAGGGCACACAATGGGGCAAATATAAACTTACAGGTCGCGCTTTCAGAGACTTAATCTCCTCTTCCTTGCTTCTTAATACCTTCTTCTGTTCTTTAGATTCCTGAAAAAAAAAACAAGCAGATTTGGGATTATCTTTAAGCCAATGGTTTTCATGAACAATTCCTAATAATGGCACATCTGAAAACTTAAGGCTCTTCTTCTTTTATTTTGAACATTTCTTTCTGGGCAGGCGTGAACAAAGAGATCAATATTCTCATACCGGGGATCAGTTTGTGTTTCCAGGCTGTTTTCGCCTTCCAACTCTGTGAATCTGGTTCGACTCCCATCCAAGCCAACATTTCAATTGGGTTGTTAGATTCCAATATCTTTCTATAGGCTCCCCAGTACACTGGTCTATGGTTCTCCTTCCACCTCTTTCATTATTTTGTTATCACACCCTCATCAGCTTTATTTCAGCTGGTGAACAACAGTTCCAGGATTGAATGATTTCATTCATACAAGATCATGTTAATTTGACTAAGCTATCCAGTCTGATATCAACAGGGTGCAAGTTTTAAGACAGTCCAGAGATTATAATTCCTCCTGAGGACACCAGTTTGCATCCTTCTACCTGCAGTAACTGCTGGATTTGCTTCTCATACTTCTTGCCAATATTACTCCCCCCTTCTCTCTCAATCCTGAGAGCAGCTTCTGCCTGGTCCAACTGGTTCTTCAGTTCCTGCATGTCATCCTTGTGGTCTCTCTTCATCTGTTTGGTTTGATCCTTGAACATCTTGGCTTGCTCTCGCATGGAAGACTGGGTGGAAACCAGCTGAGACGAAAGAGAAAAATCAAGCTTTCTAACAATCAGCGTAAACTACATCAATCAATATACTGTCTAAAACTTAACACCACAAGTTCAATCACAGCATACAGCAACCATGCAGGATGGAGTTACAGCTTTCCACAGGCATACAATTGGGAAGTCAGTGGTAAAAAACAGAAATTGGAAGTTGTGCAAGACTCTGTACAGTGCTTTCAACTTGTAAACAAGTCACAAATGAGGAAACCAGCCGATTCATTCCTGGTTTTAGTAACTAGTGCTGTGCAGGAATTGATAGTAAAAATCTGATGTCTGTAGTAGTCTCAAGAACATTTCAAAGACTCACTTTATTTTGAAGGTCCAAATCCCTTTGCTCATTCTCTTTCTTAAGTTTCTTAACTTGTTCCCTGAGATCAGCAAGTTCATCCTCATCTTGTAAGGTCCCTAACATGGACTTTTTACCTGAATAAAGGAAAAACCACAAATTAAAAATGAAATAAATGAGACCAAATTATAAAATTGACTGGGTAGGGGTGTGGTACATGTACAGTCAAACCTCGTTAATAAGAGGTCCTTCGGACTTGGCAAATTACCTTGTTATCACAGGAACCTTGTATTATTAGGAACATAAACAATGAAAAGCAAAGGACTGGGACCAAAACCTTTCCTCATTATTAGCAGAATCTTTCATCAACAGTGCTCTTTGTACTTATGAAAAGCCATACATCAACTAGTATCAAAGGTGGTGTAAGGTTATACGCTGTTGATTCAATATGCCCCTCTACATTAATTCTTGTGCAAATCTATTGCCAGGGTTCAGTTGTTTAGCTTACCATACTTGGACTGAAGGTCTTCAAGAGCAAGCTGAGAAGACGAATATTTCTCATTCATCTCCTTCAATTCTTTCATGAACATCTCCTGCATCCGTTCCATCTCACTCTGACAAACAGGACATCCCAAAGAATCAAGATGAACACGACTCTTTTAAGTTTCATTGTTCAAATGTAAGCCATGTGGTCCAATGCGGTAATGGGGGAATCACATCTTGAACTATTGTCATTTCTGAAGATAACTCTACAATCGACTAGGTCTAATTCATCTTACTCTTTGTGATTCTAGCTGTTCTCGTTTCCAAGATTCCATTTGTTGTCTCTGCAACTCCTCAAGTCTTTTGCTGTCTTCCCTGGAAAGGCTTTCCTAAAAGGAGGGACAAACACGACAGTAGACAAATAAATATAAACACTGAGTAGACAGAAACAGGCTGCCAATTTGATCTTGACAGAGGAAACTTTGCCGCGAAAAAAATGATCTGTGCCAATGAATCTCTCCTACCTCAATCCTCTAAACCTTGTCGTCCAACTTCCATCTCTTTCAGGTCTTACCCTCACCTTATAGGTTGTTATCTGCTGTTGCATCATCTTTCTTTCCTCTTCCATCTGACTCTCTGTCAGTCTCAACCTCTCCTTCAATCCTTCAATCTCCCTCTCCAAGCTTTCCTGCTGCCTCTTGGCTTCAGATTCTGCCAATGGAGGGACGTACTCGGGATGTTTGCGCTGAAGATGAGACTGAAGGTAAGCAGCATGGACGAAGGCTTTCACACAATAAGGGCACTGGAAAATGAAATATTCAAATGGCTGATACAACCATTGGCAAATTCTAGATTTCATGCAAGGGACATTTCTAGATATCTTCCAAAAGCCAACATAGTGAATAAAGCAGAATTATCCTTGTGTTCAGATAAAACTATGACACCAAACAAAATGCAAATTACATACACATGTACAAATTCTACCCTACTAAATTCACCAAAGTAACAAAAATCTAGATCTGGGAGGATCACGCGAATTTGTGGAAAGGGTAATGGGCTTGTTACCTTGTGATAATTATTGGCTCCAGCCTGTATGAGATTCTGTTGTTGCTTGAGCATTTTCTTGCGTTTGTGACATTCTTCTTTGATCTTCTTGACCTCTTGTCTGACCTTACTGACTTCTGTCCTCGTCACACTGTGAGCTTCCTCTGATTGCTGAAGCTTCTCCTGGGTCAAGCTGATACTATGAGTCAGGTAATTTTGGGAATGCTAAAATGGAAAAGGCAAATAATTGAAGAAAACATGTATCTCTAATGAATGACAAATTACAGGAAATATTCAGACCAAAACTGACTGGAACAGAAAAGGACACTTCAACTGGGATGTAAATTTCAGAAATGTCAGGAAACTCCAAAAGTATCAGAAAATTAATAAATAAAATAATGAATCAAGAATGAGTGATAACTCTTGGTGACCCCTGACCTACCAGTAAATACTCAGCAATGAGTTGTGAGAGTTGGAAGAGCTTGATAAAGTTTGCATCTATTGCCCTCATGTCAACCTCAGCCGTGATGTCACAGAAGGTAACAGTCATGATGACATCTTGTAAGGTTGCAAAGTCAAGTTCCTGCATCACTCGGTTAACGTCAACAGAAGCTGTTATGAAGGAACAAACTGTTGGTAAGTCTATGAATACAACATTCTTTCCTGTTCCAAAATATTAGAATGTGAACATGCAGACCTTTTTTCTGTGATAGTTCATTTGGTCAAAAATCGCTGAATATGTAAACTGACAAGTATTTCAGCCGCTTAGAATTAGGAAGACAATTACATGCATAATAAATCTTACACAAGAATCAAAATCTCTTCTTTAAATAACCAATTATCTTGCTTGCAGGGTCAGTTGTGTCACTCTGGAAAAATTACCAAGAAAGTACAAGAATTCCTCTTGGGAGACATTACAACTATTTCTCAATTTTGACGTTGCTTTTGTGGTGAGTTTGTCAATGATGTGGTACGTTTGCTTGGTGGTGAGTTTGTCAATGATGTGGTACGTTTGCTTGGTGGTGAGTTTGTCAATGATGTGGTACGTTTGCTTGGTGGTGAGTTTGTCAATGATGTGGTACGTTTGCTTGGTGGTGAGTTTGTCAATGATGTGGTACGTTTGCTTGGTGGTGAGTTTGTCAATGATGTGGTACGCTTGCATGGAAGTGTCTTATTGTTTTTGTCCTCACCCATTCTTCTCCAGTCAATTCTTTCATGTCTCTTTTGGAAGGTGAACCCCGGACCACCATTCATGGTGACAGGCACTGCACGAGGGGTGCTGTTAGGCACATGACCGTTGGTGTAGACGTAACTTGTGCCTCCTCCTGCCCCACGGGGTGATGGGTAATATGACCCATGCATCACTGAAAAGGTTTAAACAATGTGTGTAAAATTTCAGACTAGGCCCAGGCCCTACTTAAATTCAAAGTAAATTTAGGCATGTTCATGATGTTACTTGTTAGGGAGAGCCTGGAAAGCCATGGAAGACTTAATGTAACCAAAAAATACAAGCTTACAACTAAAAATTCTGGATTTTCTGTTAGGCCTAACAAAAATAATAAAAAAACATGGCAAAAGAAACCGATTAACGGGTACCATACTTAAACAATTATGCACAAACTAATTTATTAAATAAACAATTTTTTAAATGTAATATGTAAAGAGACTAGCCTTCCCGACTAGACTGTCACTGTTTAGATATAGGGCAAATCTTTTCCTATCTCCATGGCCCATGGCATGGGCGGACAAAAACCTGACTAGGCCTAGGCTATGTCATATAGCCTATACTCATCGACAAAACATGACAAAACTGACAAACAAAAGCTCTAGGAAAAATAAACAATTTGTTATTCTTAAAATTTAGAAAACAACTATGATAGCATTTTACTTACTTGGTCCACGTGTAGTGAAGACGTCAATTTCCAATAACCCTACATGGCAAAAGCCAAGTTCAACCGTCAAATTTTGTGGCAACTTTCGGTTACTCAGGGTCAACAAAACTCAAACCAGACGCCATTTTTGGAATGCCATTACTACCCCCTCTATCGACCAATTCAAGCCAACTCATCAGCGCCCCAGTGACCAATAAATTCACAGTTATATTTAGCAACAAATGAGGTAATCACTTGGTATCATTCGCTGATTGGTCAGATAAATCCAAGGGATTTCCCTCTGACCCCTACACGTTGTTGACATCGTCCAGGTATTTCATTTGGCAGAAAAAACGTCAATAAACGTACCAGCTGATCGCACCGAAACGTGCTTTGTTGTTGCGCATTTGTGTACACGTTCATGATCGCTCTTTGTTCATTTTGTGATCGCCGCACGTAACATTGCAACGAATTTGGAAATCGGTAAGACTTTCCTGTTTCTTCTGGTAAATTATTTGTCTTCTTGAATGGCGCATATCACGACGTTTTGGGTTATTTTGCTTTGTGTCGAGCTGTGACGTCGTTTGAGATTTTATAACAGGTTTGAGGGTTTAGGCTCGATCTAACGGGAAATTCACGTGTGTTCGCAGAAATTCGCTTCAGGTGAATTTTGTGTTATTGTGACAATTATCCTGACGGTCTCCTGACGACGGACAGAGCACACTGTCCGAAACGTTGAGCCTCTCCGGTTCTTATCAGAACCACACAGACTCAAAAAGAGATATTGCATGGTGCTTACCGCAAGCTTTCCATCTTAGTCGTCTGTCACCATGAATAGCTTGAAATCCCATCTGTGACAATTATGTTTGTTTTTGTTGGACACTAGACAAAAGGTCCGAACTTCTTGAAATTTGCAGAAATCGTTACTTTTGTTCTTATTTTTCATCAGTTAGGCTAATTTATGAAGAAAATGGATTGGTCACATGGAGCATACAGCAAGGACATTGCTGATGTTTATGTCAGCATATCCTAATAAGGCCCTTGAAGATGTAGTTTTTTGTGGGAATGAAATCTTTGTCAGAAGGATTTTATCCATGTGGCATTTTTGAAGCCTTTTTCTGTTTGTATGTTGGATTCTTACATAGATTGTATTTAATATCTAACTTTCTCTTGAAGCAACAAAAGAATCCTGTGTGAATTTTAATATTTTTCAATCTTTGATTGAACCATGTAAGAATGTAAACGATAGATTCATATTTCAACATGTGTAAGGGCTCTGAGGCACAGAGAAAATTGATCACATTTCCATCGTGTTTCTGCATCAGTGCTGCCCATCTTCCCACAACATTGATAAAACTGTTTTCAAACAAAGCCTTGAATGGAAACAATTAAAGGTCAACCTTGGTTAGCAAAACAGAAACTAAACCAAATGGAAGTGTTTTGTTTTCATGCACTAGTAATTCATTGCGTAAATTCATGCTTTCTGGCAGGTGTTGTGAATTGTGAAACCACTAAGTTGTGTTCACAATGGATGTTAGGGATTTAGGTTATAGCAGATGTGAATACTGAACAGTTTTAGTTTTCATTGTTATTGTTAGTTATGTAACTCTATCTGACAGTGCAAAACATAAGCCCCATTAGATTTTTCTGGCAAAAAAATTGTTTATTAAATTTCATGCAAACTTTCTGCAATAATGAAAGGACAGAAGAGTGTACAATGGTTCAGCATCTTGTACATCTTGGAATAGCATAAAAGCAAAAGCAAATTTAAGGAAAATATTATTTTGGACTATATTCACAGGGTTATTTAATTTCTGTTTGATTTTTGTAATCCAGAGTGAAAGGGGACCTGTTCAGACATGTCTTGTGCCAAAGCACTCGTCTAGACAAGGTCCTGCATTGTGAACAAAAGAAAACAGTTTGGGGGCAGGATTGAAAACACCGTTATTGAGAGGAGATTTTATATATTCCAGTGATCTTTGTGTCCAGCTGCTGTACAGATGTGATATTTCCTCCCTCTTTCATTATGGTATTGTGTTACAGCATACCAGTCACTGTGGGCTAGGATAATATAAAGAGTTCAGTCATGCATAACCTGTAATCAGGCTAGGTTGCTTTGGCATTGCTATTTATAAAATACAGTTGTCACTTTAGCGGGTCACATGAGAAGTCTGCTTTTAGGGGATTGCAGTTTTCACGGGAAAGTCCTATTTACCACAAAGTTGGAGTGAATGTAATGTTGTATCCCTTTGCATCATAAGTCCTTGTCAATAATATTGATTGATATTAATTAACAAGGACTTATGGAGCTCAGGCTTATATGTAGGTCTGAGTTTAATTGGTTGAGTTACTGCAAAGGCCACAGTCATGTTGATTGATTGAGAATGTTCAAAAAGTGTGGTGCTCTGTTCCTAGCAAAAGATAGCTTACTGAATTACATCTTCATTTCTGTTGTGAAAAAAGTAAAGAAGATAAACGTTTATCATAATGGCACAGTAGCGAGAGAATGATTTCCATTTTTACATGTACATGCTCAAAATTTCATGATTAATTATGAATTGTCCGACATTCACTCCATAGAAATGAGTATAATAAGGATAAAGTATTGTGTAATTTCATTCAATACTTTGTATATCAGTTTTAGAAAATCAATGGAAATGTGATTTAAGAGAGTGCACATTATTAGATGTTTCCAAGTATCTGGCGAGCATCTGCAAGTCCTTGCACTTTGCATTAATTGCACAATCAATACACCAAAATGAAGAAAATCCAGGTTTATCCATTGCTGACCTTCAGCTTTGTTGACTGACCTGGGGTTATAACAATGTCTCATATGCATTACGCGTATATTCATTTATTATGGACAGAGACCACTCAGAGGTCAAATGGAGATTGTTTTTAAAAATTCTTTTATAGAGCCTTGTGCGCCAGCTCAGTGAACAGTTTATTTGCAAGGCATATCCCACAAAAAAGAGAGTGCCATTGATAAACAGATGGTCAGGGAAGATTTGTCTAATTTAGAAACAATATGCAGCAACAAAACTGAACGCAAAACTAACCGTGAAAATTCAGTAACTGATATGACAATGTATTAGTCCCTTTTCACATTTGTTTTCCTACATTAGGAAATATAATTCCATATTAGCAGATTTTCAAAGATCAGAAACAACCAAGCATGGATAAAATACTGGCAGGTAAGTAACAGGAATATTATATTCTGCAACTTTTTCACTATTAGAAATATGTAAACAAATCTTTCTGTGATTTGGAAAATTATTTAAAGGTGATTTGAAAGACTTGATGAATAGATTTAGCCAGAACTTGATATAAAAACAATAAATGTGACAAAGCAGAATTGTCCTTAGTGTAGAAAGGAAACTTTTAAGGTTCCACCTTGCCACTTCACCAGTGCACTGTCATTCTTCCTGGAAACTGGATTTTTGGTAAAGAGCAGAATAGCTTTTTTAACATCTCCCAAGAAACGGAGACTACGAACACTGGACTTAATCTACTTCCCATATGCATTGTTCTTTCATTTCAGATGCCAAGAGAAGACGAAAGATTGCTGCCTTTTCTTGCCTTGTTCTCATAGCTCTGTCAGTTGTACAACTAACAATTGGAGTAGTGGCATATCAGATGATTCATAACATCAATGCTGGATCATTCTGGGCTGTCGGAGGTGTAAGTAGATTTGAGTGTTTCAGACACTGGTTGACCCAGACCTCAGGCTCAGAAAAATCTGCCCTGCCAAACTCATTTTTCAAACTTTAAGTCTCTTACATGTATTTAAAAAAGGCCTGAGTGTCTTTCCTAATGGTTTAAACTCGACAGATTCGAGCCTGATTCATGTCAAGTCTTGATGTGAGCCTGTTTAGGTTTGGCTCTGAATTGAGGTTCTACCTAATAAATACATTTGTATTTAGACCTCAATCTCTGATCTTAATTCTAAGTTAAAATTAGTTCATCCTTTCCATCAGGACCCAACACCATTTACCCTGTTTACTTCTCTTTACAGCTGCTTCTTGGTTCCATATTGGCATTAGTTGGAGTATACAACAAACAGGAAGGTGGTTGTTGGATGAAGACTGGTACAGTTTGCATGGGTCTTGGCATTGTATTAGCATTTGTTGGTGCAATTATTGATGGCGTCACAGCATCAGCAGTCTCCGTAAGAACTTCATATTGCCTTTTTTTATTGTTCTTGTCTGCTTTGGGGAAACTGGACATTTTCATTTCAGAATGAATAAAATGGCAAAACAAACTATTATCAAAATCAGGAGTAATGTTCGGTTTGAAGAGCCTCAGAGAAATATGTACATGTATTTCATGGTTGGAATTCTATGAATGTTATTCCATTTGGAATCTGGTAATGCTCTGATGGAACAAGAAGTCATCAAGTCTTTGGACGTGACCTAACACTGAAAAAGTAGCTTTCAAGTAAATTTGACAAAACAGTTATCTGATACATCAGTTATCATTGTCTTTATCCCTTCTCTGATTAGAAAGTGGATATATTGAAGTGCAATCATTCAGACACAGGATTGGCCAACTGTATGGCCAGTGCTGGATGTGAAAAATCAGTGAGCATGCTCAGTACATGCTACTGTTGCTATGTGACATCACAGAGGGAAGCTAGCTGTGCCTTTCAGTCTGTGAGGTAATGAGCAGTTGTTACTCTAAGCAATTTCTGTAAATTCCTGAATACACACATTACTGGAATCCAGTTTTTAGATTTTATTTCATAGTGTTGTACATTGGAATTTCTGAGTGTTTGGGATGAAATTACATTTACTACAAAGCACAAATGTGTAAGGAAAAACTGAGTGGAGCGAATTACAAGTACATCTGTATCAGCTCCCTGAGCCTCTCAGTCTGCAGATATAAAGAAGACAATCTGGCCCTGACAAGCTGGAGATTAACTGCTCTACAAGGATTTGCATAAATCCTATTCAAGACAGACTATCAAGAACTCCTGCCTGGTTATGCTCATGGGTTAGGGAAAGCTTAGGAGCCTTACAAAGCTACAGCATGTCAATTTGTCTTCAAGGAAATTGTCAATAAGGGGAAAATGAGAAGACGTTTTACCTGAGTTATGACCTTGGTAATAGCTGGAAAGCTGAATACATGCACTTCAACATTGCAAATGCTGCTGAAGGAAAGGCTTAAAAGTGAACCCTTTTGCCAGGTTCAAGCAAGAACAAAGAAGTCAATTTACACTTTTCAGTTTAAAAAAAAAAATTGGGTTTCTACCTCTTTATTGTTATACACATACACACTGACAGTATGTGATAAGAAACCTTTTTTCTT
Organism: Acanthaster planci; assembly: GCF_054643075.1. Classification (NCBI taxonomy): domain Eukaryota; kingdom Metazoa; phylum Echinodermata; class Asteroidea; order Valvatida; family Acanthasteridae; genus Acanthaster; species Acanthaster planci. Next base: position 12,328,648 of record NC_141790.1, on the reverse strand, counting down.
GATTTGTTTGGTGTCAGTCTTTCGGAGATACCATCCTTCTTCTCTGGGGTGAAATCCTGTGCTGATGTCAGTAGTTACATTAACCTCCTCTGGGCCTCTGTGGCATTCCTGACTTTCTCCCTCGTCGTTGGTGTGGTTGTCACGGCGATGGTCAGTGGTTACAAAAACTTGGTAAGCAAGCAATGGATTTAAAAGGGATTTCCAGATTACCTTAGAAACAATAAATGAATAACATTCTAGAATACATTGTCAATCTTCTACTGTATTTGTCTAAAAATGACATTTCATTTATATCCTCTGCAAGATTCTGGCTAGTGCTCTTATTTAGGATACTTAGTGACTTGCTTGAGAATGCATTTTAAGATGTAAACTGAATTTCAAATCCCTTAATGATGTTCTTACCTTATAATCCAGGTCGCCCAGATACCTCGGACTTACATCCAAACAACAGTTCAGAGAAGCCCCGCCCCTGCTTATCCTACCTCATCTGCATATCAGCCAGTCGTCTCGCCCACACCAACACCCACAGCTACACCACAACATGATCAAATCCAGAAGACAAGCCGACCCATCCCAGCACCTAGAAACTCAAGACCCCCGCCCTATGCCCCACCTGCTGATGTGTAGGTACCATGAGCCACACCCTTTTGGATGTCTAGAATTGCCGCGTGTTATTGCTGTTTGAAACCGTAAGCCACAGCCCTTGGTGTGTAGACTTACTGTGTATTGCAGTTGGCTATTGTAAGCCACAGCCCTTGATGGCTAGACTTACTGTGTATTGCTGTTGACTGTCATGAGCCATAGCCCTTAATTTAGATATACCATGCATTATTGCTGTTGGCTATTGTAAGCCGAAGCCCTCGATGGCTAGACTTGCTGTGTATGGCTGTTGATTGTCATGAGCCACAGCCCTTAATGTCTAGATATACCATGTACTATTGCTGTTGGATATTGTAAGCCACAGCCCCTGAGGTCTAGATTTACCATGGATCATTGCTCTGGACTATCTTGAGCCACAGCCTTTGGTGTCTAGATATACCTTGCATGATTGCTCTTGACACCAAGACTTGCCCAGTTCTACTACACGACGTTAATGCAGCATGTGTTACATTTTGGACAAGTGGAGAAAGCAAAGGGATTAGAGTTACTCTAAAGAATACGTCCAATGTTTCAATTGAATCTGAGATTAAAATGGTTACCTTTTAGCATGTTTTCATAGTGGCTTATCACAGCTGAAGAAGACTTCTTCCTTAATGACCTCAGGGTATCCAGCACATAATGAATATGTTCTCAACATGAGCTCAACTGGGTTTGAAGTAGGAATACTTAAAAGGTACAGTTGTCAAAATTTTACATAAACATAGATTAACAGTGTTTAAATGCATTTGGAATACTTAACCAATTCCTGCCAATTGTTTCTGCATGTGATCACCCAGAACATCTTCAACTACATAACTAATTTACAAGAATAAAGTAAGTATTATTTATAATGTGAACAAAGCAGATGGGCCAATTTGTCAGCTGGAAAACAACAGATTGGTTTCTAGGAGTAGGAAGTTTTCAGGAGTAGTAATTAAATACCTCAAGTCCAAGCATATGTAAAGTTTTGACCACAGCTGTGACTAAACGGTGTCTACATGTATTCTTGTGAGATGTTATTGAATGCTTCTGAAATATAAGTGCAGTGCGTAAAGCTGAAATGTGTGAATGGTTTTTGAACCCATTGTAAGCATTCCAATCTGTAGTGACATCTATCCTTTGGAAAAAAACAAACAAAAATGCTAAAAAAATAAGCCTGCCATGCAATGCAAGGGCATTTTTTTGTATCAAAACATGCAAGG